>NC_135791.1:14827508-15160016 GCF_051106095.1 Pogona vitticeps | reverse complement strand
AGAAAGAAAGAAAGAAAGAAAGAAAGAAAGAAAGAAAGAAAGAAAGAAAGAAAGAAAGAAGGAATGAAAGGAGGAAAGAAGGAAGGAAAGAAAGAAGGAAGGAAAGAAAAAAGAAACGAAAGAAAGAAAGAAAGAAGGAAAGAAAGAAAGAAGGATAGAAGGAAAGAAAGAAGGATAGAAGGAAAGAAAGAAGGAAAGAAGGAAAGAAAGAAAGAAGGAAAGAAGGAAAGAAAGAAAGAAAGAAGGAAGGAAAGAATGAAAGAAGGAAGGAAGGAATTAAAGAAAGAGAGAAAGAAAGAAGGAAAGAAAGAAGGAAAGAAGGAAGGAAAGAAGGAAAGAAAGAAAGAAGGAAAGAAGGAAAGAAGGAGAGAAAGAAAGAAGGAAAGAAAGAAAGAAAGAAGGAAGGAATGAAAGAAAGAAGGAAGGAAGGAATTAAAGAAAGAGAGAAAGAAAGAAGGAAAGAAGGAAGGAAAGAAGGAAGCAAAGAAGGAAAGAAAGAAAGAAGGAAAGAAGGAAAGAAGGAGAGAAAGAAAGAGGGAAAGAAAGAAAGAAAGAAGGAAAGAAGGAAAGAAAAAAAGGACAGAAAGAAGGAAAGAAACAAAGAAAGAAAGACACTAAGAAAGAAAGAAGGAAAGAAAGAAAGAAAGGAAAGAAAGAAAGAAGGAAGGAAGGAAGGAAGGAAAGAAAGAAGGAAAGAAAGAAGAAGAAGGAAAGAAAGAAAGAAAGAAAGAAAGAAAGAAAGAAAGAAAGAAAGAAAGAAAGAAAGAAAGAAGGAAAGAAAGAAGGAAAGAAAGAAAGAAAGAAGGAAAGAAGGAAAGAAAGAAAGAAAGGAAAGAAAGAAAGAATGAAGAAAGGAAGGAAAGAAAGAAAGAAGGAAAGAAAGAAAGAAGGAAAGAGAGAAAGAAGGAAAGAAAGAAGGAAAGAAAGAAAGAAAGAAAGAAGGAAAGAAGGAAAGAAAGAAAGAAAGGAAAGAAAGAAAGAAAGAATGAAGAAAGGAAGGAAAGAAAGAAAGAAGGAAAGAGAGAAAGAAGGAAAGAAAGAAAGAAAGAAGGAAGGAAGGAAAGAAGGAAAGAAGGAAAGAAAGAAAGAAAGAAGGAAAGAGAGAAAGAAAGAAGGAAAAAAAGAAAGAAAGAAAGGAAAGAAGGAAAGAAGGAAAGAAAAAAAGAAAGAAAGAAAGAAGGAAGGAAGGAAGGAAAGAAAGAAGGAAAGAAGGAAGGAGAGAAAGAAGGAAAGAAAGAAAGAAAGAAAGAAAGAAGGAAAGAAAGAAGGAAAGAAAGAAAAGAAAGAAAGAAAGGAATGAAGGAAGGAAAGAAGGCAAGAAAGCAAGAAAGAAGGAAAGAAGGAAAGAAAGAAATAAGGAAAGAAAGAAAGAAAGAAAGAAGGGAAAGAATGAAAGAAGGAAGGAAAGAAAGAAGGAAAGAAAGAAAGAAAGAAAGAAAGAAAGAAAGAAAGAAAGAAAGAAAGAAAGAAAGAAAGAAAGAAAGAAAGAAAGAAAGAAAGAAAGAAGGAAGGAAGGAATGAAGGAAAGAAGGAAACTAAGAAAGAGAGAAGGAAAGAAAGAAAGAAAGAAGGATGGAAGGGAAGAAAGAAAGAAAGAAGGAAAGAAAGAAGGAAATAAAGAAGCAAAGAAGGAAAGAAAGAAAGAAAGAAAGAAGGAAAGAAAGAAAGAAGGGAAAGAAAGAAAGGAGGAAAGAAAGAAGGAAAGAAAGAAAGAAAGAAAGAAAGAAAGAAAGAATGAAGGAAGGAAAGAAGGAAAGAAAGAAGGAAAGAAAGAAAGAAAGAAAAAAAGAAGGAATGAAAGAAGGAAGGAAGGAAGGAAAAAGGAAAGAAAGAAAGAATGAAAGAAGGAAGGAAAGAAGGCAAGAAAGCAAGAAAGAAGGAAAGAAAGAAAGAAGGAAAGAAGGAAGGAAATAAAGAAGGATAGAAAGAAAGAAGGAAAGAAAGAAGGAAAGATGGAAAGAAAGAAAGAGAGAAAGAAAAGGAAAGAAAGAAGGAAAGAAGGAAAGAATTAAAGAAGGAAAAAGAGAAAGAAAGAAAAAAAGAAAGAAAGAAGGAAGGAAGGAAGGAAATAAAGAAGGAAAGAAGGAAGGAGAGAAAGAACGAAAGAAAGAACGAAAGAAAGAAGGAAAGAAAGAAAGAAAGATAGAAAAAAGGAAAGAAGGAAGGCAAGAAGGCAAGAAAGCAAGAAAGAAGGGAAGAAGGAAAGAAAGAAATAAGGAAAGAAGGAAGGAAAGAAAGAAGGAAAGAAAGAAAGAAGGAAGGAAAGAAAAAGAAGGAAAGAAAGAAAGAAAGAATGAAAGAAGTAAAGAAAGAAGGCAAGAAAGCAAGAAAGAAGGAAAGAAGGCAAGAAAGCAAGAAAGAAGGGAAGAAGGAAAGAAAGAAATAAGGAAAGAAGGTAGGAAAGAAAGAAGGAAAGAAAGAAAGAAGGAAGGAAAGAAAGAAGGAAGGAAGGAAGGAAAGAAAGAAGGAAAGAAAGAAAGAAGGAAAGAAAGAAAGAAAGAAAAGAAAGGAAAGAAAGAAAGAAAGAAGGAAGAAAGGAAGGAAAGAAAGAAGGAAAGAAAGAAAGGAAAGAAAGAAAGAAGGAAAGAAAGAAGGAAAGAAGGAAAGAAAGAATGAATGAAAGAAGGAAGGAAAGAAGGAAGGAAATAAAGAAGGAAAGAAAGAAAGAAGGAAAGAGAGAAAGAAAAGGAAAGAAAGAAGGAAAGAAGGAAAGAATTAAAGAAGGAAAGAGAGAAAGAAAGAAAGAAAGAAAGAAAGAAGAAAGGAAGGAAGGAAAGAAAGAAGGAAAGAAGGAAAGAAAGAAGGAAAGAAAGAAAGAAAGAAAGAAAGAAAGAAAGAAAGAAAGAAAGAAGGAATGAAAGAAAGGAAAGAAGGAAGGAAAGAAGGCAAGAAAGCAAGAAAGAAGGAAAGAAGGAAAGAAAGAAATAAGGAAAGAAGGAAGGAAAGAAATAAGGAAAGAAAGAAAGAAGGAAAGAAAGGAAGAGAGAAAGAAAGAAAGAAAGAAGAAAGAAAGAAAGAATGAAACTAAGAAAGAAAGAAGGAAAGAAAGAAAGAAAGAAAGAAGGATGGAAGGAAAGTAAGAAAGAAGGAAAGAAAGAAGGAAAGAAAGAAAGTAGGAAAGATAGAAAGAAAGAAAGAAAGAAAGAAAGAATGAAGGAAGGAAAGAAGGAAAGAAAGAAAGAATGAAAGAAGGAAGGAAAGAAGGCAAGAAAGCAAGAAAGAAGGAAAGAAACAAAGAAGGAAAGAAGGAAGGAAATAAAGAAGGAAAGAAAGAAAGACGGAAAGAAAGAAGGAAAGAAGGAAAGAAAGAAAGAGAGAAAGAAAAGGAAAGAAAGAAGGAAAGAAGGAAAGAATTAAAGAAGGAAAGAGAAAGAAAGAAAGAAAGAAAGAAAGAAAGAAAGAAAGAAGGAAGGAAGGAAAGAAAGAAGGAAAGAAGGAAGGAGAGAAAGAAGGAAAGAAAGAAAGAAAGAAAGAAAGAAAGAAAGAAAGAAAGAAAGAAAGAAAGAAGGAAAGAAAGGAAAGAAGGAAGGAAAGAAGGCAAGAAAGCAAGAAAAGGAAAGAAGGAAAGAAAGAAATAAGGAAAGAAAGAAAGAAAGAAGAAAGGAAAGAATGAAAGAAGGAAGGAAAGAAAGAAAGAAAGAAAGAAAGAAAGAAAGAAAGAAAGAAAGAAGGAAGGAAGGAAAGAAGGAAAGAAGGAAACTAAGAAAGAGAGAAGGAAAGAAAGAAAGAAAGAAAGAAGGATGGAAGGAAAGAAAGAAAGAAAGAAGGATGGAAGGAAAGAAAGAAGGAAGAAAGAAGGAAAGAAGGAAAGAAAGAAAGAAAGAAAGAAGGAAAGACAGAAGGAAAGAAAGAAAGGAGGATGGAAGGAAAGAAGGAAAGAAGGAAAGAAAGAAGGAAAGAAAGAAAGTAGGAAAGAAAGAATTAAAGAAAGAAAGAAAGAATGAATGAATGAAGGAAGGAAGGAAAGAAGGAAAGAAAGAAAGAAGGAAATAAAGAATGAAGGAAGGAAAGAAGGAAAGAAAGAAAGAAGGAAAGAAGGAAAGAAAGAAAGAATGAAAGAAGGAAGGAAAGAAGGCAAGAAAGCAAGAAAGAAGGAAATAAAGAAAGAAGGAAAGAAGGAAGGAAATAAAGAAGGAAAGAAAGAAGAAGGAAAGAAAGAAGGAAAGAAGGAAAGAAAGAAAGAGAGAAAGAAAAGGAAAGAAAGAAGGAAAGAAGGAAAGAATTAAAGAAGGAAAGAGAGAAAGAAAGAAAGAAAGAAAGAAGGAAGGAAGGAAAGAAAGAAGGAAAGAAGGAAGGAGAGAAAGAAGGAAAGAAAGAAAGAAAGAAAGGAATGAAGGAAAGATAGAAAGAAAGAAAGGAAAGAAGGAAGGAAAGAAGGCAAGAAAGCAAGAAAGAAGGAAAGAAGGAAAGAAAGAAGGAAAGAAAGAAGGAAAGAAGGAAGGAGAGAAAGAAGGAAAGAAAGAAAGAAAGAAAGAAAGAAAGAAGGAAAGAAAGGAAAGAAGGAAGGAAAGAAGGCAAGAAAGCAAGAAAAGGAAAGAAGGAAAGAAAGAAATAAGGAAAGAAAGAAAGAAAGAAGAAAGGAAAGAATGAAAGAAGGAAGGAAAGAAAGAAGGAAAGAAAGAAAGAAAGAAGAAAGAAAGAAGAAAGAAAGAAGAAAGAAAGAAAGAAAGAAAGAAGGAAGGAAGGAAGGAAGAAGGAAAGAAGGAAACTAAGAAAGAGAGAAGGAAAGAAAGAAAGAAAGAAAGAAGGATGGAAGGAAGAAAGAAAGAAAGAAGGATGGAAGGAAAGAAAGAAAGAAGGAAAGAAAGAAGGAAAGAAAGAAGGAAAGAAGGAAAGAAAGAAAGAAAGAAAGAAGGAAAGACAGAAGGAAAGAAAGAAAGGAGGATGGAAGGAAAGAAGGAAAGAAGGAAAGAAAGAAGGAAAGAAAGAAAGTAGGAAAGAAAGAATTAAAGAAAGAAAGAAAGAATGAATGAATGAATGAAGGAAGGAAAGAAGGAAAGAAAGAAAGAAGGAAATAAAGAATGAAGGAAGGAAAGAAGGAAAGAAAGAAAGAAGGAAAGAAGGAAAGAAAGAAAGAATGAAAGAAGGAAGGAAAGAAGGCAAGAAAGCAAGAAAGAAGGAAATAAAGAAAGAAGGAACGATGGAAGGAAATAAAGAAGGAAAGAAAGAAAGAAGGAGAAGAAAGAAGGAAAGAAGGAAAGAAAGAAAGAGAGAAAGAAAAGGAAAGAAAGAAGGAAAGAAGGAAAGAATTAAAGAAGGAAAGAGAGAAAGAAAGAAAGAAAGAAAGAAAGAAGGAAGGAAGGAAAGAAAGAAGGAAAGAAGGAAGGAGAGAAAAGAAGGAAAGAAAGAAAGAAAGAAAGGAATGAAGTTAAGATAGAAAGAAAGAAAGAAAGGAAAGAAGGAAGGAAAGAAGGCAAGAAAGCAAGAAAGAAGGAAAGAAGGAAAGAAAGAAGGAAAGAAAGAAGGAAAGAAGGAAAGAAGGAAAGAAGAAAGAAAGGAAAGAAAGAAAGAAAGAAGGAAGAAAAGGAAGGAAAGAAAGAAGGAAAGAAAGAAAGGAAAGAAAGAAGAAGGAAAGAAAGAAGGAAAGAAGGAAAGAAAGAATGAATGAAAGAAGGAAGGAAAGAAGGGAAGGAAAGAAAAAGAAGGAAAGAATGTGAAGGAATTTTTGTTTGGTATGTTTGTTTGTTTGTTTTGGTTTGTTTGTTGGTTTGTTGGTTTGTTGTTTGAAGGAAATTGAGAAGTTGTAGAAGTTAGAAGAAGGAAGAAGTAAGAAAGAAGGAAGAAGGAAAGAAAGAAGGAAAGAAGGAAGGAGAGAAAGAAGGAAAGAAAGAAGGAAAGAACGAAAGAAAGAAAGATAGGAAAGAAAGAATGAAAGAAAGGAAAG
Source organism: Pogona vitticeps (assembly GCF_051106095.1). Taxonomy (NCBI): domain Eukaryota; kingdom Metazoa; phylum Chordata; class Lepidosauria; order Squamata; family Agamidae; genus Pogona; species Pogona vitticeps. Next base: position 15,154,132 of record NC_135791.1, on the reverse strand, counting down.
GAAGGAAGGAAAGAAGGCAAGAAAGCAAGAAAGAAGGAAAGAAGGAAAGAAAGAAATAAGGAAAGAAGGAAGGAAAGAAATAAGGAAAGAAAGAAAGAAGGAAAGAAAGGAAGAGAGAAGAAAGAAAGAAAGAAGAAAGAAAGAAAGAATGAACTAAGAAATAAAGAAGGAAGAAAGAAGAAAAGAAAGAAAGAAGGATGGAAGGAAAGTAAGAAAGAAGGAAAGAAAGAAAGAAAGAAAGAAAGTAGGAAAGATAGAAGGAAAGAAAGAAAGAAAGAAAGAATGAAGGAAAGAAGGAAAGAAAGAAAGAAGGAAATGAAGAATGAAGGAAGGAAAGAAGGAAAGAAAGAAAGAAGGAAAGAAGGAAAGAAAGAAAGAATGAAAGAAGGAAGGAAAGAAGGCAAGAAAGCAAGAAAGAAGGAAATAAAGAAAGAAGGAAAGAAGGAAAGAAAGAAAGAAAAAGAAGGAAGGAAAGAAGGAATGAATAAAGAAGGAAAGAAAGAAAGAAGGAAATAAAGAAGGTTGAAGGATTGAAGAAAGAAGGAGAAGAAGGAAAGAAAGAAGGAAAGAAGGAAAGAATTAAAGAAGGAAAGAGAGAAGAAAGAAAGAAAGAAAGAAGGAAGGAAGGAAAGAAAGAAGGAAAGAAGGAAGGACAGAAAGAGGAAAGAAAGAAAGAAAGAAAGGAATGAAGGAAAGATAGAAAGAAAGAAAGAAAGGAAAGACGGAAGGAAAGAAGGCAAGAAAGCAAGAAAGAAGGAAAGAAGGAAAGAAAGAAATAAGGAAGGAAAGAAAGAAAGAAGAAAGGAAAGAATGAAAGAAGGAAGGAAAGAAAGAAAGAAAGAAGAAGAAAGAAAGAAAGAAGAAAGAAAGAAAGAAAGAAAGAAAGAAAGAAAGAAAGAAAGAAAGAAGAAAGAAAGAAAGAAGGATGGAAGGAAAGAAAGAAAGAAGGAAAGAAAGAAGGAAAGAAAGAAGGAAAGAAGGAAGAAAGAAAGAAAGAAGGAAAGACAGAGGAAAGAAAGAAAGGAGGTAAGATAGTAGGAAAGAAAGAAAGAAAGAAAGAATGAGGGAAGGAAAGAAGGAAAGAAAGAAGAAGGAAAGAAAGAAAGAAAGAAAGAAGGAATGAATGAAGGAAGGAAGGAAGGAAGGAAAGAAGGAAAGAAAGAAAGAATGAAAGAAGGAAGGAAAGAAAGGCAAGAAAGAAGGAAAGAGAAGAAGGAAAGAAGGAAGGAATAAAATAAGGAAAGAAAGAAAGAATGAAAGAAAGAGGAAAGATGAAAGAAAGAAAGAGAGAAAGAAAAGGAAGAAAGAAGGAAGAAGGAAAAGAATAAAGAAGAAAGAGAGAAAGAAAGAAAGAAGTAAATAAGAAGGCAAGAAAGAAAGAAGGAAAGAAGCAAGAAAGCAAAGGAAAGAAGGAAGGAAGGAAAGAAGGCAAGAAAGCAAGAAAGAAAGGAAAGAAGGAAAGAAGGAAAGAAAGAAGAAAAGAGGAAAGAAGGAAAGAAGGAAAGAAGGAGAGAAAGAAAGAGGGAAAGAAAGAAAGAAGGAAAGAAGGAAAGAAAGAAAGAGAGAAAGATAGGAAAGAAAGAAAGAAGGAAAGAAAGAAGGAAAGAAGGAAAGAAAGAAAGAAAGAAGAAGGAAGGAAGAAGGAAAGAAGAAAGATAGAAAGGAAAGAAGGAGAAGAAGAAGGAAAGAAGAAAGAAAGAAGAAGAAGGAAAGAAGAGCAAGAAAGAAAGATGGAAAGAAAGCAAGAAAGAAAGAAGGAAAGAAAGAAGGAAGAAGAAGAAAGAAAGAAGAAGAAAGAAGAAGGAAAGGAAGGAAAGAAGGAAAGAAAGAAGGAAAGAGAAGGAAAGAAGAAAGAAGAAAGAAGGAAGGAAGGAAAGAAGCAAGAAAGAAAGAAGGAAGAAAGAAAGAAGGAAGGAAGGAGAGAAAGAAGGAAAGAAAGAAGGAAAGAAGGAAAGAGAGGAAAGAAAGAAAGAAGAGAAAGAAAGGAAGGAAAGAAGGAAGGAAGGAAAGAAAGAAGGAAAGAAGGAAGGAGAGAAAGAAGGAAAGAAAGAAAGAAAGAAAGAAAGAAGAAGGAAAGAAAGAAAGAAAGAAAGGAAGGAAGGAAAGAAGGAAGGAAAGAAGGCAAGAAAGCAAGAAAGAAGGAAAGAATGAAAGGAAGAAAGAAAGAAAGGAAAGGAAAGAAAGAAAGAAAGAAAGAAAAGAAAGAAAGAATAGAAAGAAAAGAAGAAAGAAAGAAGGAAGGAAGGAAAGAAAGAAAGAAAGAAAGAAAGAAAGAAGAAAAGAAAGAAGGAAGGAAGGAAAGAAGGAAAGAAAGAAGGAAAGAAAGAAGGAAAGAAGGAAAGAAAGAAAGAAGGAAAGAAGGAAAGAAGGCAAGAAAGCAAGAAAGAAGGAAAGAAAGAAAGAAGGAAAGAAGGAAGGAGAGAAAGAAGGAGAGAAAGAAAGAAGGAAAGAAAGAGGGAAAGAAAGAAAGAAAGAAAGAAAGAGAGAAAGAAAAGGAAAGAAAGAAGGAAGGAAGGAAGGAAAGAAAGAAAGAAGGAAAGAAGGAAGGAGAGAAAGAAGGAAAGAAAGAAAGAAGGAAAGAAAGAAGGAAAGAAGAAGAAAGAAAGAAAGAAAGAAAGAAAGAAAGGAAAGAAGGAAGGAAAGAAAGAAAGAAAGAAGGAAGGAAGGAAGGAAAGAAGGAAAGAAAGAAAGAATGAAAGAAAGAAAGAATGAAAGAAGGAAGGAAAGAAGGCAAGAAAGCAAGAAAGAAGGAAAGAAAGAAAGAAGGAAAGAAGGAAGGAGAGAAAGAAGGAAAGAAAGAAGGAAAGAAGGAAAGAATTAAGGAAAGAAGGAAAGAAAGAAAGAGAGATAGAAAGAAAAGGAAAGAAAGAAGGAAGGAAGGAAAGAAAGAAAGAAGGAAAGAAGGAAGGAGAGAAGAAGGAAAGAAAGAAAGAAGGAAAGAAAGAAAGAAAGAAAGAAAGGAAAGAAAGAAGGCAAGAAAGCAAGAAAGAAGGAAAGAAAGAAAGAAGGAAAGTAGGAAGGAGAGAAAGAAGGAAAGAAAGAAAGAAGGAAAGAAAGAAGGAAAGAAGGAAAGAAAGAAAGAAAGAAAGAAGGAAAGAAGGAAAGAAAGAAAGAAAAAAGAAGGAAGGAAAGAAGGAAGGAAAGAAAGAAGGAAAGAAAGAAAGAAAGAAAGAAAGAAGGAAGGAAGGAAAGAAAGAAAGAAAGAAAGAAAGAAAGAAAGAAGGAAGGAAAGAAAGAAGGAAAGAAAGAAAGAAAGAAAGAAAGAATGGAAGAATGAAAGAAAGAAAGAAAGAAGGAAAGGAAGAATGAAAGAAAGAAAGAAAGAAAGAAGGAAGGAAAGAAAGAAAGAAAGAAAGAAAGAAAGAAGCAAGGAAAGAAAGAAGGAGAGAAAGAAAGAAGGGAAGAAAGAAGGGTAGAAAGAAAGAAAGAAAGAAAGAAAGAAAGAAAGAAAGAAAGAAAGAAAGAAAGAAAGAAAGAAAGAAAGAAAGAAAGAAGGAAGGAAGTAAGGAAGGATGGAAGAAAGAAATGGAAAGAAGGAAAGAAAGGAAGAAAGAAGTTAACAAGGAAAAAGAAATGACAGAAAAAAGAAAGAAAAAAGGAAGGAAGGAACGAAATAAAGGAAGAAAGAGGGAAAGAAAAAAGGAAGGAAAGAAGAAAGAGAGAAAGAAAAAGAAATAAAGAAGGAAAGAAAGAAAGAAAGAAAGAAGGAAAGGAAAAAGGAAAGAAAGAAAGAAAGAAATAAATCTGGCTTACGTTACCAAAATTGAGTCATTAAACAGTAAAGATACGGTATTAAGTGTTTTCTTTTTAGTTAAAATCGAAACAGCCTTAAATGCAGGTTTGCGAAGAGTTCATGTCCCGGAAACTGTGTTGACTCAAGCAGTTAACTTCAAACGGGAGTGAAGGAAGCCTGGATTTTCCTGTTTCGTGGTTTTTGATCTCATTTATGGGACCAATAAGTCACAGGAAGAAATGGAGTAATGCTTGGGGAAAGAAAGAGAATAAAAAAGGAAGGAAGGGAACGAGGGAGGGAGGAAGGGAGGAAGGAAGAGAGCGAGAGAGAAGGAAATTAATGAATATATAAAGAATGATGGAAAGGAAGGAAGGAAGGAAGAGAGAAAGGAAGGAGGAACTGAAGGAAATTAAGATGAAAGGAAGAAAGAAAGAAAAAGAAGGAAGTCAGGGAAAAAATTAAGGAGTGAATGTAGTAAAGCATTGGGAAAGAAAGAAAGAATAAAAAATTAAGAAAGAAAGAGAGAGAGAGAAGGAAAGGAAGGAAGGAAGGAAGGAAGGAAGGAAGGAAGGAAGGAAGGAAGGAAGGAAGGAAGGAAGGAAGGAAGGAAGGAAGGAAGGAAGGAAGGAAGGAAGGAAGGAAAAAAGAAATGAGGAAATGAAGTAAGGGAAAAATTAAGGAAGGAATGGAGTAATGCATGGTTAAAGAAAGAGAGCATAAAAAGAGGAAGGAAGGAAGGAAGAAAGGAAAGAATGAATGAATGAAAGGAAGGAAGGAAGGAAGGAAGGAAGGAAGGAAGGAAGGAAGGAAGGAAGGAAGGAAGGAAGGAAGGAAGGAAGGAAGGAAGGAAGGACGGAGTGGAGTAATGCATGCGGAATGAAAGACAGAAAGAAAGTGATAGAGAAGGAAATAAATTAAATAAATAAATAAATACATAAATACATAAATAAAGAATGAATGAATGAATGAATGACCTCCACTACCTCTTTTCTCTGTTGGGTGGTAAGGGAGTGGCCCAGATATACCTCCTCTTGATTAAAATGTAGTGCCCCTCTCCCTTCCTAGCACATGAGTTCATCATCATTACTTGGGTCCTCTCTAATAGCATACAAGATCCAAAGATTTCTTCGATAGTAGGGTTTGAGCATGTTGACATGCACAATCTTGTGACCCTCCTCCTCCTCCTGAATTACATAATTAATATTGTTCATTTTAGAAACTACTTTATAGGGACCCTCCCAAGCTAATTGCAGCTTGTGACCCTTGACTGGCCTTAGTAAAAGAACATCTTCAGGCCCAAAAGTTCTTTCATGGGCTTTCTTGTCATACCAGGTCTTCTGCTTACTCTGGGCAGCCCTTTAAGTTATTTCTGGCTATCTCTAGAGACCTTTGCAGGGTGTTTGGCAACCTGTACATATATTCTACCACTGACTCAGGGTCAGTTTCTCTATGGTCTTCCCAGTTCATGCAGAGCAAATCTAAAGGTCCATGTGCCTCCCGTCCTAGCAACAACTGAAAAGTACTGAATCCAGTGCTTTCCTGTGGAATGCTCCTATAGGCATATAGTAAGGGTTGTATTTTGCAGTCCCAATCATTTGGGTTCTCCGCTACATAAGCCTTAATCATGCGCACTGTGCCATTAAATTTTTCAATTAGTCCATTAGTCTCAGGATGACATGGTGTAGAGTTGATTTGGGTAATCCCACAGGCCTTCCATAACCTTTTTATCAGTTTGGAGGTGAAGCTCATTCTCGAATCACTGACTGTTTTGCTAGCAAATCCCAATTGGTTCATGTAATTGATTAAGGCATCTGCCACTGTGTCAGTTTCCATGTTATGTGAAGGAATTGCCTCGGGATACAGTGGGGTCTTGACTTGAGAACTTAATCCATATTGGAAGGCGGTTCTCAAGTCAAAAAGTTCTCAAGTCAAATCTGCATTTCCCATAGGAATGCATTGAAAACCATTTGATTCGTATCTGCTCTTTTCCGTCCATAGAAACTAATGGGAAGCTGCTATTACGCCTTCGACCACTAGAGGGGGATATTTTGTTTCTTTTTTTCTTAAGTCAAGAAAGGTTCAGGGAAGGCAGGGAAAATACAGTCCAGGCAGTCCAGTACCAGGCAGTCCGAAGACTGTCTCCCAATCCACTCTCTAAACACTGGGAGGAGTGAGGAAGCAGACAGGCACCCTTTTCACTGGCCAACAGTGAACTGAAAGTTCACTTTTTGCACTTTCCCTGCCTCCCACATGGGTTTTTTTCAGTTCTTAACTCAAATCTAAGTACTTAAGTCAAATCAATATTTTCCTATGAGAGTGGTTCTTAACTCAAAATGTTCTTAACTCAAGCCGTTCTTAAGTCAAGACCCCACTGTATCTGGTGGCAAAATCCATAATGGTCAGTATGTATTTATTTCCCCTTCTGGTGGCTTTAGGTAAAGGACCCACCAGATCAATTCCCAGCATTTGGAATGGCGTAGAGATGACTGGCAAAGGACATAATTTGGCTTTAGTCCTGCCCCGCCCTGTCCCTCGTCTCTGACAGACATCACAAGTTTTGCAAAAATAAGTAATCTGTTTACCCATATCTGGCCAAAAGAAGTTCTGGGCAACCCTTCTTTTGTTTCGAGTGATCCCCATGTGAGTCCCAAACAAACTACTGTGAGCTTGAATTATGATGTTCTCCCTGGGACCACTAATTGCTTTCAGGGTTCCCCCTTTCCTCTGTATGGGGTGGCTAACGTTTCCCTATACAAAAGGTCTTTATACCTGCAAAATCTCTCAGGGCATTCAGGAGACAGTTCAGTGGGCATTCTGGCTGCTTAAAAGCAACCCCCAAGCTAAAGTTTTCCTTTTGCTCCTGGACAAAATTATTTTTATTTGGACTCTTCAGTAGTATGAAATCAGCTTCAGCACCACTATTAAGCTGGGCATCCAAGGAAATCTCTCTCTCCAGGCTTCTCTCTGATACTGTATCAATCTCAGCTGCAGAGGGTGAGGTTTGATCCCCTTTGAGTGTGTGAGCACTAAAGCACTCTTGACATGCTCTATTAAGTCCAAACCAAGTAGAAATGCTGCTGGTATTTCATCTGAAATGGCTACCTGCCACTTTCCAGACCAATTCCTATAGCCTATTTGAATCTCAGCTACTTTTAACACCACGGTTTCTTTCCCAATCCCTTTTAGAGTCATTGTTCTGCCTGGAATTATGTCATCCTGGGCTATCAGATCAGAATGTACTATGGAAATTTGAGATCCTGTGTCCCTTATAGCGATGTATTTCTTTCCTCCCACAACTATCTCTTCACCAACATTTCTGAGAAGAGTATTGTCATTTCTAATGTAAAAACAATGTACTACAGGGGCTTCAGGAATGTCCTCCTCCTCAAGATCAGTAGAACCTGTGGTTGTCATGGAAACAAGTCTGGTTACTGCTTTCCTCAGCCAATGTTTTAAACAATACACTTTTTGAGTTTGATTGTCATTCTTCCCTGTATTAGGTTTATTTCTGAACTGGCAGAAACCTCGGAATCATAAGGACGTACAACGGTTTCTTGGCTTCACAAATTATTGCCATCAGTTCATACCATCTTATGCGGATGTAACCACGCCACTGAACCGCCTCCTCCAGCCCAAAGAGCCGTTTCTTTGGACTCCGGAGGCAGACCATGCCTTTACCACACTAAAAACCTGCTTTACCATTGAGCCCATCCTATGCTATCCAGATCCCCGGCTACCATTTACCGTAGAAACAGATGCCTCCAGTGCCGCCCTGGGTGTAATACTGTCCCAGCGTGAGGACCCCTCACAACCACTGCAGCCCTGTGTGTTCTACTCCCGGCAGTTCACACCCTCGGAGTGCAATTACACCATCTGGGAGCGAGAACTTTTGGCCATCAAAACGGCGTTCGAGGTTTGGAGGCATTACCTCGAAGGTGCCCGTCATCCAGTCCAGGTTTTAACGGATCATCGAAACTTGGAACACTTACAAACAGCCCGACGCCTTAACCAACGCCAAATCCAATGGAGTCTCTTCTTCTCTCGGTTTGACTTCCGTATCACCTATGTCCCACATACCCAGAATCGGAAAGCTGATGCCTTGTCCCGCAAACTGGAATATGCCGTTCCAACCTCTGAAGAACCTCCGATCACACCTATCCTGCCTCCTTCAGTCTTTGCAGCCGTAACTACTCACTCCTCCCTGGCTGAAGAGATTCGAGCCAGTCAAGCTCAAGATCCCTGGGCCAAGCAATGTCTACAGGAACTTCAAGAGGGCTCTGTCAACGACTTTACCAACCACCAGGGCCTCCTATTACATTGTGGATGCTTATATATTCCTCCAGGGCCCCTCTGAACCAATGTCCTCCATCTGACTCATGATTCCCCTCCTGCAGGATATTTTGGTCAATACAAAACTCTGCACTTGCTCACACGGGAGTTTTGGTGGCCTCAGTTTCGAGCTGATGTCGCCCAATATGTTGGTTCTTGTAAGGTTTGTCGTCGAGCCAAGGACATACCAACCAAACCTTCAGGTCTGCTACAACCATTACTTGTACCGGATGGCCCTTGGGACACAATATCTTTGGATTGTATCACAGATCTCCCGTGGTCACAAGGGTATACCTGTGTCTTAGTAATAGTGGACCTGTTTACTAAGATGGCTCATTTTGTCCCATGTTCCAAACCTCCCACAGATCCTGACACCGCTCAACTCTACCTCCATCATGTTTTCCACCTACATGGGCTCCCGACGCACCTAATTTCTGATCATGGTTCCCAATTCACTTCCCGGTTCTGGCAAGCTTTACACACCACTTTGAGTACCCAGGTGCACTTGTCGTTGGCCTATCACCCCCCAAACAGATGGACAGACCGAGCGTACCAATGCCATTCTAGAACAATATCTCTGCTGGTACACCTGTTACCAGCAAGATAATTGGGCTACCCTGTTACCCCTGGCGGAATTTGCTTATAATAATGCTGTTCACACATCTACAGAACAAACACCATTTAAAGCCAGCTATGGGTACCATCCTCGTTTTTCCCAGCTACTCTACCATCAACCATGGTTCCTGCTGCCGATGCCCATATACGCGAGTTGTATTAGGTTTATTTTGCACACATTGTAAATGGCCTGGCTGGTGGTAGTTAAAACATTTATAATTCTTTTTCTCAGGGTTTATTTGCTTTGGCAGACTAAGCCTTGGCAATTTAGAAGAAGTACTACCCTGGCCTTCTCTTCCTGTTGTTTTGCTGAGGTAATTTTTATTAAAGGGCTTCTTATTGTTGTCCCAGTTTGGTCTGTTAACTCTTAGCTCTGAGAATCTGGGGTTCCTGTACTCATTAATATAATCTGCCTGTTCACCTGCTTCTAGTAGATTTTTAGGATTTTTCTTCCTTACTAAATAACACAATTCCCCAGGTAATATGGAGTAAAATTGTTCCAACCCAATCAAATTCTTCATTTGTTCTAGAGAAGTGATTTCCTCCCTTTCCATCTACTTCTCAAGAAATTGCAGCAATTTTGCTCCCAACTGTGAATAAGATTCCTCCTGCCTTTTAGTAAGAGTGAAATTTTCGCCTCAAGTGTGCAGCGTTAATACAAAACCTTGAATAAACCATCTTTTTATATGCCTCAAAATGCCTTCTCTAAGGGCATCTGTGAATATAACTCAGCCAGATCTCCACTTATTTGAGCTCTCAAAACAATCATCCTTTCATTATCTCAAATTTCAAAGTCCAAGCAGGCGCACTCAAAAGCAATGAGAAAAGATTCGGGACAGTCCCCTCTTATATTGGGAAACTTCTTAAGATCAATTTTTGAGAAAATTCCCCCTCCAACACTGTTGTTATTGTTAAGGTTATTGTTTGGAGCAGAAATTTCTAATTGTCTCATCTGTAATTGAAAGTCCATTTCCCTTTGATGTAATTCCATTTGTTTGGCCTCAGCTTCAGCTTCTTATCTGATTTCTAGTTCCCTTTGTTTGGTCTCTTGCTCAAAAGCAGTTTGTCTGGCCTCTTGCTCAGCTCTGAGCTGTAGTTCCTTAAATTCTAATTGCTTGGCTTTTAGCATGAATTCCTGTTCCAGCTTCCATTTTTCAAACTCCTAGAAGCTTTATTTCTTTTGTTCCTCTGAGGCACTGGTTCTTAACCTTGGGTTACTCAGGAGTTTTGGACTGCAACTCCCAGAAGCCTTCACCACCAACTGTGCTGGCTGGGGTTTCTGGGAGTTGCAGTTCAAAAACATCCGAGTAACAAAGGTTAAGAACCACTGCTCTGAGGCACCCTCATCTGTTTCCTCCTGTTCTATCTGAGTTAAAGGGTCACCGTTTCCATTTCTTGAGGTAAAACCTCAGCCCCAGTACTCCCCCTTTTGGTACATTTGGGTGGCATATTTACTTCTGGGATGATTAGTACAGAGTGTTTATTGATTTTAAAAGGACCTGTCTTTCCTCTTTTACTTCCAGTCACTAAAATAATCCTATTTGAAGCAAAGGCTTTTTCTTCTCTTCCCGCAGATCTGCTCTGACCCCTGGCTTCTGCTTTTTCACAAGCGCTCTCTAAACTCTTAGAGCCTTGAGTCTTAAGCTAGCCCACTAGGTCTTCAAATCATGAGGTAAAAATAGAAGAATTTTCTTTCAGAGTCTTTCCCTAACTTAGACCCCCCCCCCGATCTGGGTTCAGAAGCCCCCACCACTAAGCTTTTCCCAAAAGCTCTAGTAAGGAACCAAACTTCTTTGCCACAGACCTCTGACTCAAGAAAATTCTTTTTAAAATCAGGCTTGACTGGAGTTCTTCGAGTCCAAGCTCAGGCTTCACTGGATTCCTTCATATCCTGCCGCTGGACACCAATTGTGGCATTCGCCCCTTCTGCCCCTTGCTTGACTGTCAAGACTCAGAGCACTCGAAGACAAGCAATCCCCTCTTTTACGCTGCTGCCACCAGGTGATCACTAAATCACCATTACTTCAGGAAGATGAAGATTCAGGTCCACATTTCAAAGTCTTTTAAATAAACATTTTTATTTATTGATTACAGATTGATAGTGATTCATAAATATCTTCTTTAGGTAAATTTATTATTAACAACAATCTTCTGTTTGATAATACACTCTGTCATGAGTGCCGCTGAAGACCTGGAACCAGAAGGGTTAACTGAAGCTGAGGAGAATGCTGAGCAATCAGAAACACCTGAATCACCTCCAGATTCTCCCTCCCCAGCAGACAAGCTTCGGGCCAGGCTTCGGGGAAGACTTATGGCAAAAAGGTCAGAGGATCACTCAAAGGCTGTCCACAGAAACATCTGTTCAACTAGCCCTGAGTATTGACAGGATGGAAAGGTTTCCAGCAGCTCAAGGGGCTGTTTTGCCATAAAAACAGCTACTAGTCAGCTACAATTCTGTAAAAACAACAAGTCAAACCTCTGACTTGCATCCACGCTCCTACAACCGTGAACCGTGTTTCCTGAACTCCTGAGTCTGGACTCAGACTTTGGACTACGTTGTGTGTTTGGACCTTGGACTCTGACTTTGGACTACGTTGTGTGTTGACTCTGGACTCTGACCATGGACTACGTTCTGTGAGTTGGTTTGGCAATTGGATATTGGCTTTACATTCCTAGTATTCCTGACTTTGGACAGGCTTATCGGACCTTGGCTGTCGTTACCCCCTGGGAACGTGACACACTCCTACTTCTGATCACCTATCATATTTCCCCAAACTCCAACTCTATTTCCTTCTCCACTCTCCCACGCTACTCATACTCTCTCTCTGACTCTCTCAGGCTCCGCCTCTTATCACATCTCTCTCAGCTCCACCTCTCGGCCACATGAATGTGCATGAAAAATTAACATAACAAACATGAACCACTGACATAATAAAGGGGAACATTACAAAGTCCTTGCCAGAGGAGCCAAGAAACTTAAACTATAAATCTATGTTCCTTTTACAACAGAATTTAGCATAGTTCCCAAGATCTCCTCTGGAAAAGCAGAACAGGATCAACCCTTGGCCCTCTTTGGCCAAATAAGGTTCCAGAAGTATGTCAGGTCAAATCTTCTTATCTGCTGGCCCCTACCAACTGGGAAAGGAAGGGAGAGGAACAGCCGACTACCCCAAAGAAGGATCTGATCAGGAGAGACCACAAATTGGCAAGCAATTTAGCTTTTGCATTGTGAGATTTCTTTTGAGCATTGTGAGATTTTTTTTCTTTACTGGGTCAAGAGCCCACTGATTCCCTGATGACCGAGTATATTATGGCTAGAATAAAGTAATTAAAGAAAGTACGAGAGACACAAGCTAAAGGAAGAATGTGTATTCTGCCTAGAATGAAGGGGGAAAAAAGAATGAAGGAAACACACAAAGAATGTTCATGTATTTTATGCGAGAAATAAGGAAATATAGAAAGCACGAAACAAAGAAAGAAAGCATGTTTGAGTATATTATGGCTTGAATGAAATCAAGAATGTACGAAGAAACATGATAAAGAAATAATGCTTGAGTGTATTATGGCTAGAATGAAGGAAATCAAGACAGAAGGAAAGAAACAAGCTAAAGAAAGAATGTTCGTATTATGTCCGGTGTTAAGGAAATCAAGAAAGAAAGAAATTAAAGAAAGCATCATGTGTATTACGGCTTAAATGAAAGAAACGAAGAATGAAAGAAACAATAGAGAGAATCAATGTTCGTGTGTATTAAGGCTAGAATGAAGGAAATCAAGAAAGAGTGAAAGAAACAAACTAAAGAAAGCATGTTTGAATTTATTTCGGCTACAATGAAGGAATCCCCTTCACGGATTGCTGCCTTGTTGTGGCGAAGGGGCTTGAGGAACTCAGGGAAGCTATGGGCTATGCCGTGCAGGGCCACTCAAGATGGACAGGTCATAGTGGAGAGTTCTGACTAAACGCAATCCACCTGGAGTAGGAACTGCCAAGCCACTCCAGTATCTTTCCCAAGAAAACCTCATGAACAGAAACAAAAGGCAAAAAGGTATGACGCTGGAAGATGGGACCCTCAGGTCGGAAGGCGTCCAACATGTTACTGAGGAAGAGCGGAGGACAAGTGCAAGTAGCCCCAGAGCTAATGAAGTGGTTGGGTGTGACAACCCCAGACCTACTGGAGTATACCACCCTATAATTATGCTGCCACCAACCATTCCCTATAAGGAGTCACACAGACCAGGAATGGATTTTACTAAACAAAAGAATAAGGTTTATTGAAATAACAAACAGGGTAAATAAAATGATCAAGTAACTAAGATACTGTAACGTGGCGTAGTCTCAATCATATACATACAACAGTTTGGTTCCCACAGAACACTTTAAAGTAAAGCACAGACCCTGAACCTATCAGTTCTGGCTACCTATATAGAAACCTGAACCTATCAGGTATGTACTAACTGACACACAGTTGTACCCAGTCTGACACACAGACTCCCACTCCTAACTCTCCACATCAGCTCCAAATATATATACAGTACAGCTCCTCCCCCTGATGTCCCGCCTTCCACTCCCCATAGGATGGAACTTTCCTTCCAAACCCATGACAGACAGGTACCATCAGTGCTGTATGTGACACCTCCCCTCTTTATAAGTTGTTTTGCGGGGGAAAAGCTAAAGTGCTTTTCTCCAAAAAAACAACCAGGATCAAAACACAAAACAGTTATATATTATAACACAATACCATAACCCATACTTACACTCTAGGTTAAACATATCACTTATGCATTTAAACATTAACATTTGCAATACATTAAGTTACCTTTATTAATACAAACCAAGCCTGTTCAATAAACAGGTACATTTAACTTTTGGTCACCAAAATATACATAGTCCATGGTTTCTTCGCCGTCTTCACTCTTCGGGTCTTCTTGACAAGGCGTCAGCAACACAGTTCATTGACCCTCTGACCACCTTCACGTCAAAGTCAAAATCTTGCAGGTTTAAAGCCCACCTCATAAGTTTACTATTATGGGTTTTCATTGTCTTTAACCACTGCAGTGGTGAGTGGTCAGTGCACAGAACAAAATGTCTTCCCCAGATGTAAGGTTTGGCCTTCTGAATCGCGTATACTATGGCCAGGCACTCCTTTTCCACGGTTGCCAAATGTCTCTCACCTTTCTGGAGTTTCCTACTCAGGTAGGACACTGGATGCTGGTCACCATTTTCATCCTCCTGGCAAAGAACTGCTCCTACCCCGCTGTTAGACGCATCGGTGTAGATGATGAACTCCCGGTCGAAGTCTGGAGCACGCAGCACTGGATAATTGATGAGCGCCTCCTTCAACCTCTGGAACGCCTCCTCACAGTCGCTGGTCCAGGGGATGCGGTCATCAGTCTTCTTCCGCGTCAGATCGGTCAGCGGAGTCGCCATCTCGCTAAACCTCGGGATGAACTTTCTGTAGTAGCCCACCAACCCAAGAAATGATTTGACTTTTTTCTTGGTGTTGGGTCTGGGCCAATCACGAACGGCTTCTATCTTGGCCTCTAGGGGTTTGATCACTCCTCCCCCTACTGTGTGACCCAAGTATTTTATTTCTGGGCTACCCAGCTGCAGTTTGTTCTCTTTGCAGGGCCTAGGCCAAAGCACTTCCTCCCCTGGGTTAAAGTGCCTCTCCCTGGCTTTCTGGTCATACCAGGTTTTCTGTCTGACCTTCTGAGCTTGCAGGTTTTCTGCTGCTAGCTCTAGGTTTCTCTTCAGGTCATTCATTAAAGAGTCTATATATGTCACAACATCTTGTGGGTCATCCTGGGTGATCTGCTCCCAATTTTGTTTGATTAAATCAAGTGGACCTTTCACCCTTCTCCCAAACAAAAGTTCAAACGGACTGAACCCGGTACTGGCGTGGGGCACTGATCGATAAGCAAACAAAAGGGATTGCAGCTTCTGGTCCCAATTGTTTGGATTCTCTGCCAAGTAAGCCCTAATCATGCGCATCAGAGTCCCATTGAACTTCTCCGTTAACCCATTACTTTCGGGGTGATAGGCAGTGGTTTCCTTGTGTTTAATTCCACAGATTTGCCATAACCGTTTCATGAGCTTTGATGTAAATGATGTGCCCAAATCTGTGATTATTTCTGAGGCAAATCCCATCCTGGACATATACCCCACCAAGGCATCTGCCACTGTGTTAGTTTCGATGTTAGTCAAGGGAATGGCTTCGGGGTACCTCGTGGCATGGTCCACAATGGTGAGAATGAACCGGTTCCCCCTCTTTGTGGCCTTGGGCAAAGGTCCCACAATATCCACTCCTATACATTTGAACGGGGTGTCAATCACAGGCAAAGGGCACAGCTTCGCTTTGGTCCTGTCACGGTTATTCCCCTGCCTCTGACACACATCACATTGTTTACAGAACTCCTTGATCTGCTTCCCTATTTCAGGCCAGTAAAAATTTTGTGTGATTCTCTGCTGGGTTTTGTTCACCCCTAAATGCGCAGCAAACATGTCAGAGTGCCCCCTTTGTAAGATCATGGGGCGATACTTTTCAGGTACCACTAGCTGACTTCTGATCCCATCTCCCCCTTTTGAGATATTAATCAGGGTCTCTCTATATAAAATTCCCTTTTTCTCACGAAATCTCGCTGGGGTTTCAGGTGTTAGCTGGGCGTCTGTCACCTTTTCAAAACACTTTCGGAGAGTGGCGTCCGCCTTTTGCTCTTGGCCAAATTTGCTGTCTGTGGTTAAGGTTTCTACCACAGCTTCGGGACTACCCTCATCTGCTCCAGCCTCGGGCTCTTCAATACCCCCCTGAACTGTCCCTGTGGTAGCTTGTGAGCGTGTAATCACTAGCACCCGTTTCACATGTTCAGCCAGGTCATTTCCCACGAGCACGGCTGCTGGCAGAGTCGATGAAATCGCTAGCCGCCCAACTCCCCTCCAGCCTTGAAAGTTCACAGGTACCTCAGCTACTGGCAGTGAGATCACCTGCCCCTCAATCCCTGCCACCTTCAGGCTCTCATTTGGGATTATATACTCCCTAGGAATAATGTCTGGATGGCACAGGGTCACCTGGGAACAAGTATCCCTTAGCCCCCTATACTGATGGTCAAGTATTCCTACGTCCACCCCTGCGGTCTCAAACAATTGCGAATCTGTCCTCACTAGTAAGCAGCGCTTGACCTCCACAAGAGGACCATTTTCCCCAGCCTGATCAGCAGATGTAGCTGGTTCAGAGTGAGTAGCCATGGTAACAGGCTCCCTCAGTGGCAAGGAGCTTTGCTCTGTCTGGACACAGAACACAGCTTTTGGCTTGGTTCCACTCAAATCATGAGGCAACGTTCCCTTTAGCTCCTTTAATTTCTCACACTCTGAGATTAGATGGCCCTTTCCTTGACAGAAATAACATTTTCTGCTGTACTTGGAGTCTTTCTCATCTGGTTTTGGTTTTCCCTCCAAAATCTGAGGTCTTGGTGGTTTCATGTCTGAGGGCTTCCCTTCACCATTATTGTTATTCCTATTTCTACTCATTATTTCCATCTTCTTCAGCTCAAACACCATTTTGTCTAATTCCAACAGTCTCTGTTTCACTTCCCTTTCAAACGCCAGTTCCCTCACCCTCAGTTCATGCTGTTGGGCTAGGAGCATTTTTCTGAGTTCTGAGGTCAGTTCTCCCGTGCTCTCCTCCTGCACTGAGCCAAATTCCTCCTCAGAACCTTGGTCTACCTGTGGATCTCTCACTTCCCCCATTTCTGCCATTTGACTTCGAGTCAAGGGCATAATCCCCCCCAGAACAGGCTGCCTTCAAAAGTCAAGCCTCAAAATAAAAAGACGACTTTTTTTCTTTTGCCTCAGAAACAGCCTTCTATAGATTGCTGCTGTTCCTTCAGCACCAACTTGCAACTGTTGCCAGGCAGAATCCACCCCCTCTGCTAGGCCTCTCAGCAGACAGGCTAGATCACTGTTACTTCACACAGCTTTGCCTCAACCCTTTCCCGCCAAAACGGGTTGCCTCAGAGCTCCCTAATCTAGTCTCCCCAATCTGAGTTGGCACGTTCTTCCACTAGCGTACCTCCCCGTGAGGTAAGCCTAGAAGATTACCTACGCGCCCTCAGATTTTCCCTGACTAGACCCCCCTTGCTCTGGGCACACTTGCCAAGGCTTTGCTGGACCACTGGACAACTGGACCAGTCGTATCCCACACGCTGGACACCAATCAATGTGACAACCCCAGACCTACTGGAGTATACCACCCTATAATTATGCTGCCACCAACCATTCCCTATAAGGAGTCACACAGACCAGGAATGGATTTTACTAAACAAAAGAATAAGGTTTATTGAAATAACAAACAGGGTAAATAAAATGATCAGGTAACTAAGATACTGTAACGTGGCGTAGTCTCAATCATATACATACAACAGTTTGGTTCCCACAGAACACTTTAAAGTAAAGCACAGACCCTGAACCTATCAGTTCTGGCTACCTATATAGAAACCTGAACCTATCAGGTATGTACTAACTGACACACAGTTGTACCCAGTCTGACACACAGACTCCCACTCCTAACTCTCCACATCAGCTCCAAATATATATACAGTACAGCTCCTCCCCCTGATGTCCCGCCTTCCACTCCCCATAGGATGGAACTTTCCCTCCAAACCCATGACAGACAGGTACCATCAGTGCTGTATGTGACATTGGGCCAAAGCCGAAAGGACGCTCAGCTGTGGACGCGCCTGGAAGGGAAAGGAAAGTCTGGTGCTGCAAAGAAGAATGCTGCATAGGAACCTGGAATGTAAGATCTATGAACCTAGGGAAGCTGGATGTGGTCAAACAGGAGATGGCAAGAATAAACATTGACATCCTGGGCATCAGTGAACTAAAATGGACAGGAATGGGCGAATTCAGCTCAGATGATTATCGTATCTACTATTGTGGACAAGAATCCCACAGAAGGAATGGAGTAGCCCTCATAGTCAACAAAAGAGTGGGAAAAGCTGTAATGGGATATAATCTCAAAAATGATGAATGATGTCAATACGAATCCAAGGCAGACCTTTCAACATCACAGTAATCCAAGTTTATGCACCAACCACCAATGCTGAGGAGACTGAAATTGACCAATTTTATAAAGACTTACAACACCTTCTAGAACTGACACCAAAGAAAGATGTTCTTCTCATTTTAGGGGATTGGAATGCTAAGGTAGGGAATCAAGAGATAAAAGGAACAACAGGGAAGTTTGGCCTTGGAGTTCAAAATGAAGCAGGGCAAAGGCTAATAGAGTTTTGTGAAGAGAACAAGCTGGTCATCACAAACACTCTTTTCCAACAACACAAGAGGCGACTCTATACATGGAAATCATCAGATGGGCAATACCGAAATCAGATTGATTATATTCTCTGCAGCCAAAGATGGAGAAGCTCAATACAGTCAGCAAACACAAGGCCTGGAGCTGATTGTGGCTCTGATCATCAGCTTCTCATAGCAAAATTCAAGCTTAAACTGAAGAGAGTAGGAAAAACCACTGGGCTAGTCAGTTATAATCTAAACCACATCCCTTATGAATACACAGTGGAAGTGAAGAACAGATTTAAGGAACTGGATTTGGTGGACAGAGTGCCTGAAGAACTTTGGATAGAGGCTCGTAACATTATACAGGAGGCAGCAACAAAAAACATCCCAAAGAAAAGGAAATGCAAGAAAGCAAAGTGGCTGTCCAACAAGGCCTTACAAATAGCAGAGAGGAGAAGGGAAACAAAATGCAAGGGAGATAGGGAAAGTTACAGAAAATTGAATGTAGACTTCCAAAGAATAGCAAGGAGAGACAAGAGGACCTTCTTAAATGAACAATGTAAAGAAGTAGAGGAAAATAATAGAAAAGGAAAAAACAGAGATCTGTTCAGGAAAATTGGAGATATTAGAGTAACATTTTGTGCAAAGATGAACATGATAAAGGACAAAAATGGGAGAGACCTCACAGAAGCAGAAGACATCAAGAAGAGGTGGCAAGAATACACAGAGGAATTATACCAGAAAGATTTGGATATCCCAGACAACCCAGATAATGTGGTTGCAGACCTTGAGCCAGACATCCTGGAGAGTGAAGTCAAATGGACCTTAGAAAGCTCGTCTAACAACAAGGCCAGTGGAGGTGATGGCATTCCAGTCAAACTATTTAAAATCTTAAAAGATGACGCTGTTAAGGTGCTACATTCAATATGCCAGCAAGTTTGGAAAACTCAACAGTGGCCAGAAGTCTGGAAAAGATCAATATACATCTGAATCCCAAAGAAGGGCAGTGCCAAAGAATGCTCCAACTACCGTACAATTGCACTCATTTCACACGCTAGCAAGGTTATGCTCAAAATCCTCCAAGGTAGGCTTCAGCAGTATGTGGACCGAGAACTCCCAGAAGTACAAGCTGAATTCCGAAGGGGCAGAGGAACTAGAGACCAAATTGCTAACATGCGCTAGATTATAGAGAAACCCAGAGAGTTCCAGAAAAACATCTACTTCTGCTTCATTGACTATGCGAAAGCCTTTGACTGTGTGGACCACAGCAAACTATGGCAAGTCCTTAAAGAAATGGGAGTGCCTGACCACCTTATCTGTCTCCTGAGAAACCTATACGTGGGAGAGGAACCAACAGTTAGAACTGGATATGGAACAACTGATTGGTTCAAAATTGGGAAAGGAGTACGACAAGGCTGTATATTGTCCCCCTGCTTATTCAACTTATATGCAGAATACATCATGCAAAAGGCTGGACTGGAGGAATCCCAAGCCGGAATCAAGATTGCCGGAAGAAATATCAACAACCTCCGATATGCAGATGATATGCAGATGATTTCTGATGGCAGAAAGTGAGGAGGAATTAAGGAACCTTGTAATGAGAGTGAAAGATATTCTTTTCTTTCCTTTTTTCTGGTTCTTAATTTTTCCATCTTGGATAGTATTAATTATAATAATTGCACTATGCTAGTTATTTTTTTACATTGTTTAATGTGGTTTAATTTGTGTAAGACGCCCCGAGTAGACGTTGTCTAGAGGGGCGGGGTAAAAATTGAACAAACAAACAAACAAACAAACAAACAAACAAACAAACAAACAAACAAATAAATAAATAAATAAATAAAGAGGAGAGTGCAAAAAATGGTCTGAAGCTCAACATCAGAAAAACTAAGATCATGGCCACTGGTCCCATCACCTCCTGGGAAATAGAAGGGGAAGACATGGAGGCAGTGACAGATTTTACTTTCTTGGGCTCGATGATCACTGCAGATGGTGACAGCAGCCACGAAATTAAAAGACGCCTGCTTCTTTGGAGGAAAGCAATGACAAACCTTGACAGCATCCTAAAAAGCAGAGACATCAACTTGCCAACGAAAGTCCGCATAGTCAGAGCTATGGTTTTTCCTGTAGTGATGTATGGAAGTGAGAGCTGGACCATAAAGAAAGCTGACTGCTGAAGAATTGATGCTTTTGAATTGTGGTGTTGGAGGAGGCTCTTCAGAGTCCCCTGGACTGCAAGGAGAACAAACCTATCAATTCTAAAGGAAATCAAGCCTGAGTGCTCACTGGAGGGACAGAATCTGAAGCTGAGGCTCCAGTACTTTGGCCATCTCATGAGAAGAGAAGACTCCTTGGAAAAGACCTTGATGTTAGGAAAGTGTGAAGACAAGAGGAGAAGGGGACAACAGAGGATGAGATGGTTGGACAATGTCATCGAGGCTACCAGAATGAATTTGACACAACTCCGGGAGGTGGTGGAGGATAGGAGGGCCTGGCATGCTCTGGTCCATGGGGTCACGAAGAGTCGGACACGACTAAACGACTAAACGAGAATGAAGGAAACCATGAAAGAAACGAAAGTAAGAATGTATGAGTGTATTACAGCTACAATGTCGGAAATCAAGAAAGAGTGAAAGAAACAAACTGAAGAAAGCATGTTTGAGTTTGTTTCGGCTAGAATGAAGGAAACCATGAAAGAAAAAACTAAAGTAAGAATGTTTTAATGTATTCCAGCTAAAATGAAGGAAATAAAGGAAAAACAAAAGAAACAAGATAAAGAATGTTCGTACAGTGGTGCCTCGTATAATGAGTGCCCCGTTTAACGACGAATCCACATAGCAATGGCTTTTTTGCCATCGCTTTTGCAATCGCATTGCGATGTTGCCTATGGTGATTTTCCCCCATAGGCCCCATGTTCCCCCAGCTGAGCGGAGGGAGCCTCCGAAGGACCGCTCCCATCGCTCAGCTGGGGGGAAATGCCGGCGGTGGCCTCGGAAGGACCCTTCTGAAGGGTCCTTCCACGGCCACCGCAGGCATTCCCCTTCGGAGGGGGCATTTTCTTGTCTTTTCTTTCCGGGCCTCCCTCGGCGTTAGGCTCCTCAGCCTCACCTCCTGACTTGCGCGAGGGACACGGGTAGAACTTGGTGGAAGTAGGCGTTCCGCCAAGTATCGAGGCCCTAAGCCGTTTAGGGCTTTATACGTAAGCATCAACACTTTGAAGTCGATGCGGAATCGGATGAACAGCCAATGCAGTGCAACCAGAGTGGGTGAAATATGTTGGTATTTTTTCACACCACTGAGGAGTCTGGCCACAGCATTCAGCACCACCTGTAGTTTCTGCAGCAGCCTCAAAGGCAGCCCCACATAGAGTGCATTGCAGTGGTCTAATCTTGAGATTACAAGCGCATGTACCAAGGTAGTGAGGGCCCCCACATCGAGATAGGGCCGCAGCTGGGCTATCCACCTAAGGTGATAAAAGGCGGTTCGGACCACAGACACCACCAGAAGCCACTGGCAATGGTGCGGCTAAAAAATATTGTAAATAAATAAATAAATAAATAAATAAATAAATAAATAAATAAATTCCATAGTGAGCGCCGGGTCCAGATGGATCCCCAAACTGCGGACCCCATCCTTGGCAGGGAGGGTCACCCCCCCCAAAAGAGAGGGAGTTTCCCAAACCCCCCACTGTGGGGACACCCACCCTCACACCTCCGTCTTGTCTGGGTTCAGCCTCAGCCCGTTCTCCTGCATCCATTGCAGTACAGTCTCCAGGCAGCGCTGAAGGGACAGAACAGCATCTCTTGCAGCAGGTGGAAAGGAGATGTAGAGCTGAGTATCATCAGCATACTGATGACATCAAGCTCCACACCCCCGGATGACCCCTCCCAGTGGCCTCATGTAGATGTTAAACAGCATTGGGGAGATAATCGACCCCTGTGGAACCCCATAATTGAGGCTCCACGGGACCGAGAAGTTCTCCCCAAGCTGTACTCTCTGGGGGCGGTCCTCTAAGAAGGAACGGAGCCAGGCCAACGCAAGGCCCCCAATTTCCAACTCAGAGAGTCCTCCCCAGGAGGATACCATGGTCAATGGTATCAAAGGCCGCTGAGATGTCGAGGAGGACCAGCAGGGACACTTTTCCCCTGTCGGCCTCCCTCAATAGGTCATCACACAGGGCGACCAATGCCATTTCTGTACTGTGGTGCGGCCTGAAGCCCGACTGAAATGGATCCAGGGCATCTGTTTCGTCCAGGTGCGCCTGAAGCTGATTGGCCACCACCCTCTCAACTACCTTGCTTAGGAAAGAAACATTGGCAATGGGCCTATAATTGCCTATTTCGTCCGCCGCCAAACTAGGTTTCTTCCTAATGGGCCTAATGAGTGTCTCCTTTAATTATTGCAGTGGCACATTCCGTTGTTGTAGGCCTGGCTGCTTTGATTAGCCAGGATGGGCAAGGGTCAAGGGAGGAGGTGGTGGCATGACAGCGATCAAGCGTTCTGGCCACAGTGTCAGGTGTGACAGGCTGAAAGGAATCAAAAGCCACCGGGCAAGATGGAGCGCTGGACATCTCAGCTCAACTCACTGTGTTCAAAAAAGGAGAGAGGTCCCGGCAGATGGCCTCCACTTTAGCTTTAAAAAATGCTGCAAATTGGTCCGGTGAAAGACTAGGGGGAGGCCCATTACCCGGGCCAATTCCGGATAGGTCGCGCACTATACGGAATAATTCCGCCTGCTGGTTGGAGGCTTCGCTTATCCGGTTAGCGAAGTAAGTTCGACTGGCAGCCTTTACCTTAACCAGGTAAAGGTTAGTGGGAGACCTTGACAGCTATCCAATTATAATCCGTCGGGTCCTTTCTCCATTTGCACTCTAGCCATCTCCTAAACCGCTTCCACGCCCTAAGGTCCTGGTTAAACCAGGGTGCCGGGCGGGCTCTGCGTTGGAGAGGGCGCTTAGGTGCGATCATGTCTGCAGCCCTAGCCGCCGCAGTGTACCAGCTGCTGGTCAGAGTCTCGACAGGAGCACCTGCCAGGTCAGTCATAGCACCTCTCATGGCATCTTGGAATCCAATCGGATCCAGTAGCCTTCGAGGGCGGACCATGACAATAGGTCCCTGCTCCCTGTGAGGGGGGGAGGGCCATGTTGAGGTTACATTTTATTAGGTGGTGATCCGACCATGACAAAGGGACCGACTCGAGGTCAGTCACTATCGGACAACTCTTGCTCCAATTGGTGGAAAAAACAGGTCAAGTGTGTGGCCGCCCATGTGGGTGGGGCCGATGACATGTTGGGACATGTTCAAGAAGGCCATGGTCTCCAAGAACTCAAGAGCTGGTCCGGATATCTCTGCCCCCACGTGCACGTTGAAGTCCCCCAAAACCAACAGCTTCAGGGAGCCCAGCAGTGCCGCGGAGACAAAGTCCACCAGCTCCGGTAGGGAAATGGCTGGGTCGTGGGGAACACGGTAGCCCAGCAAGATCCCAATACCGTCCCTGGCCCCAATTGACACGTGGAGGGCCTTTAGACCCGGCTTTACCACTGAGGAGCGCCTCGTAACCTCCAAGGTGGATTTATAAACAATGGCAACTCCCCCCCGTCCTTCCAGTCTACCCTGGTGCTGGACAGCATAACCGGGCAGACAGATGAGTGCTAGGGGTGGACCCCCCTCTCCACCTCTCCATGTTTCGGTTATGCATGCCAGGTCTGCATCCTCCTCCAGGATAAGGTCGTGGATTACCTGGGCCTTATTGGATGCAGACCTGGCATTCAACAACACCAGGCATAGAGTGGAAGGATGGCTGAACTGGCTGCCTCGATACTGAGGGTTGGTCTCAGTCTCAGAAGAATGGACAGCCTTCAAACATCTGTCCCTCATTCTTCTTACATGAGTGGGGAGTGAGCCAACGCCATATCTTCCTCTACCCGTGACCACAGAAATATTTTGGGGCCCCTCACTGGGAGGGCAGGCCTTCCATTCCATATCCAAAAGGGGGAAGGGAGGAAGGGAAAGAGGGAGAGGAAGGGAGGAAGGTGGGGTAAGAAGGAGAAGGAAGAAAAAATAAAAAATATATAAGGCAAAATTAACGTAATACAAATAAATCAAATAACAGAAGAAAAATAAACCATATACGGTAGACAGTGCATGTAAATAATATACCTAAAGTATGCAGGCATAAATTAAATACAATTAATACAATAATATCAAAATAAAAATAACAATTTTAAAAAAATCTACAACACTAATTATCCCCCACACAGCACCCAAAACAGTCCTTCTCCCCCATGCGGCCTTGTTCTTTCTGATGTTACTGAGATTAGTGATGATAATGGCAGCGCTGGTTTGAAAAGTTCTTTAAAGGGTCAGGAGCCACAGTTTTCAGCAATGGGCCTGGGGTCCACAATGTTACAAGTCAATAGGGTCAGGGGCATCAAGTACCAAGCTAGAAGGGACTCAAACCCTGCTATTTCCCATCCTAGAATAGCAATTAGGAGGGCATCCGCAGATGAAAGGCAAGCGGAGAGACAGAAGCCTGGGGGAGATCTTCCATCATGGTGCTGGCATTTGAATGCTCCAAGCTCCAACAGCCCCACAGGCTCCTTCTGGCTCCCGCAAAGACCCTGCACCTCGTGGCTGCCTCTAATCCCGGCACCCCAGCTCTGTCCACCCACTCTGCCGGGGATCTGACCGTTCTCTGAGTGCCAGCCACCGGGCTCTCTGCCGCCGGGACTCTCCTTCGGAAGCCTCCGCTAAGATGCCTCCTGAAATCAGACAGGAAACGGCAGGGGAGCCCTCGTGTCCTGAGCTCCGAGACCGGCCCCGTTCGGCTGCATCCGTCTGCTCTGGCTCAGCTCCCCACAGCCCACGGCCCAGGATTCAGTGCCCTCTCCGAGCTCTGCCACCGGCGCCTTGGGTGAGGGGGGAAGCAACTCCTCCGATGTCCAAACAAAAGGCTCCCGAGCCTCCAAGCTCAGCCAGGAATTGGAGGAGAATGCGTTTGAACTCCTGCTCCTTACCCAGCCCCAGCTTGGGGTTGGGAGAGAGAGAGGCTGACAAGACACAGAAAAACAACAGGTCTCTCCTGTATCCGGCTCAAGGGGATCCCTAAATATTTTGCTGCTTGAGGTGAATGATGGCATGCTCCCCATTCCATGATAGAAGCTGGGGTAAACTAGCAGCTGGCTTCTTGTACCACTAAGGAGCAGCTTCCTCCCACCTGAGAGATTTGATTCGGGAGTGCTCAGGGCATTGTGTGGCACAGGCATCCCTACTCGGAGCTCAGAGTCTGAATTTGGCAGACTTTCTAGCAGAGGCCCTGCTGTCACCAATCCCCTCAGCTTTGGCCTATGAAGCCACAACTTTTCTGTTTATTTCAGTAATGTCCCATAAGGAGCACAAGAAGGAGAAGAGGATTCATGAATAAGAATCTTGGCTGCTCTTGGCTGCAGGCAGAGTCCCATTCTCTCTCTGTCATTTCTCTCCACTTTGGGACTAGAATGAAAGAATTGAAGAAATAATGAAACAAGCTAAAGAAAGAACGTTCGTGTGTATTACAGCTAGAATTGAAATCAAGAAAGAACAAAAGAAAGTTGAGTGTATTACAGGTAGAATGAAAGGAATTAAGAAAGAACGAAAGAAAGAAACTAAAGAAGAAATGTTCATGTGCATTACGGCTTGAATGAAGGATAAGAAGAAAGAATGAAAGAAACAATATAAAGAAAATGTTTTAGTGTATTATGGCTAGAATGAAGGAAATCAAGAAAGAAAGAAAAAAGCTTAAGAAAGCATGTTTGAATGCACTACGGCTAGAATGAAGAAAATCAAGACATAACGAAGGAAAAATGTTCGTGAGTACTATGGCCAGAATGAAGGAAATCAAGAAAGAACGAAAGAAAATAAAGAATGTGTGTTTGTGTATTTTGATTAGAATGAAGGAAACCAAGAAAGAATGAAAACCAAACTAACATAAGAATGTTTGAGTGTATCTCGGCTAGAATGAAGGAAATCAAGAAATTTCGAAACAAAGAAGCTAAAGATACAATGTTCTAGTGCATTATGGCTAGAACGAAGGAAATCAAGAAAGAATGAAAGAAACAAAAGAAATCATCTGTGAGTGTATTTCGGCTAGAATTAACTATCATATTTTTTGCTCCATAAAACGCACTTTCCCCCCCCTAAATAGTGGGGGAGAAAGTATGTGCGTCTTATGGAACGAATACAGTAAAAGAGGGGTTCAACCACCACCTCCCAGAAGCCTCCCACTGCCATGCGGGGAGGCTTCTGAACTAGCACCAGAGACTGCTTGCTGTTTGGACCTCACCATTCTGCGCTGCTCGCTTTCCAGGATCTGCTTCCTGCAGCCCACCTAGAAAACCAGCAAGGCTAACAGGCCTACGGTAGCAGGCAGTGAAAATAGCCAAGGATCAAAGGGGAAAGAGTAATTCTAGAAAGAACAGGGGAAACCACAAACACAGTCCCCCACTTAGGCAGTTGATTTTCCCACATTTGGGAAAATCACAGGGGTCAGCACATCCAGAGTGCAATAAATAAGCCTTACCCCAGGAAAACCATTTTTACAACAATGGTATCTCCCCTGCCAGGTATGAGTTGGAATGTCCCCTAAACCACCTGCCCCTTTCTGTGCCCTGTCCCCCAAAGGCATGGTGACCCCTCAGCAGCACCTCCTGATCAGAACAGGGCTGCACAGCCCCTGTCCCAAAAGAGGTCAAGAGAGCTACTCAGTGTTTTGGAGTGCCCCACAGGACCCCCATCAGGGGCTGGATGTTCCTCCCACAATCCTCCAGTGCACAGATATTAGCATACCTAATATGCGGGGAAGGCAGGGAAATCAGGGAAAATCAAACTTTCAGTTAGTGAAGAGGCTGCTTGTCTGCTTCCTTGCTAGTCCAAGCAGTTAGAGAGCTGGGAGAGAGACCTGGGACTGCCTGGTATTGTAGTTTTAAAATGTTAAATTTAGTTTAAAAGCTGCTTGCTTTGGGTTAAACTGTGCTTGGGGGGAAAGGTGCTCCGTTTGAGTTGAAACCTGCTTGTGTAGAAACGTGCATGCTTGCCTTAAAAATCTGCTTGTTTTACTTTAAAAGCTGCTTGTTTTAGGTTAAATTGTGCTTGGGGGAAAAGGTGCTCTGTTTGAGTTGAAACCTGCTTGTGTAGAAACATGCATGCTTGCCTTACAAATCTGCTTATTTTACTTTAAAAGCTGCTTGTTTTGGGTTAAACTGTGCTTGGGGAAAAAGGTGCTCCGTTTAAGTTGAAACCTGCTTGTGTAGAAACATGCATAGGGGTACTTGCTGTAAAAGCTGCCTGCAAAGCCTTTCAGACCAGCGCCAATCAGCTGTTAGGTGGGGAGAGGGGAGGGGAAAGGAGCTGAGAAGAGCACGGAGAAGAGCACAAAATGGCTGCCATCTGCCGGCTGCCTGCTGGCTTTTAGCTGTTTAGGGCTCTTTTTTGGCTGTTCTGGGGTCTACCAAAGCACTGTGAAGAGCAAGGCTCAGTCTACAGTACCTGGTAAGTGACTTTCTTTTAAGTTTTTTAAAGTTTCTGACCTTTCCCCCCCATTTCTCCATTTATTTATCAGATTGCACCAATAACCATCCCAGTAATAGGATTATCAAATTTGCAGACGACACTACACTAGTAGGACTTATTTCCGGGGATGATGAGTCTGCGTATCGGGATGAGGTATTACAGCTATCCTGCTGGTGCAAAAAAAAACACAATCTTCTATTTAATATCCAAAAAACCAAGGAATTCATAGTGGACTATAGGAAAAAAAGAGCAGACATTCAGCCACTGTATATAGATGGAGTTTGTGTGGAACAGGTGGTTGAATGTAAGTTTCTTGGGACCATCATAACAAATGACCTGACTTGGAGTGCAAACACCGATGCGTTAATCAGGAAGGCGCAACAACGGTTGTATTTTCTAAGGATTCTTAGAAAACAACAATTGACTGAGAGTTTGTTAACCACCTTCTATTGGAGTTCGATTGAGAGCATATTATCCTACTGTCTCTGTGTATGGTTCACAAGCTGCACAGTGGCAGAGAAAAAGGCAATTCAAAGGGTGATTAAGACATCCTATCCTGGCTAGCATCAAGATCAAAGATCCAGTTCCTAAGACCGCGAGAGCTTAAACTAAGGAACTTTTTCATCAAAAGGTTATAGACCTTTAATTTTTGGTGACATTGTTGTGCCCATCCACCAGACTTTAGTTGTTCTAACCAACAGCACTTTGTCAGGGAGGAGTCCTCCAAACTGTTCAGTCTATGCCAATATCTAAGATAAGCCAGATCAATTCTAGCAGCAATTGAGGGTAGGCCTAACTCAGCTCTGAGGTGAGCTGAGGGAGTTCCTGGGGGGAGACCCAGTATCAACCTCATAAATTTGTTCTGTAAGATTTCTAGTTTGGGCTTGGCTGCCTCTCCCCATAGTTCTGTCCCGTAGAGCATCTGTGCTATAATTTTAACAACGAACACCTTGAGAACGGGATTTACCAACTGGCCTCCTCTGCTGTAGAAAAATCTTTTTAATTGCCCTATTGATCTGGTACTCAGTAAGATTGTAGCATTTAAATGCTGTCTCCAGGAGAGTTTCTCAGAAAATTGAATGCCCAAGTATTTAAATGAGTGTACCTGCTCTATAGTATGCCCATCCAGAGACCAGTTATGCTTAGGGGCTCTCTTCCCACAGACCATATTTTTTGTTTTGGTATAATTGATTGTTAACCGTTCCTCTTTACAGAGCTGCCCAAATTTGGCCAGCATTCTTTTAAGACCAATTTTATTCAAGGATAGCAGAACCAGGTCATCAGCGTAAAGCAGTATTGAAATCTTCCTGCAGCCAATGGCTGGAGGGAAGAATGTGGGGGAAGCCATTTGAGGGATAAGGCTGTTTATATAAAAGTTGAAAAGAAAAGGTGCTAAAATACAACCTTGTTTCACCCCTCGTGTAATGCTGACCTGTTGTGACAGAGTTCCCTGTAAGCCTATACGCACTTGCATCGTATTTTCTTTATGTAGTAGCTGTATGAGCCACAGGAGTCTCTTATCCAGTTTATACCAAAGGCGTTCTCTATCTATCAGGTCAAAGGATGATGAAAAATCCACAAAGGCAGCGTAAAGATATTTGTTTGGAGGTTTAGTGTATTTACTAATTACATGGTGTAGAACAAAGGCTTGGTCTATTGTGCTTCTGCCTTTTCTGAAGCCTGCCTGTTCTTCGAAGATGATAGAATGTTTATTGTCCCAATCTAGGAGCCTATTCAAGAGGTATCTGGCGTAAATCTTAGAGGCCACATTGAGGAGACTGATGGGTCTAAAGTTACAAGGGTCTAAAGGATCTCCTTTCTTAAAAATTGGCACAACAATGCTAGTTTGCCAACCTGCAGGAAGGTTGCCTGTACTATTGATGTAGGTGAATAGACTGGCTAGAATGGGAGACCACCACTGAATGTCAATAGCAAAGACCTCAGCGGGGATCATATCTTCACCAGGTGCCTTGCCATTCCGGAGAGTTTGAATCAGGTCCCCAACTTCTTTGGGGGAAACAGGTGGCCATTCAGGGGCATTAGAGAGGGTCTCATGAGTAATATTTCTATGAATACTACCCCCAAAAATGCGACTGAAGTGGGAGACCCATACCTCTGGCGTGATGGAGTTGGCAATCTCAAAGGCTTTCTGTGAGAAGCCTCTTTCTATCTGCTTCCAGAATTTGGGGTCATTACCCTCGATGAGGGCCTGGCCCAAAGATTTCCAATTCTCTAAATAGAAAGCCTTCTTTTTCCCTCTAAGCAGAGATTTATATTCTTTCCGTAGATGTAGCAGGGAAGCTGTAGCTTCGTCAGTGCCAATATGTCTCGCCTGTCTTGTTGCTCTGCTCAGCTCTTTTTTCTTGGTCTTACATTCCCTGTCGAACCAGGACCATTGAGCGTCAGACATTCTTTCTGGGTGTGTAATGGTTAGGTGTGGTTTAAGTGCGAGAATTATGTCCTGGTAGACCTTGCAAATATTCTGGGTCCCCAGAAGAGCATGTTGTCGTAGCTCTTGGAGTTTACTGGTGCTCAGCATCTGCCTTATACTGTCATCAGTTTTAATAGACCATTTAAGCCTTTTCTCACCTAGAACGTGGCCTGGCATTTTATGGTCTGTTAATACCCCTGACTGGTTTTGTTGGAATCTTAAGGACACTCTGAGAGGGAGGTGGCCATTTTCTGGCCTGTCATCGATTGCTAGAGAGTATACATAAGGGAGGACAGCAGAAGATCCTATAACATAGTCTACCACACTAGCACCCTTATCTGTTAGAAAAGTGTAGTAGCCATTTGAGGTGTCCAGGTAAGAGCCATTTAGGCATACAAGATGGAGTTTGTAGATCAATTGAAAGAGGAATTTGCCATAGCTGTTGATTACCTTGTCTTGGGAGGTTCGGGCAGTGCTTTTATCCATATCAAGCTCCAAGCCAAGGGCTTTTTCCATCATATAAACACTGTTTCCCATTCTAGCATTAAAGTCACCACAAATTATAAGAAGATAGTTGGGATATTCAGAAAGTAATGTATCAAGAATGTCCTCCAATTTAGCCCAAACCTCTGAGGCAGTACCAATTATTCTCGGTGGGAGATAGACGTTGACACAGATCAAAGGACAGTGGCTAGAGTTCAGTTCAGCTATCTCTGTTGCTATCAAGCCAGTAGTGGAGGAAATTGAAATAGCCAAGCCCCCACTTCCTCGTCCTGAAGCTGAATTTTTTTGAGCTGGGAATTCCCATGTCCTATATCCCTGTAAATTTAAAGAGTCTTTCTCCAGAAGCCAAGTCTCTTGCAGGCAAAGTATGTCAAATGTCTGGAGGTACTGTATGAAATCTGAGTCAGCCAATTTATTCTTCCATCCTGCAATATTCCAAGATAGCAGATTCAGAGACTGGCATTGTATCTTATCTGATATTAGTCAATCTTGGGAGAGGGCAGCTAGAGGGGCATATCTGTTGTCCAGGTGCCAATCAGACCTACTGGAAGTTCTGAGGTGACTGGGTAGGTGCCTCTTCCCCTTGGAGGTTTGATACATTCTGTGACTACTGGGAGACTTATTGACACCAATCCTTGGAGCCTCTCTTTTTTGTATTCTCTGGCTGTTACGTATATTTGTGAAACCACGGGGTTGATTGAGCAAGATATTATTGGGGGCAGATACAAAAGGTGGACATACTTCTTTCCCTCTGTAGTTTAAGTTAGGCTCAGGGGGTGTAGCACCAGCATGGGTGGGGGCATTTCTCCTGTGCCTGGAGTACTCATAATTAAAAGAGGGCTCAACAGTTCTTTCTGATTTTCCATGAGGTGTTGGAATCCTTTTAAAATTTACATTGGGTCCAGATTCATCAACCATTACCCTCCCATCAAAAGTACCCCTGTGATTCTCATCATACTGCTGTCTGTTTGTTTTGAATGGTCTTTGCAAGTTTTGTTTTGCAGTTAACTTAAAATTCGGCTTACGGTGTATTATATGCGTTCCCCATTTGAAAGATATCAGTATGTCTTCAAACTTATATAATAAGCTCCAAAAATGATAAGCATGTCCATTTTCTTTAAATGACAGATGCACTCTCCCCCTCCACATCTTAGGCTTTCTAGGATATATACAAGAGCAATGCATATACATTAAGGGACCCCAATCTTTACCCAGAATGTCCAAGATATTCCGTGTTACATCGGTGTTAGTTTTCCACGTATTATTGGACCTTTTTAGAGGCCAGTTGTATATAGTAATGTGACTCACAGTGTTAGTTGGTGAGACTGTAGTCTGTGGCTTCTCTGTTCCAGAGTTTACTTTCGTAAGAAGTTGTAGGTAGGTATTGTCCGGCTGTGTGTTGTCCCTATCTGTAGGGGGCTATAAATGAGGACTGTGGGCCATTTACGTCTGGGGTAGCATCTTGCCATTCATCAATTACTATGAAGTCTGCATTTGAAAGGGTTAAGTTCAGGTCCTCAGTAGCTTTGCTTGCATTGCAATTCTCAGCCTGAGTCTCTGGAACCTTTTCAGAGTTTGTGGCCAACTCTGTGTCCACCAACCTCTGAATAAGATGCTCTTCTTTTTGAGTTAGGCAGGGATTATTCTTGTTTATTTCTAGTATATGAGTCCCATTTCCTGAGTGATGGAAGTCTGAATCTGGATCGGGGAATGTCCGGGGGGGTGCTGCTGTCAAAATCCCCGTTTCTATCAGGGTGGCTATGAGTTGGAGAGTTGCTTTCAGGTCAAATATTTCTTGATGCAGTGCATGAAGTTTATCGAAGATGCTCTGAGTTGATTTTGCAGATAAGAAGCACTGGTCCCGCAATTGATTGTAGATAATTTTGATGTCCTCATTCTCAAGCCCACAAGATTTGTCTATCTGTTCTTCTATAGATACATTCCTTGGCTCGGTGTCTGATAAATTTGGATTTTTCTCAGGCAGGTCTGTTGATAAAATTGATGACCTTTCCTGCAATCCTGGGTCCACTGACCAATTACCAATCAAGTAACCAAAAGGGTCTTCAGCCACCTCATTTCTTTGGGAATCTCTGATGGTCATGTTCAAATTTTGATTGTTTGAGATAGATGGGGTACTTGAGACATATTCCCTTGAAAACCTTTGCCCAGTGGAACTGGAAAAGTCCTGTTGATTAATGGAGGTTAAAGGCACACAGAAGTCTAGTATAGCTCTTTGACTTTTGCTTCTGGGAGCATTGTTACTTCCAGCACGAGCTTTCTGGGCTCTAGGTAACAACCATTGATAGTGATTTTATGTGCTGTTGAATCTCAGCTGCAGCCAGAAGAGTTAGAGCCATCTGTGAAACCTAGCACAAGTCCTAGTGTGGTTTCTTTATTTCTTTATTACCTTGCCTTCTGTGGTGTCTCCTTATCAGATAGCTCAGGCAACTCCCAATATTTGACTTCAAAGTTTCTTTAAACAACTCACAGTAGTGCAGCGTAGTTCCTGCCCGGCCTTGAATTTTCCTTGAAAGAGTCTCAGTCCTTTCCAAACACTGTGTTGCTGATAAACTCCGCTGGGAGACTCAACGCTTCTTGCTCTCTTTGGCTCCAGGCACCACCGGTAAGCAAAGTTCTTTAATAAAACAACTTGAGCAGTTGAATACTTTGTAGGTATTAAAAATAAAGATTAAGGATTAAAAAGGGAGCAGAGCTTGATACCAACGCTGTTCCTCCCTCAAACAGGAACCGGAAACTCCCCTCCAATACATAACAGAGGCAACTTTTCCACCCTTTCTCCCAAGTCTGCTTCTATTTTTAAATAAACAATCTCCAGTAATTCTAGAAGATTTACTCTTCTTTATCTTATATGTAGGACCCTAAATTGGTAGCATGCGTGTGGCCTGATTAAATAAATCAATTATAAATTAGCCAATTAACTAGAGTAGTTTGACGGTCTATTCAAGAAGCCAACGTACAGACAAACAGCCTTTTTATATTTTATTAAAAAGATAGAGATTAATTTGAAACACATTTAGATAAGCCAATCTTTACACAGATAATCATTTCCAAATTACCCCAGCTGATACCAACAAACATTTCCTCTATAAAAATGAAAATAACAACCAATCTGACTACATTTCTAAATAGGATTTTA
Source organism: Pogona vitticeps (assembly GCF_051106095.1). Taxonomy (NCBI): domain Eukaryota; kingdom Metazoa; phylum Chordata; class Lepidosauria; order Squamata; family Agamidae; genus Pogona; species Pogona vitticeps. The sequence goes on along the minus strand of NC_135791.1, from coordinate 15,120,528 downwards.
TCTTACGGTTAATTAGAAAAATAAGAGTCCTTTAGTAGCTTTTCCTCTGCTGAAATTCATGCTGCGTTCCGGCAGTCGTCCGGGCTGTGTCTCCGTCCATCTCCTCTCCTTTGCTTTTCACCCATCTTTCTTAAATTAACAAGTTATGTCCTTGTCCGACGGAGTTTAGATAAGATAAAGGTCATCTTGCCCTTCTTGACTTTTTTTCCTTCTGCTGAAGAAGAACTGACCTTGTACATTTTTTCTCTCTAATTAGCACCTGGACACAAGCGGATTTCTAGCTTTTTCGTTGCTGCTCTGAAATAAATCCTATGATATACAACTCTATTCTATTTTCATAATCAAATTCATGACAATCAAGAACGTTGTTCATGGCTTTGTGTGGCCTAACCTGTTGTGCCTTGCATGCTATAAACGTTCAATTATGTCAGAAAATGGAGATTTGGTCTTATGCTGAGCATGTGCTACTGCTGGTGAATGGGATCAGGTTCAGCTTTGTGTTGCTGTTCTTTTGTGTAACCTAAAGTAAATAAGGAAAACCAGCTGTTAAATAGTTTAATTCCACTATTTATCCTCCACACAACTAAAAGGGACATCTCAATGCAGTGCCAAATCAGACAAACCATTTCTAACTTAATATAGGCTTGAGCTGTAGCTGGGCAAAGTTGCACAGCAATCTCATCTGTCATTGAGACATTTCTATAAGCATGTGGAGGAGGTGGATGAAAGGAAATGTAAAATATAGGTAGTGTGGTATAGGTATCACTGTCTCATAATGGTCTATATTAATGCCACTGTAGATTGCTGTTCACTTTACATGGTTCAAATGTTATTCTGTTATAGTTTATTAAATATTATATTACACTATTTGGTTCAGAATATATTTTCCCTGTGTTCCTCCTCTAAGAATTAGGTGTGTCTTAAGGTCAGGTGTGTTTTATGGAGCAAAAAATACGGTAAATCAAGAAAGTAAGGGAAAAAAACAAGCTACAGATACAGTTCGAGTGCGTTACGTTTTGAAGGAAATAAAGATCGAAGGAAACAAGATAAAGAAGCTATCTTTGAGTGTATTGCATCTAGAATGAAGTCAAGAAAGAACATAAGTAACAAGCTAAATTGAGCATGTTGCAATGTATTACGGCTAGAATGAAAGAACTGAAGAAAGAATGAAATAAAAATTGTAAAGAAAGAACACTCGTGTGTATTACGGCTAGAATGGAAATCAAGAGGGGCGTGGTTTGGATCATCATGGGTGCGGTGTAAAATTCCCGGAGCTCTCACTTTGAACAACAAGGGGGCTGCAAAAAAAACCAAGCTCACTGATATGTAAGTGATTTTCTAACTTTGTGATATCATTGGGGAAACGGAGAAGAAATTAAAAGCAGCCAGTTTCGTTAAAAAGGTGATACAGAAACTGCTGGCTGTGGGGGAAGGAACAGCTATCTCAGTGGGGGAGCCCTGCGGACGAGACTTTCCCACCAGGGCTTGCAAGAAAGCTTTTTTTTTTTCCAAAGTGGCTTAACGAACAGGCGGTGTTTTCTTTTTGCTCTTCGAAAGCACTAATTGGAACTCTTATCTAGTTGCCCAGGAGATTATCGTGAGGGAAGGAAAAGAGTGGACATTAAATGCAGCCAGGAGTAGAGGGAAATAAATCCAACAAAGAGAGAAGGCGAACTCATTAATCTTGGTTATAATTGCTACAACTGTGAAATAACTTTGGCAAAGAGCTACATCACAAGACTTTAAGAGCTAAAAAAAATATATAGACTCTTTCAGTTTCGTTTCTGCTACGTGTTCACAAAAGAGAAACCCAAGCCCACAACTCTCAATACGATACATAAGCACCATCTGCTGGTAATAGCAAAAATAGCAGTCAAAGCTTCAAAAAAAACAACCTAATGACATATTACTGAAAATACATGCAGAGGCGTTGAGGAAAAAGTACTAAGAAGGAGGGAATCTTCAGTTTCAAGAAGTAAACCCTCAGATAAACGTTTGGAGAGTTTGTTAAAAGAAGATGCAGATTCAGAGATGGCTCAAAAGGGGGAGAAATTGGAGATGAGGCTGGTCTTGGAAGAAATTACTAAGTTGTCTGAATCCATTCAGCAAATGAATCAAAAAGTGGACAATATAGAACAAAAAGTGGATGAGATGAGTAAGCAGATTTCAGCCAATCATGAGCGAAGCAAAGAAATCAGTAAAAAATTAGACTCTCATGTTAAACAAACTGAAGAACATCTCCAACAGTTGCAGAGTCAAGCCAACAGGAACTCCACCAGAATCATGGATAATGAATTGGCCACTACCGATTTACAGCATCAAATGGTTTCAACACAGAATTATAATCGCCGTAATAACATCAGAATAAAAGGTCATCCAGATTTGGGCCCTAAAAAGAAGGAACTAACAGAGTTGGTATTGGAATGGTTGAAAAAGACATTACCAAAAATAGACTGGACTGTTTACGATTTGGACAAAATACATAGAGTGGGCCCCAGATGCAGAGATCAACCCCGTCATATTTTAATCAGATTTTTAAGCTTGAGAAAAAAAGAGGAGTTGATGAAAGCGTTACAGGAGAATCCAGAGAGCTTGGTAATTGCTAAACATCCGGTACAGATTTTTAATGATTTTTCTCATGAGATTATGCAGTATCAAAGAAAAATGAGGGTCATTACATCTATTCTGCAAAAAAAAGGTGTGAAATATAGTTGGGGATACCCTCTGTTTTTAAAGATTCATCATGATGGAAAATTTAACAAAGTTATATCCGTTCCAATGGCTTTGGACTTCTTAAAGGATTGTGGAATATTAACAAAAAAAGAGTGGGAGGAGCAGATGAGGCTGTTGAAGAAATCAGGGTCAAATCAGGAATCTGAGGAAGATGAAACAATGGAGCGTGATTCAATTGAGAGTGACAAGGGCGAGGGAGAACAAGAAGAAGAGGAACGACGAGAAGAAGAAGAACAGGAAAAGGAAAAACAAGGAGCAATTCCAAAACAACCAAGGAAGACCAGGGGACGTGGAAAGTCAAAGGAGTAAAAGTTTATAGACTTAATCTAAAATGTAATTGAGATAAATGGAGAGGGTCTGGTATGATGATTTCTCAATAAAAAAAAGATAAGTACCAATGGGTAAACCAGAAAGAAAAGGTGGGAAGAAGGGATGAGAAGGGAATGGTATAATAAGGAGAAGACATAATGAGATTTAAAGGGAAATACCCAGTGAGGGTAATTTTAGGAAGTGGAGGGGGAAAAAAAGAGAAGGGGAGGAATAATCGGGAATAAATAATAGCAAATGGGACATAAAAAGGGGAAAACCGAATATAGAGGAATAATTTGGAAATAGATGTATAGATATAGATGGGAAAAATCTGGGAAGAAATATAAAAAAAAACCCTATGAAAATTAGATAGTGACATCCCCTTCTCATCCTATGTTTTAATACATTGTCTTTATTATTATTATTATTACTAATACGTACATTGCTTTTCCTGTTTATGTGGTAACAGTACATATTATGAAATATATGTGAGTGCATGTGTAAGGGTATATATATGTGTGTATATGTATATATATATGTGTATGTGTGTGCATATGTACGTATATAGCTTTATATAGTATGGATTTATATAATATTATAAAGCGAGAGAGGGAGGGAGCCACGGCGGAGGAGACAGACATGTCCCCCCCCCGGGGTCAGTAGAAAAGACCTGAAGAAATTTTGCGGAGTATGGGGGGAGAAATATTAGTAGTGGGGAAGCACGGGGTAGGTAAAGGTAGTGGGATTTTAAAGGTATTATGTTTATTTTTTGTTTTGTAATAGGGGGAGCACGGGTACACCAATCAGGACTAGTATTAGTAAAAAAAATATTAACAAATAAATTGAAATATGGTTAAACATTTAAATTTCGTTACATGGAATGTAAAAGGCCTGGGATCTAATTCGAAGAGGGCTAAGATACAGAATGTTTTGAATAAAAGTAATAACGATATTGTATTTCTGCAAGAAACTCATCAAAAAAAGGAAGGTGTCAATGAATTGAAAGGTAAATGGATTCAAATTTATGAAAAATCATTTGGAACCTCTAAGTCTCGAGGCGTGGCAATATTAATTTCAAAAAAGTGTGAATTTCAGATTGAAAAAATAGAAAAAGATACCCAAGGTAGATATCTGATAATACAAGGGAAAATGAGAGGGGAAGAGATTACGCTTGTAAATGTGTATGCACCTAATGAGCGACAAGAAGAATTTCTAGAAAATATATTGAGAAAACTGGATAAATTGAGGAAAGGGTCAGTAATATTAGCAGGAGATTTTACTATGGTAATGGATTTGACGAAAGATAAATCAAAGCTGCAGACTGGGGAAAGGAAAGCTAAAACCACAGGTTTTAATAGATTAATAAGTAGAACTGATTTGAAAGATGTATGGAGAGAGTTAAAAGGGGATGAAAGAAGATTTTCTTTTAGCTCACAGGTGCATAACACATATTCAAGGATAGATTATATATTTGTATCTAATGATTTGCTGCCTAGAGTAAAAGATACAGTTATTGATGTTATACAAATCTCAGATCACGCCAGAGTGAAAATGGAGTTGATGATTAAATGTGATTACAAGGTGGTAAATAGGTGGAAAATGGATACAAGCATATTTAGAAATTCAAAACTAATCGAAAAATTTCAAAAGGATTTACATGAAACATGGAAAATAAATGAGAAAGGGGGAAGTCAAACTAAGGTAATATGGGATGTAATGAAATCTGTGGCAAGAGGGTATGCATGTAAAATGTCATATATGTTAAAGAAAAATCAGGGGAAAAGAATACAGGAATTAGAAGATAATATAAAGGAATTAGAAAAGATAGTTATAAAAACTAGGGATAAAAAGCAACAATAGAACTACAAGCAAAGAGAAAGGAGTTGGAAGGAATTCATTTGGAAAAGGTACAAAGAAATTTAATATACTTAAAAAGAAATTATTTTGAATTTAGTAATAAGAATTCCAAATTATTAGCTAATGCGTCTTCTAAAAAAAAGAATAAAAGTAATATAGGAGTAATACAGGATATGAAGGGGAAAAGATGTAATAAAACAAAAGAGAAGCTTGAAGCTTTTCAAATGTTTTATAAAACCTTATACAGCAGTAAAAATCCTTCCACAATAAAAATTGAAGAGCATATTAAAAACAAATTCAATAAGAAAATTTCAGAAGATGATAAAAATGTGATGGAGCAGGTGATTACGGATAAGGAAATAGAGGAAATTATAAACAATTTAAAGGTAGGAAAGACCCCTGGAACAGACGGGTTAGGCCCAGAGTATTATAAAGTATTTAAAAAGATCCTTATACCAAAATTAAAAGAGTTATTTAATAAGATATTAAAGGGAGAAGAAATCCCACTTTCATGGAGAGAATCACTTATTGTTTTAATATTGAAACCAGATAAAAACCCTGCAAACATGGATGCATATAGGCCAATATCATTGATAAATCAGGACGCTAGGATATTTACGGCAATAATGGCAAAAAGATTAAATAGCTTTATGTGGAAATATATTGAAAAAGACCAAAATGGATTTATATTTGGTAGGCAAATGTCTGATTTAATGAGGAGGGTACTTAATTTAATGAACTTAGCAAAAGAAAGTAACTCTAAGGCAGGAGTAACATTGCTAGATATATTTAAAGCTTTTGATTCAGTGGAATGGGAAACATTGAAGACACTAATTAAGCACTTAGGGTTTGGATCTAATTTCAATCATATAATCCACCAACTTTATTCTCAGAATACAGCTGTCATAGTGAACGATGGTATTACTGAAATAATACACCTAGGCCGGGGTATTAGACAAGGTTGCCCCTTATCTCCAGTACTTTTTATAATGATAATTGAAATATTGGCACAGATAATTAGAGAAGATAAACAGATTAGAGGGATAGATAATAAAGAGAATGGTAAGATAAACTTATTTGCCGACAATACATTATTAATATTTAATAATCCAGTTGAAACAATTGAAAGGTTGAAAATACATTTGAAGGAATTTGAGAGTATAACGGGATTAAGGGTAAACTGGGGGCAGTCCGAATGTTTATTGTTAAACCATTCAGAAGAAGAGGAAAGTAAAGTGAAAATAATATTTGAAGGTAAAATAGGAAAGGTTATGAAATATTTGGGGATTAATATAACTTGGAATCTACAAGAAATAATTAAAATAAATTTGGATAGATTAAAAACAGAGATAACTGGAAGGATAAAGGAATACCAGAAATTAAAAATTTCATGGTTTGGTAGAGTTGCATTATGTAAAATGAAAATAATCCCTAAATTAAATTTTATATTTTGGATGCTCCCTATAAAGATTACAGAAAAACAATTAAAAGAATGGCAGACAATAATAAATTGTTATTGCAATGGAAATAAACGAGTGAGGATTAATAAAAAATTATGGTATGTCGCACAAAAAAAGGGGGGTCTTGGATTACCTAATATAAAATTATATTACGTAGCGAATCAGCTTAGACATATCCCAGACATAATTAAGGATAATAAAAACCTAATTTGGATGGATATTGAGATGGAAGGAACACAAGAAACTGTGGAAAGTATTTTGTTTAAAACAAAAATCGCAGAAGGGATAAAAAAGTTCAAAAATCCGTTTTTAATAAATATGTTGGAAAATTGGAAGGAATTCAGAGAGGTATTGAGTCCACCAATATCTCCTTTATCTCAGGTAATTGAATTAAGGAATTTTCCAGAAAATTTAAAAAATTCAAAGAATGTATTAAAAAGCAAACAGATAAGCAGATTAAAAGACTGGACAGAGAAGATAGAAGAAAAAGGGGACATAAAAAGATACTAGGGGGAGAAGGGCATTCATGGTTAAATTTAATTCAATTAGAAAAGTGGACAAGAGAGTGGTATACTAAAGAAGAGAAAGGTAGAAAAATGACAAAATTTGAAGAGATTATCGAAAAAAGATTGAAATCAGAGGAAAAGACAGAAAGAAAAGGAACTGTAAGTCAAATATATAAATTATTAAATCAAGTAGAACAGGGTACTGTAGGGTTAAAAATGCAATGGCAAAATGATCTGGATGAAGAAGTACTAAGAGAAGAATGGGATAAAATATGGGATCAGAGAATTATGAAGTACATGTCAGTAAGGATAAAAAAAACTGTTATAAAGTAATATGGAGGTGGTATTTAACACCGGTTAAAATGAATATGATGGATAAAACTGTGTCATCATTATGTTGGAGCTGTAAAAAAGAGAAGGGGACGTATTTACATATGTGGTGGCTATGTGAAAAAAGAAAGAAAGAATGGGAAGTAATATTTAAAGAAATATCTGAAATAATTGGATTGAATATTTCAATGTCCCCAATAATAGCTTTATTGAATATAAGCAAAGATCAATTGGTGAATGAAAATAAGGACTTAATAGTAATAATGATTACGGCAGCAAGGATAATTATGGCAAGGAATTGGAGAAATGAAAATCAATTTAACCTCGAGGAATGGTATAGAGAATTGTGGGATAAGGCTATTAACGATAAACTGACATGTGACATGAAAATAAGCAGGGGCCAAATGAAAAATAATGATTTTAAGAAAACATGGAATGTATTTTTAGAACATGTATTTTGGAGAGGGAGGGGGTATACACCGAATGAAGAAATGAAATTTTGGAATGAAAATGGATGGAATGAAATGTAATGCTAGTCCTGAGGGTGATGGGTGCACTGTTTTGTTTTGTATATTATAGTTTTTTTTTCTGTAGTAGTAGGTATTTTGTATTTTTTTAATTAAATAATAATAAAAAATAATAATAAAAAAATAAAAAAATAAAATAAAATAAAATAAAAGAATGGAAATCAAGAAACAACGAAAGAAACAAGCTGAAGAAAGAATGCTTGAGTGTATTCCGGCTACAATGAAGGAAACAAAGAAAGAACAAAAGAAACATGCTAAAGAAACAGTGACTGAGTGTATTACGGCTAGAATGAAGTAAAAAGAAAGTACGAAAGAAACGAAGTGAAGAATGTTCGTGTGTATGAAGAAAGTTGAAAGAACATAAGTGATCAAGCTAAAGTGATCATGTTGCTGTGTATTATGGCTAAAATGAAAGAATTGAAGAACGAAAGAAACAAGCTAAAGAAACAACGTTCGTGTGTAACAGATATTATGAATGAAATCAAGAAAAAGAAAAAACTAAAGAATGGTTGAGTGTAATACACAAACATACTTTCTTTAGCTTGTTGTCACGTTCCTGGGGGTTACAATAGCCGAAGTCCGATAAACCAGTCCGGGGGTCAGAGATATCAAGAATGCAAAGCCAAAGTCCAGAAACCAACTTACAGAATGAAGTCCAATGTCAAAGTCCAGGGCCAAAGTCCAGAGTCCAATACCAACGCAGTCCAGGGTCAAAGTCCAGAGTTCAGAGACAGGAACAAGATGCAAGAAACGTGGATGCAAGCCAAGGTTTTGACTCCTTGCTTCCACAAAGTTTCTGGCTTCACTGGAAGCTTGTTTTATAATGAAACAGCTCCTTGAGCTGCTGGAAAGCTTTCTACTCTGCTAGTACTCAGGACTAGATGAACGTAGGTCTCTGTGGAAAGCCTTTGAGCGATCCTCTGATCTTCTTGTCCTAAGTCTTTCCTGAAGCCTGCCCCGAAGCCTGTCTGCTGTGGAGGGAGAATCTGGAGGCGGTTCAGGTGTTTCTGATCTCTCCACATTCTCTTCAGCTACAGTTAACCCTTCTGGGTCCAGGTCTTCGGAAGCACTCATGACACTTGTTTCCTTTGTTCTTTTTTGATTTCTTTCATTCTAGCCATAAGTCTCCTAGTTGACGTGACCGGAGCTTTGGCTTACGACCAAAAAAAGGAATGCAGAGAAGGCGGAGAAAGTGGGAAATTTGAACTGCTCTCAGTTAACCGTTGGTCAGCGAAGAGGCTGCTTCTCTGTACCTCAATCACCCCAGCACTTAGAGATTCCACAATGGAGAGAGACTTCAGACTGCCTGGTACTTTCTGGTACTGTACCGTATTATTTTTTGGGGGGTGGTGGTTAATTTCTGCTTTTTGGATTTTGGACTTTCTTTTTTAAAACACAGAGACTGCTTGTTCTGGGTAAGCACTTGTATGTACCGAAAAGGTTTTTTACAGCATGGGTTTGGGCTAGGTGGGGGATTACGTTTCTGTGCTCTGATGGGTCTCGCAGTCTGGGTTTAAAATATGAAAATTAGACTGTAGTATTAACTGTAGTTGGTCAAGATGTTGGCGCAAGCATTTGCAGTGGCTAAGCACTCCAGAGATCGGTATCTTTTAACTATTTTGATTGTGTACTCCTTATTATGGACTCCGCATGCTCAGGCACAAGTAATTTACAGTCGACAAGAATTATTATCTATTGGCAGAGAAGGTTGCAACTTTGAACTGAGGGTCTCAACTTACAACATACCAGCTGAGCTTTTTAGATGGCCTACATATCCGTGGGTTACTCCCCCTGCTCTCCCTGTCAGGAAGAAAAGAACACGGAGAAAACGCAAGCAGAAAAGAGGTTGCAGGGCAGGTCTATGAGTGAGGTTAGGCAAAAATCCTCACAGGCCTGCATTGCCAAGTCTTTTTGTTTCAAATGTTAGATCTCTAACCAACAAGATTGAGGAGTTGGAACTTACTATCTCCCTACAGAAAAATATTTGGGACTGTTGCGTTATGATCTTTACAGAGACATGGCTTGACTCTTCCATCCCAAGGGAGGTAATTGAACTACAAGGACGCAGAGTACATCGAGCAGACAGGTCTATTGAATCTGGGAAGAGCAGAGGTGGAGGGGTTTGTGGTTACACAAATGATAATTGGAGCACAGATGTTAAAATAATGGACATTCACTGTTCTCCTGATTTGGAGTATTTGGCAGTGAAATGCCGCCCCTTTTACCTGCCTCGTGAGTTTAATGTTGTTATAATAACAGCAATATATATACCTCCTGATGCTAACACAACCACAGCTGTGAGTTGCTTGTTAACTGCTATCAGCAAACAGCAGCAGGCCTACCCAGATGGAGTGCTGGTGGTAGCAGGTGATTTCAATCAAGCCAATTTAAAGACTGCCCTCCCTAAGTTTTATCAGTATGTGGACTGTCCCACTAGAGGGAAAAATGACCCAAGGCTGGTGGTTAACTACTGACCAGTGGCAAACCTCCCTTATTTGGGCAAAGTGTTGGAGCGGGTTGTGGCCGGGCAACTCCAGGCGCTGCTGGATGAAACAGATTTTCTGGATCCATTTCAATCAGGTTTCAGGCCAGGTTTTGGTACAGAGACTGCCTTGGTCGCCCTGTACGATGACCTTTGCCGGGAGAAAGACAGGGGGAGTGTGACCCTGTTGATACTCCTGGACCTCTCAGTGGCTTTTGACACCATCGACCATGGTGTCCTTCTGGATAGGCTGACTGGGTTGGGAGTTGGGGGCACTGTTTTACAGAGGTTCCGCTCCTTCCTAGTTGACCGTGTCCAGAGGGTGGTTCTGGGGGACAGTTGCTCTGCCCCATGGCATTTATGTCATGGGGTTCCTCAGGGCTCGATACTGTCCCCCATGCTGTTTAACATCTACATGAAACCGCTGGGAGAGGTCATCAGGAGGTTTGGGCTGAGGAGTCAGCAATATGCTGATGACACTCAGCTCTACCTCTCATTTTCCACCAATCCAGGTGAGGCGGTTTCTGTGCTGAATTTGTGTCTGGACCTGATAATGGACTGGATGAGGGTTAATAAATTGAAACTCAATCTAGACAAGACAGAAGTGCTGTTAGTGGGTACTTCGCCGGACAGGTTGGAGGGCCATTTCTCTGCCCTGAATGGGGTTACAATCCGCCTAAGGGACAGGGTCTGCAGCCTGGGGGTGCTCCTGGACCCCAGTCTAACTTTGGAAGCCCAGGTGGACTCGGTGGCCAGGGGTGCCTTCCTTCAGCTGCGGAAATTATACCAGCTACGGCCCTACCTGGACAAGCGGAGTCTCATGACAGTTACACACGCACTGGTAACATCTCTTATAGATTATTGCAATGCGCTCTACGTGGGGCTGCCTTTGAAGATGGTCCGGCGACTGCAACTCGTCCCGAATCGAGCTGCGCGGCTGGTGAGTGGTGGGGCCACTAGAGAATCAAGCCGATTCTGTCTAATTTACATTGGTTACCAGTTGCTGCCTGGGCCCAATTCAAAGTGCTTGTTTTGACATACAAAGCCCTAAACTTCTTGGGACCTGGATACTTGAAGGACCACCTCCTTCCATATGAGCCTACCTGGCAGTTAAGATCTAGCCAGGGGGGCCTTTTGAAAGAGCCATCCCTCAAGGAGGTAAGAGGGATGGCTTGTAGACAAAGGGCCTTCTTGGCAGCTGCCCCAAGACTATGGAACGCCCTCCCGACTGAAATTCATCTGGCGCCGACGATGACATTTTGGTGCCAGGTCAAAACCTTCCTGTTCCAGAAGGCTTTTAATTGAAATAACATCAACTGTGAGTCCTGATGATGGCAATTTTAATTGTATTTTAATTGTATTTTAATCATTTTATTTTTATTGTATTTAATTTTAATTATTGTAAGCCACCCAGAGACCTTTGGGTAGAGTGGGCGGCATATAAATTAAATTAAATAAATAAATATAGTAACATCAAGCATGGATATAAGACGAAGCCATTGCCTAGTTTGGGACAGTCAGATCATATAGTTAACAGAATCAGACCATCAACTAGAAAAATACAAGTGTGGCCAGTGGGTGCATCTGAGCAACTTCAAGATTGCACTGATTGGGCACTGTTTGAGGAGGACAATGTTGATAATTATGCCTCGACCGTACTGTTTTATATCAAAAGCTGCATCGACATTGTTAGTACCACCAGACAAGTACGAGTGTTTTCTAATAACAAGCCTTGGCTAAATAGAGAAGTATGCCTTTTACTAAAAGCCAGAAATGCTGCTTTTCATTCTGGTGATGAACTACAGTTATAGAGAGGCCAGAGCTAAACTGAAAAGGGGCATTAGGGATGCCAAAGGTATGTACAGCCAGAAAACTGAGCAACATCTTGAGAGTTCTGACACTCGTTGAGTATGGCATGGCCTACGACAAATCACGGGGCAGAGTAACAAAAACAGTCTGTGTAGCAGCAGTGATTTTTTTTGGCTGAGCTGTTAAATCAATTTTTCAGCTGTTTTGAGGTGGAAACAGGAACAACCATTATTCCAGCACCTACTGTCTATAATACATCACTAGAATCTACCATCGACAGACAACCACTACTACTGCAGATTTCAGATGTGAGACACGCTTTTCAGAATATTAACGTTCAAAAGGCAGCTGGACCAGATGGAATCATGGGACGAGTTGTTAGGGGCTGTGCTGCAGAATTAGCTGTAGTTTTTACAGATATTTTCAATCTATCCTTGTTGCAGTGTTCTGTTTGCACTTGCCTGAAGGCATCTATTATAGTGCCAGTCCCCAAGCAGTCAGCTGTGGTATCTCTCAATGATTATAGACCAGTAGCTTTAACATCTGTTATTATGAAATGTTTTGAGAGGTTGGTGCTGGATTACATTAAGGCTAGTCTTCAACCTTCTTTGGACCCATGGCCATTTGCATACAGGAGAAATAGATGCTGTGTCCATTGTACTCCATACTGTATTGAGCCACTTAGAACAACAGGGAACTTATGCGAGGCTGTTGTTTGTGGATTATAGCTCTGCTTTTGATACCATTCTACCAAATAGGTTGTTTTTTAAAATGATCAACCTGGGATTACCTCAGAAGATCTGCGTGTGGATAAAGGATTTTCTGACAGATAGGCCACAGTCAGTTAGGATGGGATCTCACCATTTTTCTACCCTGGTACTAAGTACAGGAACTCCCTGGGGCTGTGTGCTAAGTCCCTTCCTCTATTCCCTGTACACACATGACTGCACCCCACTGAATAACACCAATGCAATTATTAAATTTGTGGATGATACGACAGTGGTGGGGCTCAAAAATAAGAACAATGAGTCTGCTTATAGAAAAGAAGTACAAGGGTTGATACTTTGGTGTTAAGAAAATCATCTCACACTTAACATCAAAAAAACTAAAGAACTCATAATTGATTTTAGGAGGAAAAGAAATGTACATTTACCACTGTACATAAATGGTGAGGAAGTGGAGAGAGTTGGTAGTTTTAAATTTCTGGGCACTTACAGTACATCTCAGAAGACCTCTCATGGAATATAAATGACAACATGCTAATGAAGAAGGCACAGAAAAGGCTGTATTTCCTGAGAAAGCTCGGCAAGTTAAATTTATCTCAGCATTTACTTCTGTCATACTATTGTAGCACCATTGAGAGTGTCCTAACCTATGGCAGTAGCTCTGTAGCGGACAAAAAAGCTCTACAGAGAACCATTAAAATTGCCCAGAATATCATCGGGCTCCAGCTACCAACCCTGGATGACATCTTCACATCCCGCTGTCTGAGGAAGTCACACAGCATCCTGAGAGACTCTTCCCATCCTGCTTATAACTTTTTTGAACTATTGCTGTCTGGCAGAAGATACAGAACAATTAAGACTCGGACCACACGTTTTCTGAATAGTTTTTATCCCAGATCTATAATTGCACTTAATAATGAGCTTAAAGACCACCAGTAGTGAATAGTTAGTTGGACTGTGTTACTTGGCCTGCGGTGTAGATGTTTGTATTTTTAGTGGGGACTTTTAGTGGGTGAGGAGTGTTGGGGTGTTTTTGTTTTTAGTGGGTGGGGAGTGTTTGGGGAATTTTATGTGTGTGCATGTGTCTGGTCTCTGGATGTCTGTGAATTTCATTGTATGGGTATACAGTACTGTGTATATACTTATAATGACAATAAATAAATAAATAAATAAATAAATAAATAAATAAATAAATAAATAAATAAATAAATAAATAAATAAATAAATAAATAAAATTGAATGTGAAAATTAGACTGTAGTTTTAAAATGTAAAATTAGATTGAGAGGTCTGTTTGCTGGAATAATGGTTGCTGGATTTATAAATTTATTAATTTATTTTTGCATTCTGTGGCTCCTAGGGTTGGTGTACTGTGACCTCTCTTTTGTTTTAAAATGTGTGGGTTTAAAATTTTCCATACTCTTTTTTAAAATCAAAAAATTTTCTCTGAAGGGCTCTGGTAGCTGGAATGGTGTGAAATGTGGTTTAGACTCAAATCTGCCCCCTCCCATTGTCTTATTTCTCTCTTTTTGTGCTTAACAGCATAAACTTTTGTCTGAGGGTCTGTGTACCCCAGTGATGACCTTCTTTCTTTCTTCTTTACCCCATTGTTCCCTCCCTCCCTCCTTTCCTGCCCTTTTTAAATCTGTCATCTTAGGTTAAAAAAGAAAAACTTTCCCCTAGTAGTGGACAGATTAACTGCTTTTGCATTAGTTCCTATGTGAACTAATACTTTGACTTGCAACCGGTGCCTCGAGCTACAACCCAAAAACAGCTGGAATGGATTAATCACATTTCAATGCGACTTACAACCATTTCGAGTTACGACCATCTTCTGGAACAGTTTAGGTTCAAAAGTCGAGGCACCAGTGTACTAAAATTTCTTGAATGGTAAGTATAAGGATAAATAAAACCAGGGTCCTTACCACCTAAAATGTGTATGTTACATTTCTAAATCAATGAGATCAATTGTAATCCAGTCACGTTTCTTTTGAGGTCTTTAGAAGGCTAGGAAACATAGCTCAATAAATAGTCCTCTGGGATGATTCTTTGATTTGGTTTACAAAATCAGATAGGGAGGCCCCCACTCTGGCATTGAAGTCACCCACTAAAATCACAATAGTGTCTGGGTAGGATTGATTAACCTTTACCACAGTCTTTTCTAAATTTGTCTGCATATTAGGGCAATAATAAGGTGATGAAAGTGGTGGGATGTAGACGTTTAGTAATATCCATGTAGAGGATTTGAAGGAAAATCTAATCACTAAGTAATGAGAGAGGGTGTCCACAAAGACTAATTCCTGTTCTTGCCAGTCCAACTCTGCTTTAATTAGGGTAGTCAGTCCTCCTGATGCCCTTAGACCTGTGTCTTTTTGCAGGAGGGGACAATGTAAAACCTGGTAGATGTATCCCTTTATCTTTGGTCAGCCAGGTCTCCTGTACAGCTAAGAGTCATAGCTGGAAATAAACTCCAGAAGTTTTGTATCTGTTTCTCTATGTCACCAGCCTGTGATGTTCCTTGTCAGTAGCTGGATGGAGCTGGTTTTTGCTCTTGGTGTTATATTCCGCGATATTCCATCAAGATACTAAGGTGTGATTTCCAATGGCTGTATGTCAGTGTATCATTTCACAAAATGATGATGGAGGCTTCTGAGTACCCATCAGCCCCTCCTTTCTGATGGGTAGGTCAGGAGGAATCAAGGATATATCTTGTGTAAAAGACAGCTCTCCTCCATTTTTTTTTTGGACAGGTCAGAATGATACACATTCCTAGAGGACTGAAATAAATGTTGATAGCCAGTAACTTCTGAATCTAAGGAGATTAAGTTTAATTGTTCACAGTTCATCTGCTGCTCAGTAATGTCGTTTCCCATGGGAACTTGGGAAGGCCTCTTCATGGCTCAGCTTTATTGAGCAAGGAAGCTAGATCTAATTTAGCCTCCTCCCATTTATAACTATTTTCACCCAAAGAAGCAGCAATCTCCTTAGTGTGAATGTGAAATCCCCTGCCCTTAGATGATAGCTGTATCTGAGTTCTTCACTTGAGTCACTTGTCTTCTCCCTTGAGGCTCTGCAATTTAGGTTAGGGTTTATATGATCAGCTCTTCTAAAGTTCTGTGGCGTCAGCCTTCTCTGGGGTGTAGAAGGGTGACTAGTTGTTGAAAAAAGTCTTATTGGGGTAATCTGGAAACTGGCTAGAAAAGTTTTCATTTTGAAGAGCATAAGTGGGATCACAGCTTGCTCAAATGTGAGGTGTACTGTCTTTTGTCCATTTTTACAGGGTAGCCAAGTAATTTCTTTTAAATCCATTTTCTAAAGGTTCTATATCTAGCAATTCGCTTAAGAAATCCATCACTGCTCTGTGTGTGTCCCACTTTTGACATTCATCACAGCAATTTGTAACAAGAGCTGGGAGGTCTGAAAAACCTTAGGAGGATATATACCTTCCTTGATTGGTAAGCTGCTTGTTCTTGAGAGGTTTCCAAAGGATTATTGGCTCTGCAGCGGCTGCTCATATCAACCCTCTTTGAACTATCTGCCTGTAAATCATTTTTGGTATGGAATTTTGAATTTGAATTGAATTTACTTTTTATTGTCATTGTACTTCCGTACAATGAAATTAAATACCACCTCCAGTACACATAATAAAACACACAAGAACATAACATGAAAACATAGCACATTGCACATTAAACACTTCCCTCTCATTCACATCCTTTGCATTCAATTTCCCATCGCACAACACATTAATATTGCACTATACAGTGGAATTCAATACAGCTGCAGCTCTGGGATAGAAACTGTTTTTCAACTTATTTGTCTTTGTTTCAATTATCCTATACCACCTACCAGATGGTATCAATTGAAAGAGGGAATAGCCCAGATGTGATGGATCTTTCATAATATTTTGGGCTTTCTTAAGACAGCGGGAATTATAGAGCTCTTCCAAGGAGGAAAGAGGGCAGCCAATTACCTTCTGGGCCATTGTAATAATCCTCTGGAGCATTTTCCTATCTGCCAATGTATAGTTAGCAAACTATATACCAGAGCAATCGGTTAAAATACTCTCTATGGTACAGTGGTAGAAGGTTACTAATGTCACAACCCAGCTTCCTGTGAGGGAGAACTTGGTCGGTCGGACAGAGAGTAATTGGAAGTCTGAGCACCCCTATGCAGCTGGGTTGAGTCCTGGTGACCTCAGCCAGGGCATACAACAAACTCCTTCTTACAAGTCGGCCCTAAAAAGATACTTCCTGACCCTTAACAAAGTTCAGCAGGAAGTTACACATGAGCTTTGTAGTCCTAAAATCTACCTGGCTCAATTAGGTAGGACTCAGTAGCTCAATGTGGCCTTCCCCCTCAGGGTATAGCTAAGACAGGCTTCACTGTTCAAGAGACCAAAAATTTTATAATTGATATTTTTATTGAAAAAATATAGATTTACAGAATGAAGTCAGTTTGATGCAAAAGCATAGCAACAGAGCATTTTCAAGGCTTGTTACAATTACAATCAAGCAATTAATTCTCTTTTAGTTACAATAGCTCTAAAAATCTCTAAAAGCTTCCTTAGGGTAGGCAAAAGGCTTAAAGCCCCCCTTCTCTTCTACCTTAACTTCCTACATCTTCCCCAATCCTTTCCCTGCATGGGGCAGCAGGCCAAAAGACCTCGAAAAACTATGGTTCCATCAAAAGGAAAAATAGGAACAAGATGGAACACTGCACATGACAAAAGTTCCTTTTCCTATCTTCTTGGCTCCTCCTGTCTTCTTCGTCTCCCACGCTTTTATCCAATCACGGCGTGCTGTGATAGAAGTAGTCCCCTCCTTCTCTTCTCATGAGAAACAGTTGTTTTTCTCCTTCTATTGTCTTCTCTGCCATAACAAGTGTCTGGTCCTCTTATCTTGTATTGGCTTGTACTAGCCTAAAGGAAAAACATTCCCACAGCCCTCTGGAATAACATTCCCATTAAACAAAATCATTCTTACCAATATGGAATCCATTTTACATTGTTCACAACTACATATCCCATCTTCATTACATGGTTTAATCCACATATTGTCATCCATGGCAACCAGCAGTTTTGCATTCAGTTGTTGTCTCCTGAGACGTTCCAGGTAATATAGTCTCTACTGGTCCCTCTTAACCACTGCTGTAATATGAGTGCCCCAGGACAGGTCCTCCATGATGAAAGTGGTGGGAAACTTAAAACTGGTTACCCATTCCACTTGCTCTCCACTTATAACAAAGGGCTGAATATCTGATTTATTTCTCCTATAGTCTACTATAATGTGGGAGCACCTGTTCAAGGTTGCCAGCTGCATTCCTGTTGTGGTGAGAGTAAACTTTCCTAGCATAGGGCAGCAGGCGAGGTGACTCACTCATTCTGCCTTTTCCCACCTGACCAAACCTGAGGGCACTCAGCCCAGAGTTACCTGGGGGATGTTAAAAATGCTGAGTGCTGGTGCAAAAGAACTCTAAGTCAGCAGCACATCCCAGAGACTTTTGAAACTTTTCTAGCACCTGTTGTCTCTCAGCTGAATGCTAACTCCCTAAAGCTGTCGTTTTCATTTATGCAATTATGCTCTTCATATTCCTTGTAATTTGCTGTTGCTTTATTCAACATATACCAGCCTTCTTTTCCATAATAACTACCTGTTTCAAAGCTTCACCTTCTGGCCTTCGCTGAAAAGATTTATATGTTGTTAGCAAATATATGAAAGATATGCCTTTGCATAAAAAAGGGGGGGAATGTGGGAGCACCCTGTTCAAGGTTGCCAGCTGCATTCCTGTTGTAGTGAGAGCAAACTCTCCTAGCATGGGGCAGCAGCTTCTGACAGACGAGGTGACTCACTCATTCTGCCTTTTCCCTTAGAGTTAGAGAATAACTTCAAAGGCTCTCTCTGGACAATCCTAAGTGGCGATTAGGTAACTAGTGTCCTATCGGCATTCTTTCAACAATCTGTAAGCTTGCTAAGGTTAATAAAAGAGCGCTTGGGGCGTCGCCTTTGATGTCGACTGATCTCTTGTTTCTCTCTCTAAAGCTAATTGCCTTCTTTGTTCTGTGATCACCTACATAATTATCCTTTCTTTCGTTTTGTGGTCCTCTACACTATACGTTCCTTGGTCTTCTTGATATTAAGGGTCAAGTTGTTATCTTCACATTACGAGAGCAGTCAATTCACCTCATTCTGATAGGCTAACTCATCCCCTTCAGAAATAAGACCTACCACTGTTGTATCATCTGCAAATTTGGTAATAATACTATTTTGATGCATGGGTGTGCAATCATATGTATACAACAAGTAAAGGAAAGGGCTCAACATACATCCTTGTGGTGTTCCAGTGTTAAGAATGAGAGCTGAGGAGGTGTAATTCCCCAATCTAACCCTCTGGGGATGGCTAGATATTAAATTCATAATCCAAGAACAAATTGAATGTGAAAACCCAAGCTCTGTGAGCTTGGACACCAATCTATAAGGAAGGATTGTGTTAATTTCTGAACCAAAGTCCACAAAAGCATACTCACATAAGTCCCTCACTGTTCTAGGTGGGTCAAGGCAGTGTGGAGAGTAATAGCTATGGGATCCTCTGTAGATCTGTTAGTTCTGTATGTAAACTGATATTTATCCATTTTAAGTGAAAGACTAGAGATAATACGCTTGTGTACCAACTTTTCAAAGCATTTAATGATGTTAGACATAAGTGCCACTGATCTATAATCACTGAGATTGTTAATAGAGTTCTTCTTTGGCAGTGGAACAATAATAGAGGCCTTCAAATAGGATGGAATAATAGACTGTGATAAAGATCCATTGATAGTCCTTGTGAGGTTTTCCAGGGCACATTCTACTGAGTTCATTTTATTGTATACCATTTGCAGATGTTCAAAGATTGCAATAACGGTTTGAGCTGTTAAAAGATATTGGTCAGTCAAAAAGCTAGATAAGAAGTTCTGTGAGTTTAAAACTTTGTTTGGGGATAGTGGAGTAGACACAGCCGACAGGTCACTGTTTTCTTGGCTTGGGGAAAGTGTATAGTTTTCAAGTGCAGCAAATCTGTTTTTAAAGACATTAAAAATGAACTGGGTAAATTACTCACTGGACACTTAGCTGTTAAAAGCTCATCAATTTTAAGTTGTTTGACGGCTATGGCAAGACCTGGGCTGGACCTGTGTCATTTGTTTCCCACTCTGGGTGTAAAAATTTTGATTATAAGTATTATTCAGTTGCAATTCTCCAGCTCCTAATTGTAAATCCACATGAATTGTAAATCTTTCCTCCTTCCACTCCAGGCTGAACAAAGAAAAGCTTGGAACCTCTGTAAGATGTAGTAAAAAAACCTCAACCAAGTTACAGTTTCTCTCCTCCCACAAATGTTTGCTGTTTCAACCTTGGAACAGATGGGAAGCTGCTCCTCCAGCAAAACATTTACAATGAGATAGTGGGAACATTTCAGATATAGGATTAAAGAATTAAAATGAAAGTTAAAAGAAAAGGGAGTGGAGCTCAGCATAAACACTGTCCTCCTTCAAACCAGAGCTGGAACCCACAACCATATTGACTGGTCCTCAAAAAGGAGTGGAAAGGGACACTTGGCATTCTTCACTAATTCAGCACCAGAATCCATTGATCTTCTAAACCTTGAGATCATTGGGTCCAACTCACTATGTTTTTCTTTACATTTCTGTACAAATCGAATCCCCTTGTGTATGTTCAAGCATGCTTCCAGAAACCACACATTAGGAATCAGGAAAAACAACTGTGATGGAGTTGAAACAGTGTGGGATATGTAGTCAGAGAAATGTAAGATGGAGTTATACAGGTTCTGTGTAAAGATGATTTGAGAGGCATTGGAATGTGTTTTTCTATCTGCTATGAGAGCGTTTTTCTGAACACCTATACAGTGTGGTTCGAGATAAAGGTCAAGGTTGGACAAAGAGCCCCGTGGAAGACTCAACATTCTGACCTAATTGGAGAAGTGATAAATCACTTGGATTTTCATGGGAATTGAGGGTGTAGGAAGGTGTTACAGCCCCTTGAGGCTAATTGGTTAACAGATATGAAGAGTCAAGAAGAAGGGAGGAGTTAAGAAAATGTAGAAAATGTACAATGGATTATATGGGAGAGGTTCGATCCATGATGATGGGAGAGAGAAAGAACTTGATGGTTTGAGCATGTGGCTTGAAGGAGAGAGAATGTAAGTAAAGAGAAAGAAGGAGGTGGGGCTAGCCCACCTTAGTAGTGTTTTTTTATTTTAATGGGAATTAGTTATTTTATTTAACTGTAATAATCTTTGAGTATGTTCTTTATGCTAAAGCTTCAGCAATATAAACGGATTTCATGAAACTCTATTTTTCTAATAAAAAATAATAAAAATTCTTACAAAAGGACTGGTCTCTTGAACATCAGGGTCTGGCTAAATCCAGGGAGTGGAGAGGGCCACAAACTACCTATTTTTAAGAGTCCCACCTAACTGAGCTGTTGTGAGTTCTAAGGAATCACAAAGCCCATGTGTCTGTACTTGCAAAGTACTAGGTAAAGGTAAAGTGTTCTTTTAAAGTCAGACTTGTTCAAAGGGCTTATACTATGCAATGCTGAGGTCTTGGGACTTGCCTCAGCACAAAGGTGGTAGGTAAGGGGCCTGTTGAACTCTCTGACTGAGTGCTAAGCGCTCCTTAGGGAGGCTGGGGCAGCACCACAACAACACTCTTATACGTATCTGAAATGTAAGATCTTGAAAAAGGCTTCACAAGTCACCCCACAAAGGTGAAAGTGAACTTCATAACCATCTGAAGTGTATTGGATCAACTCACCCCAGTTAACCTGACTCCTTCCATGAAGGCAGCCAACACAAAGACCTTATTCACTTCCCACAAGACAACTGTCTCCTATAAAACCTGACAAACAGAGGCACTACAAAAAACAGATGGCCAGAAGAAGAGCTTGAAATTAACCTATTGTCCTCCTTTGGCTCCTTATAGGATTATCATCTTATAAACCAGTGGTCCCCAAACTTTTCTAAACCGTGAACTGGTTGGGGTGGGTGGGATCTGTGGTGGGTACCCCCCATGTGGGTGGTCAGGGTGCGCTCATGGGTGGGCAGGGGCACTCATGTGCACGCATACATGGGTGGCATGCACTCATAGGTGGGAGGGGCACCCATGTGTGCATGTGTGGGTGGGTGGGGCACCCATGCATGCAGGAGGTGGGCTGTATGTGGGGGGAGTGCATGCAGGAGGTTGGAAGATCTCTGCAGCCTGGTCCTGCCAAGGCCACAGCCCGGTACTGTGATGTGGAAAAGGGTTATAAACCGTTTAGAATGCCTGGTGTTAAAAGACTTAATGAGAGCTAAAGAGAGGACAATGAGCCTACGTCAACCCCCTAGTGGCCTGCATATGAAACCTGAGGACAATTACCTAAATTGAATAACTCTGGAACCAGTTGTGATAGTGAACAAGGGGCATTAACTCACATCTGTCAGTTACATCTTATGACCTAGAACTGTGCAAGATAGAGGAAGTCACCTTTCCAGGATTACCCCAATGACAGCAATCCTCCAAAACAAAAGCAATAGAGCCGATGCATGATAAGCTGTAGATCAGTTTCCACCCAACTTATCAAATTTCCTGTGCGAATATAGCAGAATAGGATCAGAGAAGCCAAGACCTCTCTTTTTTCGGCAGAATTATGACACTGTAAGAACACGAAGTTATTGGTTGCCCCTAAGCTACCCTCAAAATTAAATTGTTTGGATAGCCTTGGTGATAGGATTCCTGAGCTGAAAGTGCTGCTGTTAATGGGAAAACAACAGTCACCCTGATACTGTATAAGCATGCTGACTTCGCTTGCATTACATAGATTTGGTTGCATATGGCTGATGGTGTGAATTTCACTGTGCTTTTATCCACCAGGATTTACTTTGCAATTTCCCAAGTTTGAATATATGCTTCTGAAAGTAGAAGCCAAGAACGGAATAAGGATCCTCTTTGTGTAACAAGCTGTGGTGCGACAGCCTCTCTTCCAGAGCTAAGTGAACTGGTATCAGGGGTGGTGTTGGACTCCCCTGAGCTTGTTATGCTGGGTGACTGCCATGTCCATGCCATGGCAGCTTTGCCAGGGGTGGCTCAAGACTTCATGTCCTCCATGATGGCCATGGTTCTGTCCCAAATAATATGTGTCCTACTGCAGGCCACACTTAGACCTGATCCTCTATAACAGCATAGATGTCAGTGACCTGGAAGTGGAAGAACTTTCTGTAGTTCCACTGCCTTAGACAGAACATTATCCGGTGTGATTTGTACTCACTCAAATGCAGAGCTATTGCAGGGGTGGGGTGGGGGTCAGACTAAGACAGTTCACCCAAGACAATTGATGGATCCAAATGGTTTCCTGGTTGCTCTTGGGGCATTTCCTCTCACCCTGGTGGGTGATTCCTTTGAATCCCTGGTTGATCTTTGGAATGGAAAGGTCATTGACATTATCGGTCTTACATGTCTTCTCCTACAAAGTAGAGCCAGAGAGCTGGTGGTGATGAAATGACCACGATGTAGATTGGAGCTCCTCTCATGCAACATCCTTTCTTCCATGCAGCATCAGCATCAGCTCCTCCCCCTCCCTTCCTTCCATACAGAAGCAGCATCAGCTCCTCCCTTCCTTTCTCTCTTCCTTACTATCATCCAGAATGAGGGCCATCCTTCATTTGGTTCAGTATCAGCTCCTTCCTTCATCTCCTCCCTTTCTCCTGTGCAACTCCTCCTTCCCTCTCTGCTTTCTCCATCCAGAATCAGCTCCTTCCTTCCTTTTCCATGAGTTCGTAAATTCCTGCATTTCTTCTATTCAGCATCAGTTCCCTCTCTCCCTCCCTCCCGCAACTTCTTCTTTCCTTCCTTCCCTCCCCTCCTTCCTTCCATCTAGCACCACCTCCCCCTTTCCTCCCTTCCGTGCAGCATCAGCTCCTTCCTTCCTTCCTGAGCTCCCCTTCCTCCCCTTCCTCCTCCCTTTTACCTAGACCTCCTTCCTGCCTACCTGCCCGCCCGCCTGCCCAATGTGGCACAGTAGTTAAACTAGTATTACAGTTAAAACCCTGCTGATGGTTAGAACTCAATCCCAGCAAATACTGGAAGATGGCTCGAGATTCACGCAGGCTTCCATCTTTCGAATGATGGTAAAATGAGTACTGAGCCCACTAGGGGGGGTCAATGTTTAGCCTTTTTCATTAAAACACTCAGAGTGTGCTTTAAGCAGTATGGGACAGTATATAAGCAGCATACTTTTTTGTTGTTTACTTTATTCTGGAAGTGGTGGAAGAAACCACCACCTCTTTTGCTTTCTGGAAACAAAGAAGACTGAAGTCATGGATCTCAACAGGAGGATAGTTTTAGGGCATCAGCTTGTTGCTGTTTTTTTCCTATGTTTCATTCTGCCAGCAACACCAGCCCTCAACTATGAGGACACTGATGAAGTGCTGTAAAAATAAATACAGTAAACATTTTCCAGATTACATACAACCAAAGCAAATCATGTTCCACCACTTGAGTTGGAAGAAGAACAAACCATTCTAAACTCTTTTTCTCATCAAGTCAACATCCTATATACCTACCAGGTAGGTACAGCAAGAACTGGAGGGGAAAGTTAAATGGTACCATCACTGAATAAGAAATATTTAATTCCCCAGAAAAAAAGTTAAAACAGTTGCCATTTCAACAGCAAGTAGAAAAACATTTCAGACTCAAGGAGGAGGGATGGGATGTTCAGTTGTCTGATCTGACACTTAGGTAAAGGATCCTCCTCATTCCTTCCAGCTTACTTATAGAGATAGAACAGTGGATGATGGTGATACTAACACAAATTTAGTGCTGTATGCTTTATAATTTCTCTCCCCTTACTCCAAATAAATATTAACATTTTTCTGCCCTTATGGCAGCAACAAATGGAAACTGCTAGCTTGAGACCTCCATGGAGGTGAAAAGAGATATCTATACCCGCATGGGAGGTCTAAGGAAGTTTTCCTGGCCATAATCCAACCCACCCTAAGGGAGTGAACAATATGGTTAGCGGCAGCTGTTTGTCTTAGGCCAGAGCTGATTCTCTGCAGTAATTTCCATATGGCACAGAAAAAGGAACATCGCCACCTGTCATTGCCCAATTTGAGTCCAAAAAGCACTCAATGCAACATGAAGAAGATTCTTGAGGACAGTAAAAGAACTCAGTGCATCTGAAAAAGAAGGGTCAAAAAGTCCAGTGGGAGACTCTGGTGTAGCTGGGCCAGAGCTCCATGCACACAAAGAGCAATTTTGTAAAGTGGATTGTGGTCCCAAACTCTGCTATCAAACAGCAGAAGAAAAATCCGATCCTTTGTAGCAAAAAGTCTTTGATTTTCGGTTCCTGGTCTGGGGTGTGCAGGGTTTTCCTCCAGGACACCTCTTCTGTGTTGGCAAAGACAGTGTCCTTATCAATTGCAATAAGGTGGCTGGGGAATGTAGGTATGAGTTATCTGCCGGTGTGGGCAGCTGGGACCACCACTTTGGTCAAGACTACACCAGGAGAATTTGTCTCCTCTTCAGAACTTGCCCTGTTTCAACTTGTCAATATGATAGGTGAGCTTCAGTGCTGGCCCCAGCTTCAAGCCCATGTACTTCATCATCATGTCACTGCGCAATAAAAGCAAAGCTTTGCCATCGATTTCCTGGAAACACAGAGTAGAAAAGACTATATTGGTGTGGTGATTTGTCAATCCTTGCACTGCTAGCACATGCTGCAATGTATAGAGTTGAGGGCTGGCTCCAGTTCTAAGATTAAGATTATTATTATTAGCATAATTCTGCTTTCAATGTGGAGAATGGCAAGAAGTTCTGTAAATCAACGGAGGTCACATTTTTTAACTCACATTTTTAAGCATAATGGCATAGTTATAAAAAGATGAAAATGCAATTGTCAGAGAGTTTAGTTCTTCAGTCAGGACAAGATTTCAAACCCCCCCTTTTTGTTGGCTCTCTGCAAGCTTTGCAAAGTACAGTGGTGCCCCGCAAGACGGGCGCTCCGTTTGACGATGACATTGCTTTACAATGAACTTTTTGTGATCGCAAAAATGATCGCAAAACAATGTTCCCTATGGGGGAATTTCGCTTGGCGATGATTTTTTAACAGCGGATCGGCAGTTTCAAAATGGCTGCCGGGTAAACAAAATGGCCACCCGCTGTTTTCTGGGGCGAATTCCTCACTGCACAGGCAGCGAAAATGGCCACGCTATGGAGGATCTTCGCTGGACAGTGAGTTTGAAGCCCCTAGGAACGCATTAATCGCGTTTTAATGCGTTTCTATGGGCTTTTAAAATCGCATTATGATGTTTTCGTTTTACAGCGATTTCGCTGGAACGAATTAACGTCGTAATGCGAGGCACCACTGTACTGATAATTTGGAGCTCTGCTCTATTACAGCTCCAAGTTGGAAGAACTCAGCCAATGTACAGCTAAATGATCTTATACACTTCTTTTCCATGGATGGGAAAAGTGTAATGCAGAAGAGGGAAAAAGTATTTAGTTGCATCAACAGAATTATAGTGTTAAGATCAAAAGAAATAATACTATCACTCTGTTCTGAGCATAATTCATTTGGAATACTATGCCTAGTTCTGGGCACAAAAGACTAGAAAGGATCTTGCCAAGCTAAAATGTCTTCAGAGGATGGTAAGCAGGATAGTAAAAGATCTAGAAAAGACAAGTTACTTACCTGTAACCATGGTTCTTCAAGTGGACCTCTGTGAATTCACACAAAAGGGTTAAGTCAGCGCCTGGTCTGGACCTCTCGGAATATTTTTGAGCTTAGAAAAGTAACAATGTTTAGCTTGCCCCTACTGCGCATGCTCCGCCCACCAAAGCCTCAGTTCCATTTATCCGCCACACTAAACTGAGCATGAGCCAGACATTACCAGTGACGGATAGTGGTGAGGCCGGGTGGGATTGTGTGAATTCACAGAGGTCCACTTGAAGAACCATGGTTACAGGTAAGTAACCTGTCTTTCTTCATCGTGGCCTCTGTGAATGCACACAAAAGGGTGACTAGCACGCTCACTTACCGGTAGGAGGGCCATCACTGGAGGACGGATGTCAACACTGCTCTCCCGAAACTTGTCTCTTTCTTAGCCCTCAGGTCTAGTCTGTGTGATGAGATGGGTTTTTGAGTTAAAGTCTTGTAAGAAATATGGGGTTGGTAATTAAGAAATGAGCAAGAGAGGTTCCATCTTGTTTCTTTGTATAAAGTATTTATGCTATGGAGACAGGTTGTTTTCTAGGCAAGCAGAGAGAATGTTATTCGGATAGCCTGAGAAAAGGACACGGTGTGATTAGATGGGAATTGTTGTGACTTTTTTGCGAAACCACAGTAAACCCAAATAACATCTGGTGTGTATGGGAAAGAAGTCATGTGGTGCAACAGGACTGTTTGCCTAGTAACGAACTCTGATTGGATGACATCGTGGGAAGGTGCGATAAGCCCTTGCCAGTTACTCTTGAAAAAGGAACTTTTTGCCTATGGACATTGTCATTCAAGACCGACTCTTCATTCATTCGTGACACATGGGACTAACCTTTACTATACTGGATTACCCTTGGACTTATGGGCTTTTTCCTAAGGACTATGCATGGACTATTTCCTATGGACTGTTGCCTATGGAATATCCTTTATGGACTTCTTTTCTTGAAATGCTTCACATGGACTATACTCTTGGACTTTTCTAAGGACAATGGGACTTTTACTGAATTTTTCTTTTTAGTACAGGATTCTTGTTCTACAGGATCACTGAGGACTATAGCCTTTTTATAACCTACTTGGATTATTTTGTTTTTACTAATGAATTACTGGACTGGAACTGTTTTTATTCTTTTTAATGGCTTTTTGTGTTTTTGTAAGGTTTTTGAACACTTTTCTATTTTTCATGTTTTCTTTGCCTCACTACAGAGTTGTAAATAACTAACACAATGCTTATTTACTTGCCTTAACTTAGTTTGATTTTGATACCTAGTAACATGCTTATTCTTTAATAAATTAAAGATTATAAAACTCAATTGGTTTTCTGAACAGTACACTTGTCTTAGGGTCATCTGAGAGTGCTGCCTCGGCCTAGCATACTTAAGGAGTCCAGCCAGTGGTGCAAGTTAAGTCTAAGGACTACAAAGCCCACTTGATCTTTTCACAGTAATATCTGAGAGTACAAGGGTGTTCTTATGTGGGCAGACTTGTAAGATGGAGTGTTGTAGCATGGCTAGCTGAGTTTGGACTCACTCAGCCCATTTTAGCGTGTGCAAACTCCTGATTGCTCTCTGTCCAGGCTTACACGTGTGTTTTCGAACCAGTGTTTGCTCGCAGTCTGTAGTGAGTGATGAAGGTCGAGACATTAGACCAAGTGGCAGTCCTGCACATGTCAGGTACATCAACACTATGTAGTTGGGCTGTTGATGAAGCCATGGCTCTGGTGGAGTGAGCCCTAAGGCCTTCAGGTGGAATCTTATGTTGAAGGTCATAGGCTAAAAAATGGTGGAGACAAGCCATCTGGACAGCGCTGACGATGAGGCAGAAAGGCCTTTCTTCCGTCCATAAAAACACACGAACTCTTTAGTCCGAGATACATAGAACGCTAGTGCATGTCGTACATCAAGGGTATGGAGCATGTGCTCAGTGTCTGTCAAAGGATCAGAGAAAATAGTTGGGAGTAACAAAGGTTGACTGATGTGAAAGTCCGTGACTATCTTAGGTAAGAATGAAACATTTGGGAGCAACACAACTTTGTCCTTATAAAATTGTAAGAAGGGCTGGTCAGACCTAAGGGCAGCCAGTTCACTCGCCCATCTAGCTGATGTGATGACTACCAAAAATAGAGACTTAAAGGACAACAGTCGGAGATCACAGGTAGCCATAGGTTCAAAGGGTGCATAAGGGCATGTAACACCAGGCGCAATGACCACTGCGGAATTGATGGCTTAACAGGTGGCCTTAAGTTATTGAGGCCTTTGAGAAAAGACTTCAGTGTAGGGTGAGAAAACAGTTGAGATGAGTCAGAATTTCACGGTTGAAAGGATACAATTGCGGCAATGTACACCTTTATGGTAGAGATGGTCAAATTTCGGTCAAATACGTATCGTAGGTATTGCAGTAAGGTAGACAGGGAGACAGGTGAGGAGACTAAGTGTTGAGACTGAGTAAATTTCAGGAAGTTATTCCATTTATAACTGTAAAGAAGAGATGTGGAAGGCTTTCTGGCCTCATCTAGAACTTCCTTGGTCTTGGGGAAAACCTCCACGTTAGTGTAATGTCTCTGTCTCCGGATGCTATACCTTACCTGAGTCCTGGGTCAAGAGGAAGTCAGATGCCATCATCAACAGCGTGGGAAACCAAGCTTGATGAGGCCAGAAAGGAGCAACAAGTATTGCTTCCACCCTCTCCTGATGGATCCTTATCAAGGTCCTTTGTATCAACGGAAGTGGGGGAAAGAGATACAGTAGACTGAATGTCCAAGGTATCATGAAGGCATCCCCGAGCGAGTCTATGCCATGTCCGGCTCTCAAAGCATACAGGGCGCACTTCTTGTTGTGGTGAGAGGCAAATATGTCCACTGAGGGAGTTCCCCATTGATGACACAGAGTGTTGAATACATTGTTGTTCAACTCCCACTCGTGAGTTTGACTTGTCAACCAACTCAGCTCGTCTGCTAGTACATTCTCTGACGTGGAGACATGTATTGCCACAGAAAGGACATGATGTTGGTAACACCACTCCCAGAGATGCACAGCCAGTAACAGAAGTGATCTGGATCATGTCCCTCCTTGTTTGTTGATATAGTACATGGTTGTGGTGTTGTCTGTGACCACTTGAACACCACGACCCTGTATCAAGGGAAGGAACGCTCTGAACACTTTCATCACCGCTATGATCTCTAGGTGGTTGATATGGAGGTTTCTTTCCTGCATGGTCCAAAGAGCATGCACTCTGTGTTGACCGCAATGCGCCCTCCCCAACTGTTGGACTCGTGTCGGTTGTCACTTGAACAGTGAGTTGGAGAGGCCTGAAAGGGCACCCGATCGTTAAGTGGGCAGAGAAGTTCCACCACTGGAGCTGTTTTGCTAGTTCTGGTGTCACCCGGAGACGCTTCATTTGGTGATCTGTCATAGGGTTGAAGAGTGTCAAAAGCCAAATTTGGAGAGATCTCATCTTCAAACGGGCATGAGCAAGTCCCGGGGTTGTGGATGCCATGAGGCCTAACAGATGTTGTGCATGTTTTGCCGTTACACGTGCTCTTGGTTGGAATTTCCTGATGGCCTTTTGAATTTTCATTATTCTTTCCTGTGGCAGAAAGATCCAACCCTTGGTGGCATCTAGAGTGGCTCCTATGTAGTTCACTATCTGTGATGGCCTGAGATGTGACTTCTTGACATTGATTGAGAGGCCAAGGTTCTTTGCAAAACATGGAATATAAATTTTGTGTCTTTCAGAGCCTTGTGTCTCGACAGGGATACCACAAGCCTATCGTCCATGTAAGGATAGTCTTGAATTTTGTTCAGACGTAGGTAAGCACCAACTGGCACCATGCATTTCATAAATGTTCTTGGAGCTGTCAAGAGCCCGAATGGGAGGGCTAGAAATTGGTAAATGTTGTTCTGAAAAATGAATCGAAGGTACTTGCGATGATTTGGGTGGATGGTTACGTGGAAATAAGCATCTTTGAGATCTATCACTACAAACCAACTGTTTTTCCTCAACAGGTGGATTATGGAATCTAACATCACCATTCGAAAGCGCCGTGGATGAAGGTAAGTGTTTAGTGTTCTTAAGTCCAAAATGGGCCTTATCCCTCCATCCTTTTTGGGAACGGCAAAATACTGGGAGTAGAACCCCTTCTTGATATCTTTTGTGGGAATTCTTTGAATAGTTTTTTTCTTTAGGAGGGATAGAACCTCTTCTTCTAGAGCAGGATTGAATGATGTATGTTTTACCTGCCCTAGAGGAGGATATTCTATAAATTCCAGTTGGTAGCCAAATTGAATAATGTTTAAGACCCATGAGTCTTTTGTGATGGTAGTCCAGTTTGGCAGAAAGGGCTGTAATCTTGTTGTGAGATGCTTCCCGAATGGTGTGATGGCGGAGTCAAAGATATTGCTTGGATTTTTTGGCAGGTGGCTTACAAGACTGCCTGCGTTGAGTATGCTGAGTACAGTAGCTGGGAGCAGAAGAGGAAGCTTGAGAAGATCTGTGCTGAGGTGGGTTCTTGAATGACTTATATTGCTGAGAAGGTTGAGAGTATTGAGTGTATGGCTTGCGCCATTGATACTTGTAGCGAGACTGAGGCTGGATAGAATAAGACTTAGCTGTTTTCTTTGTCTTGTGTAGTTCCTCGGTTTTCTCATTGAAGAGGCCCTTAGCATCAAAAGGTAAGTTTTCTGCCCTTGTCTTCACATCATCCATAATGTTAACTGCTCTCGACCACGCATGCCTAAGCAATGTAACGGCTGACATGAGCACCCTGGATGCAGCCTCAGCTGCATGCCTGGTGGACAACCTCTGATGCTTGGAAACTGTATGAGCCTCTTCATACGTGTTCAAAAATCCTTGTCTAATGTCTTCAGGGGTCATTTTGAGTGCAGGCAAAATCCGGAGCCACAGCTGCTTTTGATAAGCAATGATGTTTGGTAGTTAGTCACATGTAAAAGGAATGAGATGAGTGAATAGATCTTCCTCCCGAGGACCTCCAGTTTCCTGCCCTGTTTGTTGGGGTGACATGTGATTTTCCCGTTGGTTTAGAACAACCTGTTTCTGCTATGAGAGAATTAGGTATAGGGTGCTTAAGAAGAAAGTTGGTGTTGGTGCCATGCACACGATACAGGTTCTCTGTGTGCCTGGATATGGGAGTAGTTGTAGATGGCTGAGTCCAGGTGTGTTTGATAATATCCAGTAGAGCTGGTATGAATGACAAGCTCAGTGGTGGGGATCTCTCTTGGTTTATGTCCCCAAATATAAGGTCTTCTGTAGGCGGGACAGGTTGGTAAACCTCCATCTTAAGTCTTAACTAGTCTCGATAACATTTGAGTATATGATGAACAGTCCTCCGAAGGAGAAGACACATGATTATCAGCTGCATCCGATTCAACTATTTCACCCTCTGGCAACTCATCTTGACAGGGCTGTTGGGGGGTGTCATTATCAGAAGTAGAAGGGCTGTGTGAGAATATGTCCTCCTCATCTGAAGTGGACATACGATGAGGACAACAAATTTCTTTGTTGGTCCTCCTCGACATCTCAGCGGCCTTCGATACTGTCGACCACAGTATCTTCCTGGGGAGGCTCTCTGAGTTGGGTATCGGTGGCTTAGCTCTGGCCTGGTTCCGTTCCTTCTTGGAGGACCGCCCCCAGAGAGTGCAGCTTGGGGAGAGTATTTCGGCCCCGTGGAGTCTCAATTGTGGAGTTCCACAGGCGTTGAACATCTCCCCAATGCTGTTTAAAATCTGTATGAGGCCGTTGGGTGGGGTCATCAGGGGATGTGGAGCATCGTGTCATCAATATGCCGATGACACCCAGTTCTATATTTCCTTTTCACCAACTGCAGGTGATGCCGTCCTGTCCCTCCAGCACTGCCTGGGGGCCGTACAGCAGTGGATGCAGGAGAACGGGCTGAGGTTGAACCCGGACAAGACGGAAGTTCTGAGGGTGGGTGGCCCTGTGGATGGTGGCTTGGGAAACTCCCTCATGTTTGGGGGGGTGGCCCTGGCCGCGAAGAGTGGGATCCGCAGCCTGGGGGTACACCTGGACAGGATGCTCACCATGGAAATGCAGGTGGCATCGGTAGTCCGCACCGCCTTTTTCCACCTTTGGCGGATTGCCTGGCTGCGACCTTATCTAGACACGGAGGCACTCACTAATTTCTAGATTAGACTACTGTAACGTGCTCTACGTGGGGCTTCCTTTGAAGCTGATGTGGAAACTTCAAGTGGTGCAGAGTGCGGCAGCCAGACTCCTTACTGGAGTGAGAAAATACCAGCATATCTCTCCTACTCTGGCCATGCTGCACTGGCTGCCCATCTGTTTCCGCATTGACTTCAAAGTGTTAATGCTTACATATAAAGCCCTAAACGGTTTAGGACCTTGATACTTGGTGGAACGCTTACTCCCAACTAGTTCTACCCGTGTCACCCGTGCGAGCCAAGAGGTGAGGCTGAGGAGCCTGACGCCAAGGGAGGCCCGGAAAGAAAGAACTAGAAACCGGGCCTTCTCAGCGGTGGCTCCTCGTCTCTGGAATAACCTACCTCCGGAGATTCGCGCTGCACCCTCGCTGGGTACTTTTAAGAACCAACTAAAAACATGGATGTTTAGGCAGGCCTTCCCTTCCAGTTAATTCCTGTCCTCTTTCCTTTTCTCTCTCTCTTTATTTGATTTATTTTTATTTTTCCCATCTTATAGAATCATCTAATTAATTAATTGTTATAAATTTTTAGAACTTGTTATCATTTGTTGTAAGCCGCCCAGAGTGGTCGAAATGACTAGATAGGCGGGGTATAAATACAATAAATAAATAAATAAAATAAAAAAATATGGCCATGTCTCTCAACGTCGTGAAGAGAGGACCCAGTCTGTTGAGAGGAGGGTACAACAGTCAACGTTGATACAGGAGGACCAGCAGAGTGTTTCTTTGATGACTTGGCCAAGTCCTTTGTCTTTTCGGTATCGGAATGTTTCCGATGTCGATGCCTGCGGGGAGATGTCAACGTCAAAGAAGAAAACAAAGAGGCATAAACGTACTTCACCTTTCTATGATGTCAATGTCTATCCGTCGACGTCGAAGAAGAGTCAGACGAAGAATAATCTCGTCGATGTCGACGCTGATGCTTCTTTCGCCTTGGCTCATAGCGATCGGAGTCGTCCAATTGATCTCAGTGTCGACATCGAGATGTTCTTGGAAGTACTATCACCTCATGGTGTGGAGGTCTACATCAATCAGGCAAAGAGTGTTTGGGCTTGGAGGGCGTTGGTGAAGAGACGCCCATAGATGGTATTGGCTCAGCTTGTCGAGGAGGGAGCGATAAAGCTGCCTTGGACAGCAATTCACGGTCCCTGGAGGAGTCTTCTAAAATGGGAGAAGGCAACAATGCAGAAATAGGTGGTAGTTGCTTATGATGGTCCTTGGTCTTAATCGGAGCCTTTGTTTTCATCTGTTTTGTAGATTTAGAAGAAGTGGTTGAGGGAGCCTTCGACGTCGAAGCGGATTTTTTCACCGGAGCTGACTTTTTAGGTGGTTTATCAGAAGTCTTGATGAGAGAAGGTTGAGGTGAGGCATCAGGGACCAAATGGGGGGTGGCGGAGGGCGAAGTGGTCTCCATTTCTGAAGATTTAGAGGAAGATTGAGATGGTATTTAAGTCTTTGCTGTCTTGCCTTTAGAGCCGCTTTAGTAAAACTCTTACAGTGCTTGCAAGACTGAGAAAGATGGGCTTCTCCTAAACAAAAAAGACAGTGATCATGCCCGCCATGGAAAGGGAGTTTTCTGGAACAGGCAACGCACCAGCTGAAGGGGCCAGAGCGTGACATATACCAAAAGAGCAATCTGTCCACTAAAATTGAGCTGTGGGGCGAAAAGAGAAGGGCGGGAAGTCCGAAGCAACCAAAATGGCGGGAAGAGGCTGTAAGCGAAATCCAAAGGGACGATCCGCGTCGGGGCAACAGAGAGTCCGCGTCCAAAAACCAATATAATCAGTCAAAAAAGAGGATAATTTTGTGAGCTCGATGCAAGAGGTTCCACTTCGCTCAGTGGAAAAATGGAACTGAGGCTTTGGCGGGCGGAGCATGTGCAGTAGGGGCAAATTAAACTTTGCTACTTTTCTATTCAAAGCTCGAGAATATTCAGAGAGGTCCAGCCCAGGCGCTGACTTAACCCTTTTGTGTCCATTCACAGAGCTGAAGAACTATGCTTTATGAGGAATGACAGTAGGAGTGGAGTGTGGTTAGCCTGGACAAGACAAGACTAAGGAGCAATATAATAGCTATCTTCAAAAATCTGTATAGTAATCTATAGTTGGGTAGGATCTGAAGTAGTGGATTCAAATTATGAGAAAAATTTCTTCGCCTAAACATGAAACACATTTTGACCACAGGAGCTGTTTGACAGTAGAATGGACTACCCCAGAGATTGGTGGAATCTTTCAGAAATGCTTTAACTGTGGTTTTCCTGCTTTGTCAGGGAGTTGGACTCTTGAAGTCCCTTCCAGGTCTTCTGTTCTAGGATTCCATGGCTCTTCTGACTTCCTAATCTAGTCCTTTGGTCCAGATAGCCACATTCCCTTCATAACATGAGTATTTTCAGTTTCCTAGCTTTTTCACACTATGGTAGACTAGAGGGTCAGGGAGGGGGAGTTGCCATTATTTATAAAAATACCTTAGACACTGCCAGGCTCTCTGCTTTGGCAATCCCAAGCCTAGAGGCCCTCCACATGTTGGTGGGGACCAGGGATGAATTTGGGATGTCGGTGGCAACGTTGAGGTTCCCCAGGCTCCTTGTTCTGGGGGACTTCAACATCCATGCTGAGATGGAGACCACTGATCCAGCTCTTGCGTTCTTGGAAACCATGGCTTCCTTGGACATCTCCCAGCATATTAACGGCCCCACCCACATGGTGGGGCACATGCTAGACCAGGTGTTTTCCTGTTGATGTTCTTGGTGGATGGATGGTATGCTGCCACTACCAGGGCTGTTGATATGATCACACCCAAATGCTCCTTCCATTGCCAAGCCCTCCCAGCTCCCCGGTATAACCAACAATTGCAGGCAATGAAGCAGAACAGGAGGAACTGGAGAGCATCTGGAACCCTAATGTAAAAGCCGCAAAAATCATGTCAAGCATCTACTTAGCTAAGGTGAAGGCCACTAGGAGAAGACACTTCGCTATCCAGATATGTGAAGCTCAAAACCACCAACTTGAACTTTTTTGTATAGTACATGATTTATCTGGGATTGGTCACAGTGACAGGCCTCCCAGTACTATTTCATGTGACCAATTTGCGGCCTTTTAAAACCATAAAGTGGAGGCCATCCGCCGGGAGCTTGACCATCCTTCTTCTCCAGTAGACTGAGCCGAGACGTCCACTGCACCACCTTACTCAATGAGTTTAACAGTTTCAGCCTGTAACATCGGTAGAGGATGACAGGGTGCTTGACTGCTGTAGGGCCACCGTAACCTCTCTAGATCCTTGCCTGGCCTGGCTCATAAAAGCAGCAAGGCCTGTAACAACAGAATAGGCCACGGCTATTATTAATGGGTCTCTCCTTGAAGGCAGGGTTCCCTGAGCCCTCAAGGAGACACTTATTAAGCCTATTCATAAAAAAACCTAACTTGGCAGCAAACAATATTAACAACTATCAACTTATTGCCAATGTTCTCTTCCTTAGCAAGCTAGTGGAGAGAGTGGTGGCCAATCAGCTTGAGGCACTCCTGGAGGAGACTGATGCCCTTGATCCATTCCAGTCTGGTTTAATGGCATGGAGATGACATTGTTCACCCTGCAAGATGACATTTTGAGGGAGACTGACGGGGTAAAATGTACTTGTTGGTCCTCCTCGACCTATCAACGGCTTTCGATACCATCAACCATGGTATTCTCCTGGACTGGCTCTCTGGGTTGGGGATTTGTGGCCTGGGCCTGGCTCTTGTCCTTCCTTGAGGTCTGTACTCAGATAGTACAGCTTGGCAAGATGATGTCCACCCCTTGGACTCTTAATTGTGGAGTCCTTCAGGGGTTGATCATCTCCTAAATATGAGGCCCCTGGGGAAGGTCATTAGGAGTTCTGGAGCTTCATGTCACCAATATGCAGATTACACCTAGTCCTATGCTGTTCCATTCCTTGAGCGCTGCCTCGACATCATGCTGGGGTGGATGAGGGATAATTGAGACTGAACCTGGGAAAGATGGAGATCCTATGGATGGGTACCCCTAGGTTTGTGGGTGCCTCTCTCTCCTTTGGAGGGGCTACTCTCTCTGCTAAGGATGATGTTTGCAGGTTGAGTGTACTCCTGGATCCAGCGCTGTCCATGGAGCCTTCGATAGCGTCTGTGGTCCACTACGCCTATTTCCATCTAAGCGGATTGCCCAGCTACATTCCTACCTTGACACTGGGTCCCTCACCATGCTGGCTCATGCACTGATAGTCTCAAGATTAGACTACTGCAATGCTCTCTATATGGGGCTGCCCATGAGGCTGCTATGGAAACTGCATCAAGTCCAGAGTATGTAAAGAAATATCAACGTATTTCTCCCACCCTGGGCATCCTGCACTGGTTACCTGTCTGTTTCCATGCCAGCTTCAAGGTGATGGTGCTAACTTATAAGGCCCTAAATGGTTTGGGACTTCAATACCTGACAGAATGCCTTCTCCTGATGAGATCAGCCTGCCCCATACAATCTTCCCAGGCCAGGCAGTTGACAGTATTGACCCCGAGAGAGGTCTAGAAAGAGAGGACCAGAAACTGAGCCTTCTCGGCTGTCGCTCCTCAACTTTGGGATAACCTCCCATCCAAAGTTTGCCTGGCCCCTTTACTGGGAATTTTCAAACTATTGTTAAAAACATGTTTTTTCGACAAGCCTTCCTGGACCTTATAACACCTTAATACAGTGATTGGTCTTAACATTTATTAGTCTTGCTGTCTTGCTTTTATATTATTTTATGTTCTTTTAATTATTATTACTTAGATTTGTTAGTTGTTTGTGCTTATTTTGATTTTATAACTACTATATTTATTATTTTGAATTGTTCCTTGTTTAATATGTAAACCACCCAGAGTGGCCTTGGCAGCCAGATGGGCAATATAGAAGTCAAATAAACAAACAAACAAACAAACAAACAAACAAACAAACAAATAAATAAATTTTGTATGGTTTTATCCCTTTTCTAAATTATTGAAATGTCCCTCCTACGTATCATTTACTGACCTTAAAAGTTTAAAGTTAAAATACACTAACACTTTTGTTCTTACCCACTAATTAAAAAGGGCTCTCAGAAATTCTTTAACATGGCCAAGGGTGCACAAATATTTGGGTGTGCAGTTAGTTTTCTCTCCCATGACCTTTCCACACTTTAGTTATGCTCATGGTGCAGGCAAGTGTCTACCTGGGATTTATTCCTGCCAGACATAGGCCTACATCAGTGTCCCACCAATCCCCTACTGGCATGTTTCTACTTGTCATGTACTTATCTATGGTCCACCTCCCATTTATTTATCTGACTATTCAGCAATGGCACAAATGTGAATGTTTCATCTACCTACCTAGGAATATGACAAGCAATAAAAATAATGGCATTCTCCTTATTACTTAAAGTGCTACTCTGAAACAGCCAGAGCTGCATAAGTGGAAAGTAACAGTACATTTTATTGTGCAATAAAAGGGATCCTTTACAATGTCAAATCAGGTCATGTCACTTTCAGCAGGGCACGTCTACAGAGCTGCATGAGCCTTCCAAGCCAATATGACCTTTTCACCGCACACATGTAATAAGGATTGCCTGGCCCACTGCACCATTGTCACAGCCACACTTCTACTGTCAAGAATTACCCTGTTACTACTATGGCTGGTTGCTGAAGTCTGCCTCTGTATGGTGAAGGTTAGCCTGATAATGAGGACTTTCTCTAGAACACAAAAAAGGAAAGAATCTTCATTAGAATCTAACGCTTTGCACAGGTGGAACAGAATTTTTTGGGCAGTAGCACTTACAACAAAAAAGGACATCTAGCCAACCAGAGACCCACACTCCTTGAATTATCATATTTACATGTTTTCGGAAGAGATCTGCATGGGGTCCCAGCTGGGGATCAGCTTCCTTCACAAACTGCATGACGTCTTCCACTCTCCAAGCAGAAGGGTCCCGGGTGCCCAACCGTGAGGTGTCTCGAGAACCAAGGTATCTATCTGACCCTAAAATGGCAAATATAATCTTATATTTTCATGCAGAAAAAGTACATTGGTCTATACTAAAGATATTTCCAGGTAGTATTTTATAAAAGATTGCCACTTTTGGTCAATGTTACTGTTCAATTTATACTGAACACTTCTACATGATCAATATGATGGAAGGAAGGGATCAATTGCTTTTCCTCTCATATTGAGGAAAATAATACCATAAAACATGGAGCAACACATGGGAAACACTGATGCACCAGGACAATAATCTGTATAATGGTGAGACTAAATACATAATTCCAAGGAGTTCATGGACTACACAATTGCTTCAGGGAGGGAGGATAGAAGCAATATTAAAGAAGACAGATTCCTCTTTTTAATTGAAGCAACAAGATGTGCACTAATGAAATGGAAAGAACAGGGTCAACATTAAGCAGCACCTCTTCTCAAACTTAGATTACCAGATTTAAAGGAAAACTAACAACCATTCTAACATACACTTTTATTGACACAGTCTGCTTTATCAGATGCATGAAGCATTACCTCAAATTGGCAAATTTACATCTATATGTGTGGTGGAAGATGGGAATTGTAAACAGTGAGGGCAGAGGGATTTGAAATGCAGGAACTTACAATTAGTTTTTACTACCTGCTGGGACAGTAGCTGGGACAGTAACACAGACATTGTTGCATTTGCAACATTGTCCAATTATCCTTCTCCTTCCTATAAATATTTTTGGTTAAACACTTTAAAATGAACAAACCTAGAAGCTGTGCAACAGATTTAGGGATATATATCTGTCTCTCCAGCCATCCACATGGCCAACTAGAATGTAGGGAGGCTGTATGAGGAAGTAGGACTTCCTCAGCCCAAGATTTACTCAACTTCCAAACATGTCTTGTTCCTCTTTCTTGTTCATAACACTGAAAATACAAGACTGAAACTAAAAATGCTTTACAGAGAAATTGTTTTAGCTATCTTACCCCCAGCACTAAGCCTATGCAAGACAGAGATACCACATTGAGTGAGGCTTGAGGGCTGGTGAAGGTGCCTGTATCCCTGAAGTCTGTAGTCTCTTGAATTCCTGCTGGGACTGGATGCACTGACAGCATTCAAGGCAGAATCCATAGGGTCCAGGAGAGGTTCCAAAGGACCTGGGAGGCCATCATTAAAAATGAAAGTTTCACCTGGAACACACACAATCCACAAGTGAGAGATGCACCAATGCTAGGTACAATGCTGCTGTAGGCACAGACCTGTGAGCCAATCAGCAGTAAGAGCCAGGTTTCACCCAGTTAGAAAGGAAGCAGGGGTGCATGGGTGGGACATCCATTGAAGTGTTCACTTTCACTCACAACTGAGAAATAATTCTTTTGGAACGACTTTTCTAATATACCAGCACAAGTTCAAACTCTGTAAATTATGCTTCATATTTCATTCTCATTATTTATGTTTGCCCTTAAACAGAAATCTAGCTATGCAGACTTTTGGGAGCTCTTCTGAGTCTCTTTTCATGCAGGCCAACATAAGGGTGAGGCTCACAAACTTTGTTTTTATTAGCAATCTGAGAATTTGCTTCGGCTTGGGAAGGAATAATGATTCAGATTAACTCTACTTCTGTCAACATCTCTCAGCTGCCTGAAAAGGCTAATGGTGCTTCTTTTCTCCTCTTTCCTGCACCACTTAATACTAAAAATGCTTTACAGAGAGTGAGAGTAAGAGTGAGTTTAGACATTCTTGTAACCATGTCTAGGTGTTTCCTTATGCTCAGTTTCTAACTGTTTGGAAGTATATACATACTCAGTTATATCGTTTCATTTCTTCCTGCTGTTAGGAAGGAAAGCATGTATGATGGAGAAACCATATGTGGACTATATCTAACCCTCATTCAAAGAACAGTGAGAAAAGATATCGCCTCCTCCATTGCAGTCATTTGCTTCCTTTATGGAGAATGAGTAAAATAAGTAATGAAACCCACAATCACTATTATTGGTTAGTCTCACAAGGACAGGAGAGAATAGGGTTCACCCTATTACCATGCAGGACCTAATTTTAAATACAATGGAACCGCATAGAGGAAGTATGGGAAGGTCCAAAGGAATGGAGAGAGGAGTAATGATAGACAGTCTGGAAAAATTGTTAGATTGTTTACTTATGTGATTTCCCTTTTTAATATAATTAAGTAAGTACTCTTTTGCTCTCTGGAATTTTACCTTTCTCCCATCCTTACTTATTTCCCCGTACCCACACCCAACTCTTATCCTTAATGAAAATGAATTTTTTAAAAAAGAGAACAGCCAGCCTGAAAATGAGTTAGAGTTATGTGGAACCTAAAATCTTGCTCACCACTTTGTGAAATTTTAATAATTATATGCTGTTGATTCTAACTTCTGAGGACATTGCTATTAGTAAAAAAGAAATGCTACAAGGTGATTTTTAGCCATTTAAAAAGGTGCCACAGCCCACTGCCTTTGAAGCCACTGATGAAAAAAAGAAAAAGAAAAGGGTATGGAAACTGGAATTTTTTATGAGCGGCTGACTCAGAGTTATACTAAACAAAATAGAGGAACTCTGTAGCAATATTGTCTTTTTGCCACAAAAGTGGATATATGACCTTGTGCAGATTGTCATGGCACATGTGAATTATGAGGATCTGAATGGCTGAACTATGGCATCAACTTTAAATGGCCCAAACAGATGCAGTGTGTTGGTAAATCATAGCATGAGATTATGTTCAATATTCACCAATGTGGTCCATCAAAACAGTCCTCCATGATACAAAATTTCTTATTCAGATCTTACAATCTAACTTTTGATCAGTCCATATAACGGAGCAGATAAATAAATCCACCCTTTTCACTAAAACAGTGCAGTGACACTTTTCAACATTTGGAATTACGAATGTGTGCCAATTACATGGATCCTAAAAGTAGCTTCTGCTCTGTACAAGGTTACAAACACGTTTCCTTTTATAGGGCCACTGCTGGGGCTGAAGATCAACTCCTTAACTTCTTGCAGTTTTGATGCTGCTAGAACATATAGATACACTAGTGTGGTGTAGTGGATAGTGGCAGATTCAGGATGCCTGGGATTGAATCTCTGCTCAGCCATGGAAAATCACTTGTGGTGTGGAATTGGTAAAGCCACTCCTTAAATATCTCACTTACCTTAAAAGTCCTATTAGATTTGTTATACATCACTTCCAGATTGACAGCATATAGCAACAAGCAAATATGAATTTAATTCTTTTTAAAAAACCCACTGATTTATGAATATGGAATATTGTGCTTCTGTACCCGTAACTCAAAATGCCAGGAAATGGCCCACTATTGCTGCACGATATTGTTACTGCATTGCCAGCAGAAAAAAGAATGTCAAGTTTTACATAGTAAAAGATATCCTGAATATTGACAATACCAATGGTAGCAGTCAAGATGGTCTACAGCAGAGGTCCCCAACCCCCGGTCCGCGGCCCAGTGCCGGTCTGTGGTCCTAGATGGACCGGGCCTCCAAGACAGATCTCCTGGCCCATCCCCCGCATGCACTCACCCCCGCACAGCCCGTTTGTGCCTGTGCGCATGCTCCAGTATGCCCGTGCGAGCGCTGTGCTGTCATTTGCGCATGCACAGGAGCACACCTGTGTGAGTGCCGCTGTTTGCGCATGCGCACGAGCATGGGGGGGTGCCCTGCCTTCCCCAGCTGGTCCGCAGACCGAAAAATGTTGGGGACTGCTGGTCTACAGAATACCTTTTTCTGCTCACTACCATTCAATTTGTTGAAAAACAGTCCTGATAATTGATTTGTTGAGGTGAGAAGTGGTTAACTGATGAAAAAAGAGCCAGTTTTTTTCCCTTGCATGGTGTCACTTTGTGAATGGTAGGCGACT
Organism: Pogona vitticeps; assembly: GCF_051106095.1. NCBI lineage: Eukaryota > Metazoa > Chordata > Lepidosauria > Squamata > Agamidae > Pogona > Pogona vitticeps. The sequence goes on along the minus strand of NC_135791.1, from coordinate 15,077,982 downwards.
TGTTCAAAACCTTGACATTAGCCTGTGAACTATCTCAGGTTCCATGATCCCCATACTATTTCATATATACGTGAAAAACCTGAAAGAGGCTCTCCAGAATTTTATGGTCTGGTACCACTGGTGTGCTGATGACACCTAACTCCATCTGGTTTTTAAGATCTTCCAGGAGGCCCTTCTCTCAGACCCCAGTATGTGGTTACCCAGCTCTCCAGTCGCTGCCAATTCACCCTTGAATCTACCTTACTCTCTTAGTTCAAATTCTACTTGTAAAAATAACTTTATAGTTATTATGTGTTTCTCTTTCATCTATTTAAATATCTAGTGTTAAAAATGATAGCATTCTTGAATGAACAGCAAATCAAGGAGTTAAAACTTTTTCCTTAGCCTTGAACAAATGAGTTCTCAATGCAGAAGACTGAACTCCTTTCAATGAGGTTAGTGCAGAAGGTTAGGGAAATGTTTTTCCAGCTACAGGGCATTGTTATCCAGCTTCTAGGCATGTCAGAAAGAATACAGTGTTGTAAATATCAACCTACTCACAAGCCTGTAAAGGGTCATTTTAAAGAAATAGTACATACCCATTACCATAGATATCAGATCAGTAAACAGAATCTCATAAATTCTTGACATACAGCACATGTTACAAGTCACATGTTCACTGGGAAGAAGTTGTAGATATGAAAGAAAGATGAATGGTATCTTCTTATGGATATACTTGAGAAACACAACATTTCTAATTCTTTGGATGTGGTTTACAACAAGCCAGGCAACTTCTAAGGGGCTGGGAACCCTTGGTATCCACTCCTGATGTTTGGTGGGCTGCACCACAGTCTCTCAATTTTTCACTTCTCCCAGAAACCTTGGGTGAACCATTTGCCATTTATGTCATGCACCCTGACTAGTTAGCAATAGGAAGTGACAGGCTGGTCCAGTCTCTTTAAAAGGTTATCTCAGGATTAAATGAGGCCTGAAGGCAAAATAACATTTAATTGGCATGTTTCATCCCTTGTAGATACTAGGATGAAATTGGTGAGGAGGTAACACGTAACCACAAATTGGGGCCTGAGAGACTGAGAAAAGGGCCTCCTGGAAGATCTTAAAAAGCAGATGGAGTTAGGGGTCATCAGCACACTGGTGGTACCAGGCCACAACATTCTGGAGAGCCTCTTTCAGATTTTTCTAATCGAAAAGTTCCAAGCACGATGGTGGTAAAATGGAACAGAGGGCTGAGGTGGCTGGAGCATGTGTGATAGGGGCAACTCTAAACTTTGTTACTTTTTCAGAAAAGCTCTAGAAGATTCGGAGAAGACCAGTGCAGGCGCTGTTAAACCCATTTGTTTGCATTCACAGAGGCCACAAAGAAGAACCCTGAGATACTTCACAGGCTAATGATCAAGGTGCTGAACAGGAGTTCCCCAGCATTGCTACCATTCACAAAGTGAAACCACACAAGAAAAAATCCCATAAGCTAACTTCTTTCTCCATCAGTTAACTACTTCTCACCCAAACACAAAGCCTGTCAGGGCTGTTTTTCCACAAACGTGAATGGTAGTGAGCAGAAAAAGGTATCCTGTAGACCATCTTGATTGCTGCCATTGGTGTTGTCAACATTCAGGCTGCCCTTTGCTATGTAAAGTTTGGCATCCTTTTTCCTGCTGGCAACACGGCATGATACTGTGCACCACTAGGGACATTTCCTGGCTTTTTAAATTGCGGGCACAGATGTACAATACCCCACATTTATAAACCAGTTGTTTTTAGAAGAACTGAATTTCCTGACTTTTAAAAATGTGAGTTCAAATATACATATCCTACATACAAATTCAATCAAAAATTTCCCTCATGTAGACTTACCCAGTGGTAGAAGATTCCAGGCAATGAGCATATGACAATGAGCATACTGTGGTTACTGGGAGAAGACAGAAATGAGAACAGCTTGGATGTGGCTGTAATCCCAACATATTTTGAAGGGCTGTTTTAGACTTAATGAAATGGGGTAGCACAAGTGTGAGCTGGTACAACACATACAATAGATACACTCTTTAGCCTCTTGATTAGACTAATGTCACTCTGCCTGCTCTGCCAAATGCAGACTTGAAAGCTATGCTCCAATTCCTAATCCCTTTCTTTCAGTTAGGCAAGCTAAGGAAGAAAAATACATTGGACTGAAAACTCTACAGACATGTTGTGTGCTCCCCCCCATAAATATGTCAGTTTGCTTTTTGAAATAAGAAAAAGGAAAATATTGGATTTAACAGAGTGTCCCTGAAAACCAAGGTCAAAAGCATCCATATTATGTGAAATCAAATTTAAAATGGACAAAAATCAAATTTAAAATGTGGTGTTGGTAGAGATACTAAAGGCAGCCAGAAAAGTGGGTGCTCAATCAAATAAAGTCTGAACTTGAGAAAAAAATGAGCTGCTTGAGCCTATCCTACCATGCATGTATAGTGGAAATACAAAAGTGATCAGAATAGACTATATTGCTGGGAAAAGTAGAATGGAGCAGGAGAAAACAGGAAACTAAAACGAGATGGGTTGACTCAGTAAAGGAAGCCACAGATGTTAGTTTCCATGATCTGAGCAAAACCTAAAGCTCAGATCAGACAATAACGGCTGCTGTTTCCTTACTTGCAAGTAAACTGGGTAAAACTTGCTTTGAGATCATACCCAGCCACAAAGCAAAAATAGAGTAATTTTACAGCTTAAATGAGTGAGCTGCTGAATATTATTCTCTTTTTGAAAGTATCTTTTAATATATTTTCACAGGAAGCAGTTTAAAGTGTTTTGCCAGAGTGCTTAATTGCTTTGTTTCAGAGTGGCAGAGTCAAAAGGTTAATCTATTTAGAATCTTGGAAAACTTTAAAGAGAAAGTTGTAAACTCAGCATTTTTATGGCTTAAAAAGTACTAGAATGACTTTGTGTCAAAGAAAAAAAGAACATGCCAGGGATACTTTTCTTTCCAGGTATGCTAACTTCCTCTTATAAATTTATTTTAAATTAACCAGAGATTTCTGGTCACTTGGTTTTGGATTAGGTAAAACTTACTTTTTAAAAAAAAAATCACTCTTTTCAGAGTTACCTGGTAGAATATGTTTTTTTCAAGCTGTGCAAGTATCATGACTGGGCTGTTGCCCAGTCATAATGCATGCTCAAATGTATGTAGAAAAATAAAACAACTACCTGCTGTAAGGATGGAACCTAGTATTGAGAAACAGCACTGTTTTTGGTAATTTAAATAACCTGGAAACCTCAGAGGAATGCTGCATTGAGGGAGTTAGTAATTTATAGGATTAAAATTAGTAGACTACCATTAATCCACCACACAAATAGGAATAACCCAGAGGGGGAAAAAAAGGATGGAAATCACTTCCACCCAAGACAAAATAAGAGGTTACCTACCTGTAACTATGGTTCTTCGAGTAGTCCTCTGTGAATTCACACTAATGGGTTAACCTGCGCTTGAGCAGAGCAGCTTTTGGAAACTTCCACAGCTTTAAGTACTTAGCGCTGGGACCTCCCCTACACCTGGCTATATAACTCCACCCCCGGCCCAGTGCTTCAGCTCTTAAGGAACTGACCGCCGTGGCCCAATATGCCATGGCACACATGACGGACAGCGGGGAGGAGGGTGGGACGTGTGAATTCACAGAGGACTACGTGAAGAACCAAAGCTACAGGTAGGTAACCTCTTTTCTCCTTCGTGTCCTCTGTGAATACATACTGAGTGATTGGCAAGCTGACCAACCAGGAGAAGGGACGTCACAAAAGTGCAGAAGCCAGGACAGCTCACCCTACTGCAGCCTGAGCCTTCGGCCAGACAACCAGGCGGTAGGGTGAGATGAAGGGGGACGGGCAGCGCGGCAGACATCCGTGACGTCCACGTGACAGAGGATGCCACAGCTCTAGCAGAGTGTGCTCTCACTGATTATGGAAGAAGAGTTTCTGCCAAATCATAGGGAAGGCGGATGGACTGGACCATCCAGCTAGACATGGTCTAAGAGGAAGCTACTGCTCTGAAGGAGAGCCAGCAAAGGTGACAGAGAGATGTTGTGAGACAGAGCATGCTTCACATCTAGAGCGTGCAGAGCTGTCTCAAGCAGTGAAGATGGTGTGCGAAAAAAACCAGGAAGGACAGCTGGCTGGTTCAAGAGGAAGGCGGAAAATACCTTAGGCAAGAAGGTAAGGCCTGCCCGTAAGGTTAATTTGCAGAAAGGAGGGCTGGCTTTTAGTGTAGCCAGTCCTCCAGCCCTGCAAGCTAAGGAGAATGCCAGGAGAAAGGCAGCCTGGAAGGTTGCCAAAGATTTAACTGGAGATACCATATTTTCCAGGCTGTGGAGAAATAGTGTGCAGGTAGAACGGGCCAGTCCCCAGCAAACAAGTGAAGGAGAAACCGAAGGAATACGACCAGAGACATTGGCCTAGTAGGCAAATGTCTAGTAGGCCAATGTCATCTTCATGCAAGGGGACAGAACGCCTACCCATGAATGGAGTAGGTCAAGGTGGTAGAAGGTGTGCAAGCATGATGGAGCACATCCATTACTGTCAGGGAAGACTCCAAGCTGACAGGTAGGGGAACCCGAGATCAGGATGAGACATCCAACCCCTGTCCCAAGACAGTAGGTGAGGGACCAGGTGCAGCGTGATGTATGCTGCAGGTCCCAGGAGCAGGATCGAGAACCATGGCTAGCGAGGTGACCAAGCACGACGGTTGCACCCTTATGGTGGAATTGAACAAGCCTTTGAAGAAGGGGGAAAGGGTGAAACCTGTAAAGGAGGCCCCATGACCAATTGGTCAGGAAGGCAACCCCTAGGGAGGTGCAGCCGACACAATTTTGGAAGCCAAATATGTCACACTACTTGTTTGTTCGAGATGTGAAAGCAGCCATGTCCTGAGTCCCCCAACAACGACAGAGGCAATGAAAGATGGAACCTTCGAGGACCCGCTCGTGAGAGCAGGACTGCAGTCTGCGAAGAAGGACTGACATGGAATTGTTCTCGCCTGCCAAATGTACAGCCACTGGATAAATGTGGCGAGCAAAACAGCATTCCGAAAGAAGGTGTAACTAGCAAGTGCCCCCCTGCTTGTCCATATAATAAACTGTAGTGATACAGTCCGATGCAACATGGACCACCCGACTCCAGAGCAGGGACTCAGAGGCCCAAAAGGCCGTGGTGAGCGGCAAGGAGCTCCAACACAGTGATATGCAGGCTGGCTACTATCATGGACCAGCGGTCAAGGGCAACGTGGTGGTGAAGCCAAGCCCTCCACAGCCTAATGGGCTGGTATCTGCCACTGACCGAACCAACTGGGTCAACAGACCAAAGGGTCTCCTTAACTGTAGGGTGTGTGTGTGGGGAGTGTCCATCGATCCAGTTGTGCAGCGAGTTCTGGAGTCACCTGGAGCAACATGGATGGGCGGTCGCAAGAGATCTGAAAGTGAGAGAAACCAGGCTTAAAGGGATAGCATCCTCAATCGAGCAAGCCGTCCCACAGCTGTAGTAAATGCCATCAGTCTCATGAGTCACTGGACCTGTAAGGCAGGGAAACAAGCACCTGAAGAAAAAAGGTGCGTAACAAATCATGCATTTTCACAGACTTGTTGTCAGGGGAAAAGCTTGCATCAAGAAAGCATCCAAAGTCACATTAATACAATTTACACAGTGTGTAGGGTGCAAAGTCAACTTCATCCTGTTGACCTATAGTCCTAATGCTGACAAAAGGGACAGTGTCAAGGACGTGTGCTTACCAGCCTGTGACTTGGACTCCGCGACCAGGAGCCAGTAATCCAAACATGGGTAAACAGTGGTTCCCCCAACTGAAACCCTGAGAAAGCGTTGACAGACCAACCAGATGCCTGCATGAAAATGAGCATCTTACGATAAACCAACCCCCCTGGACGTAATTAGTTAATAACAGAGTCCAAAATCAAGGATGGGCCAGAGCTCCCATCCTTCTCTCTCTCTCTCTCTCTCTCTCTTTTTTTTTGGGGGGGGCGTTGGGGTGGAGGTGGCCATAACGCAGCCTGTGACAGGGGGTATATCGAAGTTAGTGGCAAAGCTGGTAGCTACGATAGAAAGTACCAGGGTGTCAAACGGACTGATTGGTCAACAACAGAGAAGTAAAGAGACTGCTCAGTTTTGCAGTCCTGCCTGCAGTTCTGCCAGTCAGAGCACTGCCTGCCCACATGTCTAGGGGCAGCAGCTGGTAACTTTGGGGTTGAGGCCTTTGACGTTCCCAGGATGCCATAGGCTGATAGGAACATCTTCAGGCTCTTGCGGTTGTTATGCTGCAAATGACTGTGTAGCTTTCTAGAGCTTGAGCAGGTTATCAAGAATAACATAAGTTTTCTGATTAAAAAGCCCTACACCAACAAACAGCAGGTCCTAACCCATCAGTTGTTTAGATGCTGGTTTAAGGCATGTCAAGGAGCAGTGTGCTCGTGACGCCCCGGCATCAGTGCCTCCTAGTGATGTGGGAGGCCTGAACTGTAAAGGTGCACAGGAGCAACCTGCAGAACGGTAGTGCCAAATTCAAAAAGTGGTGATGGTAAGCACCCATGGCAGAGGAGTAAGTAGCTACATAGCGGCCAAAAAGAATAAAAATGCCGACTAAAGTACTCGCTATCTGTTAACAGTAAAGGAGGGTGACTATCTGTGACAACTGAGATGGGTGTAGGAAGATTTAGTTGGAAAATCTCCCCCCCCCCCATAAGAGTCACAATCCTGAATAAGCCCTCGTGACAAACAGGGAAGAAGTCCGTCCCAGTATGAGCTTGACCAAGCTCAGTCTCAACACAGTCAGCAGAATGGAGAGGGCTGAAACCACGAACACTTTGCTGCCGGCACCAAGTTTGAGGGAGCAGTACACCTGTGAAGCATATGTGGAGGTGCAAAGCACTCCTTAGCCCGAGACTGGTCCTGCATGAACGTGCCAACGTGATAGGACTGCCTTGAGGAAAATTACCTGGGCCCACCCGACAGCGGCAAGGTTCTTGGGTTGACTCCTATGAACGTATACCGGCAGCTGAGGCTGCAGGCCCTTTTTTGTGTCAATTTATCAGCCACCAACAGGTGCTACTCCAACAGGAATATTGCTGATTGGCAGGGCTAGCAGTGGGAATCGCTGCCCCCCGCCTTTTGCAAAGGCAAAGCTAGGGCTGCCAAATGTTGCCAGAAAGCTTTCGCTATGGCACCTAACTGATTCTGGGAATAGTGGTTGTGTGAACAAGCCCCTTGAGGGCCGTTTGGTGCCAAACCACCCGAGGGTGGTAGCCCAGTCAGGCAAATCACTGACAAGTAGGGCTAGCTGCGGGAGCTGAAGGGGCCCATTCTATGCCAAAAGGCAAAAACAAGGCTTACCGCATGTCACCGGAACATCAACAGTAGTGGTCTCAAAAATGTGGCCCTGGGGCCATTTGTGGCCCGCCGGATAATAGTTTGTTGCCCCCGCCTTTCCTGCCCCTGAAGCGACCACCCGCCCTCTGCTGTCAAGAGTAAAAAAAAGGCCTCACCTCGCTCACTGGCTCTCTCCCAAGACAGCACCTCTTGCACCCCCCATCCGGAACTGCAGCCTGCCAGCCAGCCTACCTGTCTGCCGGCTGCAGTTCCGGATAGAGGGTGTAAGAGGTGCTGTCTTGGGGGAGAGCCAGCGAGTGAGGCGCATTGCCGGCCCTTTTCCCCAAGTGCCCGAGCAGGCGCCGAGCGATGCCTGAGAGCAGAGCTTGCTCCCAGCCTGTCCTCGAAGAGCGCCTCCAACAGCGCTGCCAACAGCTGCTGCTGCCACCACCACCACTTCCTGGGAAGTGGCTCTGTGGCACTCTTTCTCTCTCAGCATCCCCAGCACCAGGCCGGCCAGTGGCCGCCTCAGCACCTGGCGGTGCTCCTCCTCCTCCTTCTCTTTGTCCTGCTTCAGTTGCCTCGGCTCTGGAGGCTGCCTCGCAAAGTTTGCTCCTCTGTCATGGTGGGGGTAGCTGCTGCTGCTGAGTACACCTTTTTTTGAGGGGAGCCCTCAGAGGAAGGTTTCCAGACCTACGTGTGTGTGTGTGTGTGTGTGTGTGTGTGTGTGTGTGTGTGTGTGTGTGTGTGTGTGTGTGTGTGTGTGTGTGTGTGTGTGTGCATGCACGCCTGCCCGCAAGCACCTGTGGGAGGGCCGCCCTGTTTAATTTTGTGGGTACTGATGGGGGCTTTTCTCCTTTGGCAAGGTGATTCTGTGAGGGTTTTTAAAAAATTTTATGTCGTGCCCTCCCCCCCCCAGCTAGGCGGTCACTGGCGCTCCCTCCCTTTTCCGCTTCTTTGTCCTCATGGAACTGGAGGGGTCGGGGCCGGCGATGAGGGCTCGCACGCCCCTCCTCCTCCTCCTCCTTCTTGGAGCCCTAGCCAGGCTAAGGAAACTCCTGGGTGGCTTTCTTGGGCTCTTGCTCTGCTTGGTGGAAAATCTGATACGGCCCAGCCTCACCCAGACTCTGCCTCCAGTGGCCCCCAGGTAAATTGAGTTTGAGACCCCTGATCTACAGCCTCGGCGTGCAGGTCTATCCAGAATCCGGATCATGAAGGAGGGCTGTCGTGCACCAACCACACGCAGAGGCGTTTGCCCCATGTTAGGAGAATCACTGACAGGCGGGGAAGGCGACCGGTGCTGCAGGAGGCCCTTTCTTCTCCAAGGGCAGGGCTGCAGATGCCCAACTCACTGCAGGTTAAAAAGCTGTATCAATGAGCCCCTTGAAACAAGAGGGCTGTTCCGTGCCAACCTCCGAAGAGGCTGTACCCCACTGACAACCTTGGGCCTCCAGATGTTCTTGGACTTCAACTCCCAGAAATCCTGGCCAGCAGAGATGGTGGTGAAGGCTGCTGGGAGTTGTAGTTTATTTATTTATTTATTTATTTATTTATTTATTTATTTATTTATTTATTTAATTAATTTAATTTAATTTAATTTAATTTAATTTAATTTAATTTAATTTAATTTAATTTAATTTATATGCCGCCCACTCTACCCAAAGGTCTCTGGGCGGCTTACAACAATTAAAATTCAATACAATAAAATATAAAATGATGAAAATACAATTAAAATACGATTAAAATACAATTAAAATTGCCATCATCAAGACCCACAGTTGATGTTATTTCAATTAAAAGCCTTCTGGAACAGGAAGGTTTTGACCTGGTGCCAAAATGTCATCAGTGTCAGCGCCAGACGAATTTCAGTCGGGAGGGCGTTTCATAGTCTGGGGGCAGCTGCCGAGAAGGGCCTTTGTCTACAAGCCCTCCCTCTTGAGGATGGCTCTTTCAAAAGGGCCCCCTGGCTAGATCTTAACTGCCGGGTAGGCTCATATGGACAGAGGCGGTCCTTCAAGTATCCAGGGCCCAAGCTGTTTAGGGCTTTATATGTCAAAACAAGCACTTTGAATTGGGACCGGGCAGCAACTGGTAACCAATGTAAATTAGACAGAATCAGCTTGATGTGCTCTCTAGAGGCCCCACCACTCACCAGCTACGCAGCTCGATTCGGGACCAGTTGCAGTCGCCGGACCGTCTTCAAAGGCAGCCTCACGTAGAATGCATTGCAATAATCTATAAGAGATGTTACCAGTGTGTGTGTAACTGTCATGAGACTCCGCTCGTCCAGGTAGGGCCATAGCTGGTATAATTTCCGCAGCTGAAGGAAGGCACCCCTGGCCACCGAGTCCACCTGGGCTTCCAAAGTTAGACTGGGGTCCAGGAGCACCCCCAGGCTGCGGACCCTGTCCCTTAGGCAGATTGTAACCCCATTCAGGGCAGGGAAACGGCCCTCCAACCTGTCCGGCGAAGCACCCACTAACAGCACTTCCGTCTTGTCTGGATTGAATTTCAATTTATTAACCCTCATCCAGTCCATTATCAGGTCCAGACACGAGTACAGCACAGAAACCGCCTCACCTGGATTGGTGGAAAACGAGAAGTAGAGCTAAGTGTCGTCAGCATATTGCTGACTCCTCAGCCCAAACCTCCTGATGACCTCTCCCAGCGGTTTCATGTAGATGTTAAACAGCATGGGGGACAGTATCGAGCCCTGAGGAACCCCGTGACATAAACGCCATGGGGCAGAACAACTGTCCCCCAGAACCACCCTCTGGACACGGTCAGCTAGGAAGGAGCGGAACCTCTGTAAAACAGTGCCCCCAACTCCCAACCCAGCCAGCCTATCCAGAAGGACACCATGGTCGATGGTGTCGAAAGCCGCTGAGAGATCCAGGAGTGTCAACAGGGTCACACTCCCCCTGTCTTTCTCCCGGCAAAGGTCATCGTACAGGGCGACCAAGGCAGTCTATGTACGAAAACCCACCCTGAAACCTGATTGAAATGGATCCAGAAATTCAAGAACATCTGGAGGCCCAAGGTTGTGGACCACTGCTCTAATATGTCAATGACAACTAATTAAAATAGGGTGAGAGACAGGAGGAGGCATTTCCACTAAACAGGTCATATATGCTTTCCAAGAGTAATCTGTCCTATGTGAAATATTACTTGTATGTAAAAAGATACAGGGCGACTTAAAAAGAGAAAATTAAGATTTTCTGCTTTCTATATTCAGTGTGCTGACATTTCTACCTCAAACAACAAGAAATCTTCCTAAAAACTCAGTTGGCTCAAAGAAAGATTGCATCTATCTCAGCACCCTGCTTCCCTGTATCTTATTAGATGAAGGGTAGAAAACCCCTGTCAGCCAAGAAGTCAGATTCAGTTTCTGATAAGATGCTTGGGGCTGTACTCCAGTTGTGGGAAGACCCAAAAGCAAAAGGTTGGGACTAAAATAGCACATATTAGCTTAAAGCTCTCACTGCCAGTAACTAAACATTTGTTGTTCTCATGTGCTATTAAGTCACATCCAAATTATAATGGCCCTATGATGATGTTATCTCCAATATCTCCTATTATTGCTCAGATTTTGTAAACTGAAGGCTTTGCAGGATTGTACAGGCAATCCATCACACATTTGGTCTTCCTCCTTTCCGAACTCTTTCTTCCATTATTATCTTTTACAGTGAGCCTTGTTTCATCATGATGTGCCCAGAATTGAAAAGTCCAAATTTTGTCATTTTTGCTTCTAGAAGGAGTTCTAGAAGGAATATTTTAATTAATTAATTAATACCCCACCCATCTAGACCGAAGTCTACTCTGGGCGGCTAACAACACATTTATAAAAACAATAATAGTATAAAATAAAATAAAACAGCAATTTAGGGATATAAACTGATCAAAAAGAACAGAGAGAATAAAAAGGGAGGTGGAGCTCAGTATACGTATGTCAAAAATATGCATTTCTGCACAGAAACACAGGAGGAGGAGATGGGTTGTCCCATCAAGAGCATCTGGATCAATCTGACTGGGGCAAAAAACAAAAGGAACTTGGTAGGTGGAGTCTAGTATTAACTGCCCAATCAAAGAGGAAGCGGACAAAACTTTTGAAAAACAAATTCCAGGGTTTTCAAAGAGACACGATGTAGTAGTGATGGGAGATTTCAATTATCCAGATATATGTTGGGAGGCAAATTCTCCCAAGTATAGCCCTTCCAAGAAATTCCCGGCTTGTGTAATTTTCTCCTACAAAAAGTGGAGAAAGAAATTAGAGGATTTACTAACCTTGACTTCATTCTGACCAACAGATGACTTAGTGGCGGAAGTGCCAGTAAGGGGAACTTTAGGCGAGAGTGACCATGTCCTTCTAGAATTCTTAATTTCAAAGGAATGAAAAGCAATGTGTAGCCACACACTTCTGTTTTTTTTAAAAGCCAATTTTAATAATCTCAGAACAAGGATAAGTAAGGTCTCATGGCAGGAGATCCTAACAAGAAAAGGAGTCCAAGAAGGGCGAGCTCCTTCCAATTCAATGGAGATTGAAAAATATGAGCATGAGCAGAATCTGAAGTATACCTGATTTACTTATTCTCTAACCAGATATAGGTTTAGAAAGCACGCCTGAGGTTTCCAGGTAAATTAAAACTATGTATATGAGATAACCTCAGAAACTGGATCAGGACATTCAGGGATGCTAATTAAACTTTTGATTGTCACAAATTGGGTGGAATAGCTACTGCCCTGTTTCTGGAAGACAGGAACAAAATTCTAAATGATCTAGACAGGCTTGAGCACTGGGCTGAAAACAACAGAATGAAATTCAACAGGGATAGGTGCACAGCAAACACACAGTTACAAGATGGGGTGATACCTGGCTCAGCTATACTACAAGTGAGAAGGATCTTAGAATCATTGTAGAGCACAAGCAGAATATGAGCCAACAGTGTGATGTGGATACAAAAAAGGCGAATGCTATTTTAGGCTGCATTAACAGAAGTATAGTCTCCAAATCCCGTGAGGCACTAGTTCCCCTCTATTTGGCACTGGTTAGGCCTCATCTTGAGTACTGTGGCCAGTTTTGGACACTACACTTCAAGAAGGATGCTGACAAACTGGAGCAAGTTCAGAGGAGGGCAACAAGAACGATCAGGGGGCTAGAAGCCAAGTCCTATGAGAAAAGATCAGAAGAAGTGGGCATATTTAGCTTAAAGAAAAGAAGACCGAAGGGAGACATGATCACATTTTTCAAATATCTGAGAGGCAGGATTTGTTCTTGATCATTCCAGAGTGCAGAACACGCCACAATCGGCTCAAGTTACAGGAAGTCAGATTTTGGTTGAAAATCAGGAAAAACTTCCTGTTAAAGCAATATGGCAATGGAACCAATTATTTTAAGACACAGTGAGCACTCCAACACTGGAGGCATTCAAGAGAAATTTAGACAACTATCTGACAGATATCCTTTGATCTGGATTCCTGCATCGAGCAGGGGGTTGGACTCAATGGCCTTGTAGGCCCCTTCCTACTTTATTATTCTATGATTACTTTTTTCTGTCAGTAATATGTTGTTATCTGCAAACCTTCATATAGGTAAAGGTTCCCCTTGACAAATTGTCCAGTCATGTCTGACTTTAGGGGGCGGTGCTCATCCCCGTTTCCAAGCCGTAGAGCCAGCGTTTGTCCATAGACATTTTCCATGGTCACGTGGCTAGCGTGACTAGACACAGAGTGCCATTACCTTCCCACTCTGGTGGTACCTATTTACCTACTCACAATTTTCACATGCTTTTGAACTGCTAGGTTGCCAGGAGCTGGGACAAGCAATGGGAGCACACTCTGTTGCGTGGATCTGAACTGCTGCTCTTTCGATCTTGCAGTCCAGAGGCTTCGCGGTTTAACCCACATTGCCACCACGTCCCTCAAACCTTCATGTACCTTCCACCTATTTTCACCCCTTTCATTTGAATCTAATATTCTTTGCAGATTGAACAGATAGAGAGATAAAATACATCCTTACCTATGAGAAATCAATCTGTTTTGCGATTTATTTATTTATTTATTTATTTATTTATTTATTTATTTATTTATTTATTTATTTATTTATTTATTTATTTATTTATTTATTTATTTATAATATCCTAACAGTAGCTTTTTGTCCAGAATATAGGCTTATGGATCAGGACAATCAAGAACAGACCAGAGCCTTTCATGACCTACACAGTCAAATGGCTTGCTGTTGCCAAATATACAGTTGCCAATGTATATTTGCAGAATTATTTCTTATGCCTCCTCCTTTCCAGAATCTAGCTTGAACAGTAGGTGTTTCACACACTGTATATGGTAAAAGTTTTTGTTGCAATATTTGAATATCACTTAGCTTGCATGAAAAATTAATACAATGGTACTACATTTTCTGAAGACAGGAGGGCCTGGCGTGCTCTGGTCCATGGGGTCACGAAGAGTCGGACATGACTAAACAACTACTACATTTTCTGCACTTCTTGGGAGTTGTTTCTCAGAGATTGGAATGTATATTGCATATTTCCAGTCTGTGGGCCATTGTTTTGTTTTCCACATTTTTTGGCATGTTCTTGTCAAGATCTGCAGCTTGACACAGTTATATTGGTATCCGATCTATTCCTGGTGGTTTATTTTTTCCTAGGGTTTTCACAGCAGCTTTGACTCACATTCTAGAAACTGCAGGTTCTTCATCATAGGATGCTTCTTCCAAGGAATCTGACCCCCAAGGATGTCACAAAATGTTGGAGTTGCGGGTTGCTTTATCTGTGTTGTAGCCCTTGTTACATAATTTCTTCCTTGACATTTTGCAGCACAATATTACAGTTAGTATGTATGTGTATGTATGAGAAACATGCTTTTTGAGTGAGAAAGAAACCTCTGCTTTCTGAGAAGATATTTTTACCCCATTAAAAATGCATTTTCATGTAAATATGATGGGGGTTGCAAGGTTGTGAATCACTGTTTTTTTTTATCCTGGTCAGACAGTATGTTCCCCCGTTGATCTTTTGGTATCCATACCCTGTTTCCCCGAAAATAAGACCTAACCTGAAAACAACCCCTAGTATGATTTTTCAGGATGCTCGTAATATAATCCCTACCCCCAAAATAAGCCCTAGTTAAGTGAAACCCTGCCCTCCACAATTGTGCAGCATTGTGCAGCAACCAGAAGATGACATAGCTGTAAAATAAAAAAATACCCTGAAAATAACCCTAATTTGTTTTTGGAGCAAAAATTAATATAGGACCCTGTCTTTTCCCCCCCCCCCCGGGAAAACACGATAATCTAGATTTAATTTTTCCTTTGATTCTATTGCTTTTGAGGAAGAGATCTATTGTTTTTCTTCTTTTGTTCTCTATTCTTAACACCAATTATTATAATAATTCTCTTTACCTCTATGTGATACTCACTGAAAAGTTGGATTCAGGATTCTGAGCCTACTTCTGTCACCATTTACTCTTGTTTCTCACCTTTCATAAATAATTTTAAGTATTTCCTCTGTCGTCCATTTAGGCTTTTCTTTTATTTGGATTATAGGAACAGTCTTTCTACATCCTCCCAATAATTTCTCTATTTTCAACTCACAGTTCTTTCATTTATGATAAATTGAATTTAGTAATACAAATCTATTTTTATATGGATTTTAAATTTATCATAAATGTTAATTAAACTATATTCTGTCACTATAATGCCACTAGTGTTCTGTTTGTTTGTTTAGCTTTTTTTTATTTTTTTTCTACAGTATATTAACAATTTGTGGCCAGCAACACAATCTGCCCCTTGTCTTATTTTAGCAGACAGCATACAGCTTCTCCACCTACAACCTCTAATTATATAATCTATTTGATTTATCTAATGGCTATCTGGTGATGTTTTTGTGTACAGTCATCTGTTTAGTTTCCTACAGAAACTAAATAAACATCAAGAAATGTCTATCTATATTCTAGAATGTCAGAAAAGACCTACAAATATGCTCAAAAACCATCAAATGATGGATATGTGTGTCATAAAATGATAGGGTACCAAGAATCCTCACAGAGTCAGACTGGAGCCCCTGAAAGTTCAGATTTGGACCCAGACACTGAGATTCTCCTCTAAACAGGACCACAAATGTGGCACGAAGGCAGTAGTGCTCACATTAATGGAAACACTGCCTCTAGACTCAAAGCAAAGCTACACCTATCTCAGTACTCTTATCCAGGAGTTTGGTTAATTCCCTTCTGAAGCTATTTAACCCAGAAGCTTTAAAAATCATGTGGGATTGGAATATTAATCTCTTATTACTGCTAGTGTTTCTGTTACTAATAGTCTCTATAGAACTATTTAAAAGATATAGACAACTATATGTGGCTACGAAGAGCATGTTGGAAAGGCAGCTGAATTCCACAGAACTGACACCAATAGAACAATAACTAGGGGAATGTCATATTGAATTGTTTCAATACAGCTTCAGACTTTGTTAACATTTTTTAACAATTCATTTTCCATTGGTAAGGAAAGATCATAGGGAAGGGGATTTAAAACAGGGTACTGGGGTAAATAAAAAATACAGAATGTGATAGAAAACAATATACAGTGGTGCCTCGCACAACGATTGCTTCATACAACGATGAATTCACACAGCGATGGGTTTTTTTGAGGAATTTCCCCCATTGTTTAACTTTGTTCTCTATGGGGGAATTTCACTTAACGATGTCCCTTTTTGCTCATTTAAAAGTGTCTCAGAATGTTTGAAACCTGTTTTAAATGGTTGGATTCTATAGTGCACCTTGTTGAAACATGTGCAAACTTAATTTGGTTTTGTTCTGAGTCTTCATTAATTTTTGGTGATTTTTTTATTTTCCCCATTTAAATCAATTGAAATCAGTTCAATGCATTTAAATAGGGAAAACAAAAAATCACCAAAAATTAAGGACAACTCAGAACAACATCAAATTAAGTTTGCATAGGGTTCAGGAGGTGGGCTAACGATTGCAAGCATTTAAAACCTGTTCCAAACACTGTAAGGCACTTTTACAGGAGCGAAAAAGGACTTCGCAAAGCCATTGAAATGTACTGAGTCGGCTTCAATACATTCCAATGGAGGAAACATTGTTTCACTCAACGATGTTTCCTATGGGTTTTTTCACTTAAAGACGGCAATCTGTTCCAATTGGAACGGATTAACCGGTTTTCAATTCATTCCTATGGGAAATGGTGTTTCACAGAACGATGTTTCACACAACGTTGATTTTTTTGGAACCAATTAACATCGTTGTGTGAGGCACCACTGTATATCATTACTTTTGCTGATACGTTTTCTTACTAAGCTTATTCCACACTTATCTTGCCAGGTTTTTCTAAGCCTTTAAAATCTATAATTATATCTAATATTGTCTTTCTTATAATTTTGACCCATTCATGTTCTCATCTCTCATACAGTTATACAAAGGTTCCCACTTTTTTTTAGCCTCAACAATTTCTTTTTCTTTTAATACTTCAGTTAAAATATCCGTCTCTACTGCTTTGAAAAAATTTTCTATTAACTCCTGGATTGTTGGAGTCTCCTCTTTTTTCCAGTATAACATTCTTGTTGCTATACTTACATGTATAATCAAATATCTTTTTTTCTTTTTCTATTGAATCTGGTATTACAGTGGTTCCTCGCTTAATGGCAATAATCCGTTCCAGGAAAATTGCTATTAAGCAAAAACATGGTAAAGCGAAAATAAAAAGCCCATTGAAACACATTGAAAACCTTTCAATGCGTTCCAATGGGCTTAAAACTCACCGTCCAGCGAAGAGCCTCCATATGGCGGCCATTTTCGGTGCCTGTACAGCGAGGAATTCATCCCTAAACACAGCGGGGAGCCATTTTAATTACCCGGTGGCCATTTTGAAACTGCCAATCAGCTGTTAAAAAAACATCGTTTTGCGAAGAATTGGTTCCCGAAGCAGGGAACTGATCATCGCAAAGCCAAAAAACCTTATTTAGACCATTGTTTTGCGATCGCAAAAATGTCGTCGTGAAGCAGATTTGTCGTAATGCCGGGTAATCGTAAAGCGGGGCACGACTATACATTCAACAAAAACAGTTCAGGTTCATATGGAATTATAGAGGATAACGTTTTTGGTAAAAACTCATGGACTAGTTTCCACAAGCTCTTAACCTCGCTACAAGTCCACCACATATAATAAGAACTACCTTTTTAAAATTTGCATTTCCAACATTTGTTAGAGGTACTTTGATATATTTTTGATAATTGTTCAGGTGTCATATACGCAGTGGTCCCCAATCTTTTCTGAACCGCGGACTGCTTGCGAGTGGGTGGGGCACGCTTACATGCATGTGCGGTGGCATTCTCATGGATGGACGGGGGCTCACTTGCACATGCATGGGTGGGCGGGGCGTGCTTGTGTGCACATGGGGTGGCCAGGGCACCCATGTGTGTGGGTGGACGTGCATTGGGGGAGTGCGTGCGAGGTGTGTGTGGCAGATCTGTCTCCGCAGACCGGGGGTTGAGGACCCCTGATCTACAGAACATCTTATACATATTTTCTTTGTAGTTAATTGCTTTTGTTAACTTAATATTATCTTTCCCTATTTGTGACTCTAATTTTACGTTAATATTGTGGCCCACATTTTGGGCCCATTTTATCATACATTCTTTAACTATTTCATCTTCCATTTTTAATTTTAGTAGATAATTACACAACATTTTAATCAGTTTTTCCTCTACATTCAGAAGTCCCTTATCTAATGGTGTCTGTTCCTTACAAAAGCCTATTGTTTCATCTCTTGTATATCTCAAATCTATTTGTGCTTCTGTCCACCAATCATTATACCTTATTCTTCTAATTCTTTCCTTGATTTTCATACTTAAAATTTTTAACAAATCTCTATACCTCAAATGTTTCTTCTTCTCCATTAATGTCAGTTGTGTGAATGCTTCCATTGGTGAGACCCATTCAGGAACTCTTTGGTAATTTTCTTCCCAGATCTTAGTCCATACCCAGTTCAAAGCCTTCCTTATCAGATGATTCTTAGTTTATTGTCTTTTGCTTTTTGATACCATAGGCGTGCCATCCTAGGTTTAAATCATGTCCTTCTAGTTTTAGTATTGTGTCATTTTCTAAAACTATCCATTTCTTTCTCCAAACTAGAGCACAAGCTTTATAATATAAAAACCAATCTGGAACGCCAAAGCCTGCTAATTGTTTTGCATCTTGAAGTGTTTTTATTCTAGGTTTTTTTCCCCCTTGCCAGACAAACTTCTCCAGAGAAACCTATATGTGGGACAGGAAGCAACAGTTAGAACTGGATACGGAAACACTGATTGGTTCAAAATTGGGAAAGGAGTACGACAAGGCTGTATATTGTCCCCCTGCTTATTTAACTTCTATGCAGAATACATCATGCAAAAGGCAGGACTGGAGGAAAGTGAGGAGGAATTAAGGAACTTTGTAATGAGGGTGAAAGAGGAGAGTGCAAAAAACGGTCTGAAGCTCAACATCAAAAAAACTAAGACCATGGGCACTGGTCCCATCACCTCCTGGTAAATAGAAGGGGAAGATATGGAGGTAGTGACAGATTTTACTTTCTTGGGCTCCATGATGGTGCCAGCAGCCCCGAAATTAAAAGACGCCTTCTTCTTGGGAGGAAAGCGATGACAAACCTCAACAGCATCTTAAAAAGCAGAGACATCACCTTGCCAACAAAAGTCCGAATAGTCAAAGCTATGGTTTTTCCTGTAGTGATGTATGGAAGTGAGAGCTGGACCATAAAGAAAGCTGACCGCCGAAGAATTGATGCTCTTAAACTGTGGTGCTGGAGGAGACTCCTGAGAGTCACCTGGACTGCAAGGAGAACAAACCTACCCATTTTGAAGGAAATCAACCCTGAGTGTTCACTGGAAGGACAGATCCTGAAGCTGAGGCTCCAATACTTTGGCCATCTCATGAGAAGAGAAGACTCCCTGGAAAAGATGTTGATGTTAGGAAAGTGTGAAGGCAAGAGGAGAAGGGGACGACAGAGGATGAGATGGTTGGACAGTCTCATCGAAGCGACCAACATGAATTTGGCCCAGCTTGGAGATGCAGTGGAAGACAGGAGGGCCTGGCGTGCTCTGGTTCATGGGGTCACGAAGAGTCGGGCATGACTAAACGACTGTAACGTTCAGCCCTGCCCCCACCTGTCCGTCACAGCTGGGTAGTGGAACAGCAGCCAATGAGGGGACGGAAGGTGGTGCTAAAGGGGGAGGAGCTGGGATATAAAGGAGTGTGTATGGTGTTTGGGAGAGGAGATAGAGAGTTTCTGAGAGATGAGTGATAAAAGAGATTGATAGAAAGTGAGAAAGTGCCTGTCAGTGAGGGAAAAGTCTGTGTGAGCTAGTGTCTTATAAATAGTGATTGACTAATTGATCTTACACCAGTGATTTACTACTTTTATTCCATGTAATCAATAAACCTTTTATTTGTTTGAAAGAAACCCTTGTCCTTTTGATTATAAGGATAGGTTGGTGGCAGCAAGTTTGTGAAGTGATGTGATGGGCATTCTGAGAGGCCTGGAGTTGGCAGTGACATCAGAGTGCTGAGCCACGTTACAACGACTAAACAACAAGACAAACTTCATTATCTTTTTGTAAGTTCTTGAAGTATTAATTGTTTTGCAAGGACTCGTATTATCTCAGAAAGAAATATCATTTAGGTAATACATTCATCTTCACAGCTGCAATCCTCCCCATAAATGATAATTGAAATTTTGACAATTTTTCCAGATCTTTTTCAATCATACCAATTAGTCTGGTGTAGTTTTCTTTTATTAAAGTACTTGGGGTTTTTTTGGTAATCTAAATTCCTAGTTATTCCCCCCCCCCTTAAAACATGTTATTTCTACTAAATTTTGGATCTCCTCTTTCTTCATATTTTTGGTCAAAACTTGTGTTTTTTGTTTATTTACTTTTAGTCCACATACTTCCCCAACTTTTTTATTTATATTAGACTGTAGTGTGCAAAAGTATTTGCAGGTATTTCTATTTCTTTCATTTCCTTAATCAAATTTGTTGGAATCCAGCAGGCATCAATTCTTGACCAGCTTTTATGTCTATTCAAAAAATTTGTACAGTCTCTTGGATATTCTGTTCTCCATGCATCTATAATATATGATTCTTCTGCCAATTGTAAGTATTTTTTGGGATCATATTCCTTCTTTCCCCCCCTCTTTTCTCCTTATCCTGAAGAGGTATCTAGGTTTCTATCAAAGACTGCACTGAAGTCCCCCACTATACAATATTCCTGATAATCTCTGATAGGGAGTTATTTTTGTAGGTTTTTGTAAAATATTTCTTGATTTTCATTTGGTGCATACATATTTACAATCAGTATTTTTTCTGATTCTTTTTGTATTTCCACCAACAATATTCTTCCTTCTTGCGATGCATGGACCAATTTAGGGTTTAATTCTTTCCTTACATAGATGGCCAATCTTATTTTTTTTCCTAATCTAATGCTGTAAATATCTCTCCCAATTTTTGTTTTGCAATAGCTTATTGTCTGTTATCCTTATATGTGTTTCTTTTTGGCAAATCACATCCAATTTTAACTTTTGTAATTATAAGAAGATCCTTTTTTGTGGGGAGTTAGAATTTGTTAACAATTTAAAGAGTTTTTTGTTGTCTAGTATCAAGTATAAAAAAACTAAATTTAGCAAGTGTTAGACAGGTGTCTGGTTTGGGTGGATCAGGAGAAATTATTGTAATTTAAATGTACTTGGCTGCATTGACTCTTATCAAGGATACACAGGCAACAGAGATGAAGCAGACTCTGCAATCCAGCATTGAGGGGTGAAGCTACGCAAGAAGGATGCTTCCTGCAGTGCCAGTTATACATTCAAGATACTAATGGGGAGGATACTATCTGGACAAGCCTAACACAATGAGTGGGCTGACTGGACAGAGTATACGGACCTGTCAGTAACTTCATACAATTTAATCTACCTATCTCCTTCATAATGAATACTAACAGCAAGGCTGGGGAAAAGATGCTGTGCTCACCTTCCAAAGGGTGATGGTCATTCTTTGGTAACTTGGGGGAGAGAGTATCACTGTACAGAGGGGAATCTTGGGAATACCGCTTTGTACCCCGGCCTGGTCCCTGTAGAGAGCCATCTAACGAAATGCTCCCGTCTAGGAAGAGAGAACAAGGCCTGCTTATGATAAAGGTTTTCCTTGGAAATCTGCTCTGCCTGAGATCACCAGTTGATTTCCCTTAACACACAGTGGCCAATAATTCAGCTAACAGAAAGAAGGGCTTCCAAACTGCATTACTGTTTGAAACTTTAATTTCCCTTGAAATAAACTGCACCTGTCAGGCCTTTCAGTCCATTCAATAAAGGGAAATTTTGTGAATAGGACAGTGAGATTTCCAATACTGTCCTTGTTCTATTCTTTCATCTTTCAAATATGTGCTCCATCTAAAATAAGCCTTCCCACCCTCCCCAAAAAGTTTTAACTCTTCTGATTGCAAACTAAGTATCATTTTCCATTAAGACTAGGGCATTTATGTAGTTATAATAATTTCTCAAGTTAGATGGCTAAAAACAAAATATCCCTTTATATTAGTTTGTCTGGATGATTTCTTTTTTTTTTTTAAATGAAAATAATCTATTGTTAAAGATATGGATACATTTTGTGACAAGAAATTTTGAGTAAAAAACCCCACTATGACTTGCAAGCATGGTGGCAACCAAACAACCGAACAACCAAACATGATTTCTCATAACTACTCAGGGTCATTCCTTGATTAATTTACTATGTGCTTCTTAAAGTGGTTTTGAAAAGTAATGGATCATCTTAAGGAAAGTGATCCCAAAAGCTGCTGTATGTTTCAAAATATGCTTCCAAGACTTCTGAAATATTTGAATAGTGGGATAAGTGAATCTTAGGAAAACAAATTAAAACTCTCTAAATTTCATTACTGTCCCCTTAAAAGAAACTTCCCAGTATAACAAACATGTGTATGCTCTGAGTTCATTGCATAGCTAATACATGTATCCTTGTTTAAAACTGTATGTGAACATGTGTCGTGTGCATTCTAGGTCTCTCTGGAGAGAAGAATGTCATATAAAGGAAAATAATAATTAAATAAACTTCAGATATAGAACAACCTTTATCCCTACCTTTTCCAGTAATCAATGAATAGTCAAGACAGCTGGTGAGACAAGAAGATTGTTCAATGCAACTGGTAATATGTGATACTTCCAGTTGGTTCTAGCTATCCAGAATAGCTTATTTCAGCACTTTTTGCCCTGTAGGCCCAGACTTGCAAAGTCAGTGTTTTGCACTGTTTTGGTAGCTATCCAGCTAGACCATAAAGATTCTTTCCTGAAGGGAGTCCAAATCTGTTTGCCTTCCCTAGAATGCTACCTCACTCCTGTATGTATGCTTTGGCATTCCACAAAAGACTCAAGAAGCTATCATCTAGAGTCAGTGTTATACAAACACCCCATATACCTCAAGTCAACGTTTTTCATAGATTTGCTTATTTTTTCCACTCTGGACAGAGAATTTTGCAACTAAATGTAATTTTGAGATTTTTGTAAATGTACATTTGAAATTTTGGATGGTTCATAATCTCTCAGGGGTAGTTTCACCTAAGGTGATTCGTGCATCCACAGAGCCTTGTTGGAATGTTCTAGAGCTTTTGTGTGGAAGCAGAGACAGTACCATAAGCTCCCTCCCATATAAATACCTTGGCACCAATACCTAAATTCAAGTCAACCGCAGCTGCAGATGAGGGTGTAGTAAAGATATAGAAAGGATGGGATGTGTGACTTCACAGAGGACTATAAGTAAAATTTCTGAAAATTTCCTGGGAAATTTTCAGAAATTTTACCTCTCTACAGGGGACCACTCAAAGAACTACACTTACAGGTAGGCAACCTGTTCTTTGTGGCCTCTGTGAATCACACTTAGGGTGACCAGCAAACTCACCTACCGGGAAGGAGGGTGTCACACCAGAATGGATGAAAGTACTGTGCTTCCAAAGGAAGCAACTATTTTCTGCTGAACATCCAAGTGATAGTGCATAACAAAGGCTTTGACCAGGTGGCTGCTGCACAGACCTCCATCAGGAAGATGCCCTGGAGGAAAGCTGTAGATGCTGCCAATGATCTGGTGGAATGAGCTTGAAGTGTGTCTGGCTCTAGTGCATAGGCTAGCTAGTAAGCAAGCCAAACAGTAGAGGCCACCCATTTAGAAATGCTTCGGAAGGAAACCTGGTATCCATTAGAAGGGACTTGGTAAGTTACCAAGACAGACTTTGTCTGGTGAAACTCCAGGTAGGGATAGTCCACACTCAGAGCTGAAAGGTTGATGGCTTGCCTGGCTGAAGTGATTGTCATGAGGAATACAGTTTTAAGTCTGAGAAGGTGCAAGTCTGCCAATGCTAGGGCTTGAAGGGTGCTTCTGTGAACTGCCAAAGCACAAGAGTCAATGACCACTGATGCAGAGTTGGTTCGACATCAGTATATACATGTGACAGACGTTTAAAAACTGTTTTAGGGTTGGATGCTTAAAATTTTGTGCAGGTGGGGAACTGGGCCATTGATGGGCTACAATAGCTGTGATGTATACACTGATTGAAGAGAGGGAGAGACCACTGCTTGAGCTGGAGCAGGGACCAGAGGACCACGCAAAGAGAGGATTTTTCCAGAGATGTACCCATGGAAGAGGTGACAGTCACAAACCTCTTACACTTGTAGCATAGGCTTTTCTGGTAGAGGGCTTTTTGGCATGACAGAGTACGTTCATGAGGGAGGCCGAATCCTCCATGCCACGAGATGAAGTATTGGGAAATCTGGGTTGAGTATCTGTGAGTTGTTCTGAGTGAGGAGGAGAGAAAGGCACAGGAGGTGGTAAAACTTGGATGCCATGCACCAGAACGCCGGGGATCATGGTTGGCACAGTCTCTATAGGGCTACTACGTTGGCCTTGTCCTGGCAAAGTCTGACAACAACCTTGTGTAGGAGAGGGAACAATGGGGACATATAGAGGAAGGTTTGAGGCCAGCACTTAATGAAGGCATCACCTTGAGACCCTCTTCCGATTCCTGCCCAAGAATGATAATGGCAGCGTTTCTAATTTGTACAAGAGGTGAACAGGTCAATTTGGGGTGTCTCCCACTGGGCAAAAATGGTGCAGAAAACTTCTACTTCCAGTTACCATTCATGTGCCTGACACTTTGCAGCTGAGAAAGTCCAATAAGTTGTTATCCAAACCTGCCACATGCACAGCTGTGAGAAACACATGGTGGGAGAGAGACCAGTTCCACTGCCATGTAGAGGCGGCTTGAGGAGTGAGTGCCTCCTTGCTTGTTTATGTAAAACATCGCCATGGTGTTGTCCATGGTGATTTATACTACTTTGCCCTGAATATGATTCTGAAATGCCTTGCACGCCTTGATCACCACCAGGAACTCCAGCTAGTTGATGTGGAGTGTCTGATCTCTTGGAGACCATGCCACATGGAACTGAATTAATGCCCCAGCCTGTGAGAGTGGCATCTGTCACAACTTGGAGGTGAGGGTGCTGCTGCCTGAAGGGTCTGTCAATGGCAAGATTGTGTTACCGGGTCCACCAAGAGAGTTGGGTGAACAGTTTGGATAGAACTGTGAGCCAGGTGGAAGGAAGTGTGTGAAGCAGGTTGAAAAGTGCAAGAAATCATGCCTGCAGGGACCACATTTTCAGGCAGGCATGTGGAACAAGAGAAGTCATGGAGGACATCATGCCCAAGACATGCTGGGCCATGAAGGCTGAGACTCTGGTATGTGGGGAAAAGGCCCTGAGTACAGAAATGAAACTGAGGAGCCTGTTCTCTGGCAAAAACATCCTAGCCACTCTGGAGTTCAGAGAGGTGCTGATGTACTAAATTAATCTGGTCAGGTTGAGGGAGGACTTTTCTAGGTTTTTCCTTAAGCTGAGATTTCGCAGGAGGCATAGTGTGACTGTGATGTCCCACTGAGCTTTGGAACAGGAGTGAGCAACAATAGGCCAATCACCAATATACAGGAATGTTTGGATCCCTTCCAGTCTGAGGAACACTGCCAATTGGTAAATACTTGAGGAGCCATGAAGAAGCTGAACGGCATTCTCTTGAACTGATAAGTCTGGTTCTTGAGTTGGAAGTGTAGGTACGACCTCTGGCAGGCATCTATGGCTATGTGAAAACAGGCATCCCACAGATCTATGATGGCAAACCAATTTTCCTTGTGTAGCAGAGGGAGAATGGACTCCAAGGTAACTATGTTGAATTTGGTTGTGGTGATGTATGGGTTTATGTCTCTCCAGTCCAAAATGGGGCAAAGCCCACCATCCTTCTTAGGGATTGTGAAGTAACGGGAAATGCAACAGTGGACTCATGTTACAGGAAGCCAGATTTCTACTAAATATCAGGAAAAACTTCCTAACTGTTAGAGTAGTAAGATGGTGCCTTGAGAGGTGGAATGCAACACTGGAGGCATTGAAGAGAAACTTGAATAACCACCTGGCAGACATTCTTTGATTTGTATTCCTGCATCTAGCAGGGGGGCTGGACTTGACGGCCTTATAGGCCACTTCCAACTTCACTATTTTGTGATTCTATGAGAAGAACCTGTTTTCACGTGGTGTGGTGGAACATACTTGACTGTGTCTTTGAGGAGAAAGGAGTGTATCCCTTTAGGGTGGCCGAGGATGCTGTGATTCTGCAGCAGGATGGACGGAGATGGTGGAACTATATGTGATACCCACATTCAACAATGGAGAGGACTGACCTGTCCATAGTGACGTTCCTCCATGCATGTAGGTATGACCAGAGGATGGGATGATCTTACAGGTAGGTGGAAGGGCAGTATCTTGGTTTCTAGAACATCAAATCTGCTGCTTTGTCTTGCAATCATGGTGCCTAGTGGTAGGCTGTGGATGGGACTTGGCCCGGGTGGGCTGCTGCCTATAGCAGTAGGTCATAGCTGGCTGCCTACAGCTGTCTTGGGTGGACCTTTGATAGTTGACTGAGGAACACCACTACTGGGGGTGGTGTGGTCACTGCTGTTGTGGGGGAGCCTGGCAGCTGTACACTTTTTCTAAGTGTTTTTGACAATGTCATCTGTTTCAGCATTAAACAGACATTCCTTTTCAGATATGAAAACGAGGTCCTCAATGTGGACCTGAGCATCCTCTGCAAAGCCTCCCATCCAGAGCCATGAAAAATGCCATAGGACCACTGCCATAGCCATGGACATTGCAGTGGCATCCACCGAATGGAGTGCCAGAAGCATCTGTTGTGTGGCCAGGGAGATCCCTTCATGCTGGAAAGAAAGGACAAGCACCATTTTCTCCTTCAGGAGTGCTGCAATGAGAGATGACATGCTATCCCACAAGAAGCACTGAGAGGCTCCCATCATCCCTTGATAGTTCACCACTCTCATTGTGAAAGCCACAAAAGAATTGAGCCAGTGGCCCATGGTATCCATGCGGTGATCCTCCCTGTTAGGTGGGAGCAAATTCTGCCAGTAGCAGGAGTGAGAATGGGAAGCCTCCACAAAGATTGAATTCTGGGCTAGCTGCTTTTGGAGAAATCCTGCATTGGGATCATGAATGTGGTAGAGGCTGACAACCCTTAGAGAGATGGTATGGAAGGAGGCCATCCAGGAATGCCTTGCCATACTAAGCAAAGAAGGCAGAATGGACAATATAAACAAAAAGTGTGTTAAGCACAATATACTACAAGAATGTACTTACATGCTCTTAGAATCTATCTCATGCATGTTACAAAAATAACAGTCATGTATACAGTATGAAAGTTTAT
Source organism: Pogona vitticeps (assembly GCF_051106095.1). Classification (NCBI taxonomy): domain Eukaryota; kingdom Metazoa; phylum Chordata; class Lepidosauria; order Squamata; family Agamidae; genus Pogona; species Pogona vitticeps. The sequence continues at coordinate 15,050,805 of NC_135791.1, read as the reverse complement.
AATATCCAAACCACATTGAGATATATACAGCCAGAGGGAAGCCAAGAAAATTTCTCAAGGCTAATATATGTTTATAATGTATACAATTCCTATATTGATAAATACAATTCCTATATTGATAAATACAATTCCTATATTGATAAAGACAATTCCTATATTGATAAAAACAATTTCTATATTGATAAATATATATCCTCTGGGAAGCCTAAAAATCATTAATGAGAAATGCTAAATACATTCATAGAGGTGCTGAATTCATATAGTCCATATTTTGTTATGCTTGAAGTTTCCTTGAGAGTTTTTTTTTTAAATTCTCACCGCTTTTCTTCAGAATCTAGTTTTGCTTTGGTAACAAACTGTCCATTGCTGCTGACCAAGATTCTTGCATATTAACTTGGTTTCTGTTTTCTTTATCAAAGTGCTAGGACTCAGTATTACCAATAAAGAATTTGAAGTATAGAAAACACACATTCACATTCCATACACCTTCAACAAAATATTCAAATCATTGTTATTGTTATTATATGCTCAAAAATGTCAGTCCAAGTAAGGTTCTTGGGGAGAAAAAACTCTATCCTGTACCTAGTTTGCAGATGTCTTTAAATGTTTTCAAAGCACAACCATGCAGCTGTTAAATTTATTTCACAGTGACTCTTAAAATAATAGTAGTCAACTAGTATGAAATACGGACAAGCCTCTATAATTCATAAAAACCATGTAAAGTCCATGTTAGCATTTAAGCCATTGGTTATAAGTGATTTTAATCTAAAAATCCATACCATTTCCTGCTGTACAAGATCTCTAGCCCTCACTTCATTTTTTTCATTTACATATAAAACAAAAAAAATTAAAGCCGTTTGCCTTATGATCCATTTCTGTAAAGTGACTAACTCATGGCACTTCACTTGTTTTATTCCTTATGTGTGATTGATGTTCTTCTATTCTAATTTTATTGGCCTACTGTCACTGCTCATGTATAGTTTTAAACAGTCATGGTAGACCATGCTGGGTGTTGAGCATGTTGAAAACACTTTAGACCTCTCCTATCCACTGCTACTGCTCTCTTTCTGGCACTTTCAATTATTCCTTTGGGGTAGCCTCTGTTGTAATAATCTGCTGCCATCCTATGGCTCTCCTCTAGAAAAACCTCCTCCTGGATTGAACTTTTTTTATACTGAGGAGCTGACTAAACAGTAAATTCCTTCTCACGTGTAAGGGATGGAATGATCTGTAATGTTAGAATCTCTTTTTAAAATGGACGTACAAAGGGAATATTAGTTGTTAAGCAGAATACTATTGAATCTAGATATGAAATGTGATTACTATCCCATTGCCACATGAATTTGATGTTGTGATATATTGCATTAAGCCACTCCCAAAAGCTATTTACTTTCAGTTTATCTCTGAATAAAATAAAAATGTCATCAATATAGTGCCAGAAGACTATTACATTATCATCATAAAAAAAGGATTGACACTTCTGGAGGTGCCATTCCCAAGGTTGCTAAACTGTTGACTTATTCTACAGTAGAGGGCAAACCCTCCTGGATGACGTCACAGCTGCTTGTGAGGGGCATGACTGCCCACCATTCTTCTTCTTTCTCATAGGTGCTAGAGAGCTTGCATAGAGCCTTTCCTTAGGCCAATTATAATGGCATGATGTAACCATTGTCCTATCTGAACTCTGTAACCAATCTGTATACTGTCCACTATCTGTGAGCTTGTAAGGTTAATAAAAGCACAGTCCTCCTGGGGGCAGGGCAGAATTTGTTGGGAACACATTTGGTGGTATTCTGCCTCTTCTACTAGTCGCCCATCAGGAGCACTGCTGGCAGACATCCCTGTGTGTGGCTTACTTCTTTAACTTCTTTCTCTAAGAGACTATTTACTATCCTGATTATCTGGTGATCATCACAATGCCCATCAGCCTTCTCATTTCATGACTCCAACAGACACTAACATTAATTGTATTTTGTTCAAAATCTGCCATATACAGACAAACAATACCTGGGGCTGAATTGTATTGGCTACTCCTTTGATTTGTAAACAAAACAAAAAAGGCTTTTTTTTTCAAACTGGAAAAAATTTGTGTTCCAAAATAGTATCTAATAACTCCAGCAGAAAATGTGTAGGTTTTTTTTAAAGAAACATCCTCCCAAGGTTTGTTCTACAGTACTGTAAGACTTTCAGTGCACCGTGTTTCTCTTGTTTTGGATATATGGACAAGTATGGTGGTTACCTGCAAAACTGGATCATATAATGATCCACTGGCTCCATTGAGGGTCTGTGGACATTTAGGTTGAGGGATTTCACTATATGCAGAACCAGCTAGGTGTCAGTGTGGAAATCCTCCTCTGGAGATGGTGGGTCTGCCAGGTCCGACTCTGGTGAGGTGAGCTAGACCAATGGACACGAGCCTGACTCTAACGGTTTGGGCTCTGGGATGGGGGGAAGCTACCAATTGTGGTCAATGTCAGAGTTGTAGCCCAGCTCCAAATAGCACTGACAATGGCAAAATGGCTGTTGAAGCAGTGCTCTTGACTCCAAGGCACCCAGAGAAGGGCCTGCTGGGTGGTGTTGAGGTCAGTCAACAGAGGCTTGATGACTGAGGGGGTTCACAGCATGAGCAGTCCCTCCTATCAGTTGGCCCTTCTGTGTCCTGGGGAAAAGTGCCACTGGTAAAGTCCCCAGAGCATACTGAGTGGGGAGAAGCTGAAGAGTGGCCTGTCTCTGATGCTGGTGGTAGGAAATAACTTACTGCTGGTGCTAAGAAAACCTCTGACACCGAGGGGCTTTTGGAAGGGCCTCAAAGCTTCTTTAATGCTAAGAGTCAATCACTGACACCAGGACAGCCAGATGATGGGTCTTGCTTTAAAGCTGACTGCTCACCTTTCATGGCGAGGGTGTCTGGAGGATGCTGAAACAAAGACAGGCATCGATGCCTGACAACAGTAAGCAAACCCTTCGGTGTAGCCATGCCTACGGTCGAGTGCCTCTTCATGATTCTGCTGACTGCAGTGTTTGTCAGAATCTGTGCAAGATAGTGAGTGGGGAGTTTGGTCAGGCAGATATTGGTATGCCTCTGCCACAGGTCAAGGTGGAAGGCCCACATTGGCATGGAGTGTGGATGCACTTCTATGTCCAGCGGCTGCAGAGTAGCTCGAGCCCTCCCCAAAGTGCTACCAAGGGATCAGGAGGAGTGCCAAAATGGAGACAAAACCAGTTTGTACATGTGATGCTGACAGCCCAGGGAGTGAGGAGCATGGGGAGATGGTTCATGAGCTGGCAGGGCTCATCTTCAGACAAAAAGTCAACACATACCAGGTCTCCAGAAGGACAATGTCCGTACGTCTGTGGGGGTCATAGAACATTTAGTTTTCATCGCGTTCACTTTCTTTGGTGGATGAGGCTCAGGGTGTGAGTGGTCAATTGATGTCTTCTGTTTATTCGGAGACATGCATGCTGCACTCAGAGGTTTCAATGTTGAAGCGAAGGGCTTGGCCCCCGACTGTGCTGCTGCCAACAGCATTGGCATTGATCTAGAATAAGATGGTGGATCTTCTGTACAAGAGGGGGTACCTAAAGGGTAAGGAACTGCCTTACAAGCAGACTGGGGCCTGGAAGCCCCTGGTTGGAGGGACTTTTTCCAAAGCTGAAACTTGAGTCTCAAGAACCGACTATGCAAAGACTCCCTTTCGAAAAATTTTACAGTGAGTACAAGAAGCTGAATGGAACTGAGAGGAGGGACTTTGTGCCAAGGGGAGGGAGAGAGGCTTATGCTAATATCTCTGTTTCCACACTACAGAAGCTCTGGAACATTCTGATGAGACTCTGTACATGCCTGAATCACCCTAAGCGTAATTCACAGAGGCCACAAAGAAGAATCACAACTTTCACATTATTACTTTACATTATCCTCTTGATTAAAATACATAAATAAAGACTACATTATCAGAAAGTGGAAAGATTGAGATACAAACATGCAGCATTGGTGAATAAAACCATAACAAAGGTTTTAACAAAAGGAAAAAATAGTCATTATCATTTATTTCTCTAGGGTGGTTAATATGGATATTTCTTAACTAGATCAATTGTATAAATAAAAATACTATTGTGGCATCCACCCAGGTCATGAATATTAATGTAATATCTGCATAGACCAATGGGAGTGCTGGAGAGGAAGAGTCATGAGATATAAGAGACTCAGCAGGAGGAGAGTTAGTCAGGGAGATTGAGAGTTTAGAGAGAGTGGTGGATGAAGGAGGATGTTTGTTTAAGAGTTAACAACACTGCTTGAATTATCATCATCTGTAACAATAAACAATTTCTATTTGGTTCCTTTTAAAAAGACATATGGTCTGGACCTTGTTCATCAATAATAGATACTGTTGATGTAATCAACTGGTGGCAGCTGAAAGATATGTAGCGTGAGCTCTTAGTCTGGTGAAACAAACAGGGGCCATGTGGGATCCTGAGAAATTGGTGGCACAGTGCTGGGATCCAAAACAATCTAGTAAAAAGATTGAATTTGCTTGAGTTGAATGTATTCCTAGCTAGAAGGGGTTAGGATATTTGGTAAGAAGTGTTTACCCATTAAAGTCTTGGTGAAGACTTAGTTTTGGGGCTTCTGAACCAGATCTGGGGAATCCTAAGAGAAGGAAAATACCTACTTAAGAGAATCCATTTTACCTCAGGGTTTACAACACCTAGTGGCTAGTTCAAAATCTGGAGCTCTGAGGGTAAAGAGCAGTGGCGGATAGAGTGGAGGCCTAGGTCAGGATGGATATGAGGTGATAAGAAAAGCTAAGCAGAAAGTTGTTCTTTTGTCTGGAGACAAGAATAACCCAGACAGGGAAATATTGTGGCAAGGGTGTGAACTTGGGAGTAGCTGAGGCAAGCTGCTTGGAAAAGTGCGACCTAGTTACAAGGAAAGCCACTGATAGAGAGAAAAAGAGCTTGCACTTTTGGCTATTGTGAGAGAAAAGAACCAATCCAGATTAATAAGAAATTTTATTGTTTATGCTGCCCAAAAGAAGTAAAAAGTTAGTTATGGAGGCACAAGTGCTGAGGAAAATTCAAAGGGATGAAGAAACTGAGGGACCGGTATTGATTGCCTCAAAGGAGGAAAATATTCAAAGCTCCCAAGATTTTGAAAAATGGAAACTAGAACAATAAGTTAAACTGAAGAAGGAGCTAGCTTTGAAAACCCAATTAGAGGAGCAAGCTATGAAAACCAATTAGAACTGGAAAAAGAATCAGAGAACTTGAACTTGAAAAGAAAAGGGAATTTGGGCTAGAAAACAGGCAAAGGGAATTTGTGCAAGAAAACAGGCTAAGAGAAAGAGAAATGCAATTTCAAATAGAGACGAAGAAATTGGAATTAGCTGCTCAAAATAATAATTCCACTGTGGGAAATCTCTCAAAAATCGACCTAAAGAAAATCACCCAATATAGGAAGGGGAATTGTCCTGTATCTTTCCTGATTTCATTTGATGATAATTTAAAGATCACAAAGAAGTAGAGTTTTATCTGAGCTTTATTCACAGATGCTTATGGAGCAAGCTAGAGATTTAGAGGGTTATAGAAAGATGGTGTATCCTCAATTTGGGATTAATTCAGAGCACCTCAGAAGGAAATTTAGATCAATTTCAAAGAAACCTGAGGAGTGTTTTGCCCAGCTTGGAGCAAGTTTAACCCCGTGTCTTAATAAATGGCTGGAACAGACACATGTCTCTACCTTAGATGAAATGAAAAATGTATTTGGACTAGAACAATTTTATTCAATTTTACCAGGGAAGTTACATTATCTTGTCAAGGATAAAGTTCCTAAAAATTTGCAACAGGCATCTGAATATGCTGATTCTATTAGTGGGATCAGAGATCCTCGATTTTCTGAGGTAAAATTTGGGAGGAAAGTGTGGTATGACAGTAAATCCAGTAAAAATAAAAGTTACCTCAGTCAGGTGCAAGCTAAGGGAAGACAATTTAAAGCCAAACCCTCATTCCCAGAGCAAAGTCCCCTGAAATCAATTAGTTCTAAGAAAAAAAAATTAATAAATCCCCTTATTTTAAGCATAGGGCTAATAAGAAATGTTTTTCCTGTGGAGAAAACGGACATTTTTGGGTTCAGTGTGAAACTCAAAAGAATAGGGATTTTAGCCAGAATAAAGGTGGAAATTACATTTGTGATTTGGAATTGCATGCATTGGTTTCTTGAACAGACTAGCCTAGCTAATTGGCCACGAATATTTTGCTACCATATAGAGCCCAGATTAGCCTGAGTGTAAACTCATGGACTGTCTGTGTTTGTTGCTTTTTCTTAACCAAGGGGATGGACTTGAGGAAGGAGTGTTAGTCAGGGCCTGGCTGAGAAATTGGGCTCATCTTAGCTAATAAGGACTGACTAATTCTCTGGAATCTCTCCATCTCTGGCATCCCCTAAATCTCCTTGGAGATGGGGGATTGCTTACATGGTGGCAGGGTGCAATCTTAATCACGCGCTGTGTTTACATAGTTGCAGTGGTTGGACGGAACACGGGCTGTGATTTATTTCATTTACTTGTGGAATGCACCAGGGCATCTCAATGCATGTGCTTTCACAGCTGGGTAATTCCAAGCTCCGGCATGGGAATTCCCATACTGTTTTACTTTGAAGAGCTATAAATCAGAGCTAAATTGCTTTTTTCTATTCAGCTAAGGGTCTTAAAGAAAAGACGTAGCTCTAGGGCGAAGTCTGTTAAGGGACCAATCCTGTACGTATTTGTTTATGTGTATGAGAATGCAGTTGCATTTCCTAGCAAGTCAGTGGATACCTTGCAGAGCTTCAGAGTAGGCCTGTTTTTTGTCAAGACAGATTTATGGTTTTATGGCTTTTCTCCTGCTCTAACGCTTCGGCTGTGGCAGCAGGAGAGTTGAAAGGCTTTTGGAGAGAAAGAATTTTTTCTTTTTGGTGTCTAGCTGCTGAGTTAGATGCAGTCTGCATGGAGGATCAGTCTGAGGACGAGGATTTCTTGGAATTGCCTAGAAAACAGTTTGTGACTCAGAGGGCAGTTAGAATTCATGGATTACAAACAGGTGGTGTAACATACAAGCTCACAGCAGAGGATATCCAGGAACTACTGGAATCTGACCCAGACCCAACGTGGTCTAAATTGAGGCAGATGGATCAGTCAGAGGACATGGCGGGTGCTAGCACTCCAGTCCGGGAGGGAGTGCCAGCCAGGGACATTGCTGATGAGACAGCAGCAGCAAACGGTGCTGAGGGGCCTGATCCTAACAAGAGTCTATCACCAGTGGATAAGTTAACAATTTGCAGATTTTGTTGCGTGTCACACTCAATCTATTCATCATCAAAATATTTCTGAACGTTTATTGAAGGAGTACAGAGAGAGGAAGGTGGAGCATTTGGTTTATGAGCTGAAGGAGAAAGAGAAATTTAAGAACTCAATAGCCAGTGTTGATAGAAGCAATCTACCTTACTACCATGATGGTGATGATATCTTATCTTTTTTTTCTAACTATGAGAAAGCGTGTAGAGATCTTAGGATACCTGAGGCCTGGTATGTTAAATTAACGCGTACGCAGTGCTCTGGGCAGCTTGCCAACATTGTAGCCAAATTGTCTGATGAAGAAATGGATTGGGATGTTTTTAAAGTCGTGGTGCAAAAAAAATTGGTTTTACTTCAGAAATACTGAGGCAGAACTTCAGAAAACTGATAAAACAGCCTAATGAGTGTTATTCTGCGCTAGCTGACAAGATAGAACATCTAGGTGACCAGTGGTTGAGCTCCTTGGGCGTTAGTACCTTTGAGGATTTGAGAACTGTGTTGTACATGGAGCATTTTCTTAATTTGGTGCCTTCAGAAATAAGGAGCACTTTGTTGGAGAGAGAATACAAAGACTTGCAAACCCTTGCTTTAAAAACTGATGAGATTCTCTCCTTTAAAAGGCCTGAACCAGCTGTTAGGGCAAGGACTGCACCAGTAGTGCCTAAGAGACAGAGCCAGTTTGATTTTAGAAAGCCTTTTTCTCAAGAGCCCAGGCAAACTTCATTTGAGCAACGCAGGAGCCTAGCTCCTAGCCAGACTAAAATGCCTCTTAAATGTTTTGAATGTGGTGACTCTCATCTACGACGAGATTGTCCAAGGTTAAATGTGCCTTCTAGCCAAGTTAAGGAGCCAGCTAGAAAAACTCCTGTCCCAGCCCCACGTAGATCCAAACCAGGCACTCCTAAGATGGCGTACGTAAGTTCTGTGCCAGTGGGAACTCAGCAAGTGCCAGCTGCTAGCAATGCAGTTTCTGTGCCTAACCAGTCAAGCATTGTGCCTACACAGAGTCAGGAAGGAGATAACTGTAACCCCTTCACAAGCCAGCGGAATGCAGGCAACAGTAAACCAATATGTGCCTAGAGTTTTGGACTTACAAATTGCTACAATTTCATCAGAAATTGTGAAAGAGTCAGAATCAGGAGAGAGATTTTCCATTATGGACCCTGATTACATAGTGCCAACTACACAAAGGGACTGGGCAACCACAACTTTTTCTGAGGTTGTTTTTCTTCACACACCAGGAGGTGATGTTGCTTTAAGTGCTTTTTGCGATTCGGGAGCCGATATTTCTTCGATAAGTAAACAATTTCTAGATCCCACCTTGATCCTGAACAACCTGAGGTGTCCAGTAAAAACTTATGGGTCTAAAGAGGCTGAGCAAAAGTATGACCCTTTGGCATATGTAAAAGTAACTTACAAGAATTGGTCCAGGTCCAAGCATATTTTAACTCATGAGGGAAAACCTGATTTTCTGCTTGGAAATGATCTTGCTTTTTTGGATCACATGCAAAGTCATAATGCAGCTTCTATGCAGGTAGTCACTCGTTCTCAAAGTAGGGAGATGCATGATCCTGAAATGGAGCAGGAATCCACTGAGGATAGCTCAGATGGAGACCTTATGCAACAGCAGCCTCTTGTGACCAAACCTGATAATGCAGCTACTACAGAGACTAAAATGGAGGATGTGACCCCAATGGGATCAGCTGACTTTAGACTGAAACAACTTAATGATCCCACTCTAGCTTCTTTAAGGTCACAAGCAGACAACTATGCTGAACGTCCTGTGCATCAGCAAGTTAGTTTCCTGTGGGGAGAAAATTGACTTTTGTACAGAGAATATTTCCCCAAATCCAACTTGGATGCCCAACCTATTCAACAGTTAGTCGTGCCTACGGAATATAGACTGAGAATACTAGAAATGGCTCATGACCATCCGAGTAGTGGGCACCAGGGAATACAAAAAACCCTAAAGAGGATTTCTCAACATTTTTACTGGCCTGGTATTTCAAAAAATGTAAAGGACTATGTCAGTTCTTGTGACTATTGCCAACGCACAGGCCATCAAACTGACAAGGTAAAGGCTGAAATGCAGATTATGGAGATTCCTGACCAAGTGTTCCAGTGTTTGCAAATGGATGTGCTAGGACCTTTTGTTCCTACTAAATCTAAGAAGAAATACATCATTTCTTTCAACTGTTCGGTCAGTAGGTGGATCAAAGCCTATCCTATCAGCAACCTTACAGCTACCACCATAGCTAGAATCATCGTGGACTTGTGCTCACGTATTGGAGTACCATCCAAAATAATTTGTGATCAAGCAGGAGCTTTTACAAGTGAACTTATGCGTAAGATCTGCGAGATAAGTGGAATAACCTTGAGTTTTAGCACGGCCCATCATCCTCAATCTCATGGTATGGTGGAAAGAGGTCAACAAACTTTGCTTAGGATGATTAAAACTTTGACCCAAGAATATGGAAACATTTGGGATGAACTTTTGCCTTTTGCTTTGTTTGCTTACCGTAGCTCAGCTCATTCTTTGTTAGGTGGCTTTTCTCCAAGTGAGGTGGTATTTGGAAGAAATCTACAAGGACCATTGGACTTCCTGAAATCTGATTGGGAAGGTGTGATTAAAAGTAGTACTGTGCCAGTTGCTGATTTTGTCAGAAAACTTCAAGAGAAACTCTTGGCTGTCCAGGAGTTGGCCAGAGACAATTTGTTAGACGCTCAAGCAAGTCAGAAGTTCTTCCATGACAAGAGATCCAGACACAGGGAATTTTCTGTGGGTGATTTGGTACTTGTTCTGAACCCACTCAGACCTTCTAAGTTAGAAGTGGTCTGGGAAGGTACAGGTGAAATTGTTCAAAAATTGGGAAATGTCAATTATCTTGTCAAAATGTTGAATTCTAGTAAGAAACTTGTTCTTTACCATGTCAACAGTTTGAAATTGTACAAAGATAGATCTGCAATGGTTTTTCAATGTCATGCTGAATATTTTCATGCTGCAAATGAACCTATTGAGATGTTGTCTGAATTGCAAGATGCCGGTACATGGTCTGATAATCTTGTTTTAACAGGTACCGTTGATCAGAAAGAAAGGTTGTTTCAAATTTTAGAACAATACCAAGATGTGTTTTCAGATAAACCAGGTTACACCAATTTGATCAGTCACGTGATAACTACTGAGAACAATGCCCAGCCCATACAGTCTAGCCCATATAAAGCAATTGGTAATCATGCTATCCAGATTGAACAAGAGATACAAAAGATGTTATCTTTGGGGGTGATTGAACCGTCATTCTCCCCTTGGGCTTCTCCGGTGGTACTGGTGCCAAAACGTAACGCTTTGGGTGAAATTCTCGAGGAAGTAAGATTTTGTGTTGACTACAGAAAGTTAAACAGTGTTACTGTTCCAGATCCATACCCATTGCCTAGAATGGATGATTTAATTGAACATCTTTCAAAGGCTAAGTTTATCAGCATTCTCGATCTAAAGAATGCTTATTGGCAGCTCGATTTGGCCGAAGATTCACGAGATAAGACCGCTTTCATCACACACGTGGGAACTTTTCGTTTCCGACGGTTGCCATTTGGTTTGAAGAATGCTGGTGCTTCATTTCAAAGGATGATAGACAAACTCTTACAAGGTTTACCTTTTGCAAGTGCTTATCTTGATGATGTTGCTATTTTCAGTTCTGATTTTGATTCTCACATGTCTCACATTGAAACTGTTTTGTCCAGACTTCAGCAAGCAGGACTGACAGTCAAAGCCAGCAAATGTCAATGGATGCAAGGAAAAGTCATGTACTTAGGTCATTTGATTGGGCAAGGAGAAATTCAGACTCTGCAAGCCAAAGTACAATCTATTAATGACTGGCCTATTCCAAAAACTAAGAAACAGGTACGTTCGTTTTTGGGCCTAGTCGGCTACTACAGAAAGTTCATACCTGATTTCAGTCATTTGGCTTCACCTCTGACAGAGCTCACTAAGAAGAGACAGGCTGTCAAGGTAAAATGGACACCAGAGTGTCAAGGTGCCTTTGATGCTTTAAAAGCTAAGATTATGGATGCACCTATACTGAAATCCCCTGATTTCAACAAACCGTTTATTTTACAGACAGATGCCTTTGAATTGGGCCTTGGTGCCGTATTGTTACAGCAAGGAGAGGATGGGAACCTTTATCCTATCTCATACTTCTCTAGAAAACTCTTGGAAAGAGAGAGAAATTACGCAGTACCTGAAAAAGAGGCTCTTTCCATATTTTGGTCTCTAAATTTACTTAGACCTTACCTATGGGGGCATAAGTTTACCCTCCAAACAGATCACAGAGTGTTAGTTTGGTTGCAGGAGATGAAATCTCACAACCAAAAATTGTTGAGATGGGGTCTAGCATTGCAAGATTTTGATTTTGAAGTTCAACACATTCCTGGAAAGTTGAATGTTGTGGCAGATGGTCTTTCTAGAATGTACTGTGAAGATTCTTATGAACCTGAACGTTGAAACAATGTATTCAACAGTGTGCTATGTTTCAGTATTGTTATAGTTTAGTTACTTTTGCTTGATTTCTTAAAATTAGATCAAATTAACTGCTCTGAATTTTAACGATTATCAGGGGTGGCATGTGATGATTTGTGTTTTTATGTGTATTAGAATGGGATATGTAGTCCTAAGATTGTCCCAATAGCATCCATCTTGATTTAATGTCTGTGTCTGTGGTAGGAAAATTTTACATGCTGTTTCAGAGAAGCTTTGTTCTCTGGTTATCTAGTTGCTAAGGAGAGCAGAGAGTTACATTCCTGGTAGTCATAATAATTCTGCTACAAAACATGATAACTCAAGCTCCCATGAGAAAGTTAGGCGAGACAACAAGACCCAGGAGGGGGTGTTCCTTATGAGGAATTCTGGGAAGAAGAAGGAAGTTGGTAGAGTTGGGGAAAAGATGGAGTTTGACTGAGAAAGGACAGACATGTGCTTTTTCCCAAAATGGATTATAACTTTTGAATGGAGCCTTTTTACCAACTTGGTCATTTGGATTACAACTGGAATCTAACCTTTTCTGATGGACTATGGAGTCACAGGATACGTAAGAAAGACAACGCCTATGCATATTTCTAGCTTAGTATGTTTTCTTGTGTTATTTTTCTTAGCTGGAGTTTGTGGGGTGGTCTGTCTTGACATGGAAATGTTTCTAACTGAATTGCTTTGCTATAATCTGAATTCTTTTCTGAACCATGTTTCTTAATAAAGCAGTAATGATTTGGAATTGCATGCATTGGTTTCTTGAACAGACTAGCCTAGCTAATTGGCCACGAATATTTTGCTACCATATAGAGCCCAGATTAGCCTGAGTGTAAACTCATGGATTGTCTGTTTTGTTGCTTTTTCTTAACCAAGGGGATGGACTTGAGGAAGGAGTGTTAGTCAGGGCCTGGCTGAGAAATTGGGCTCATCTTAGCTAATAAGGACTGGCTAAACTCTGAAATCTCTCCTTCTCCGGCTTCCCCTTAATCTCCTTGGAGATGGGGGATTGCTTACAACATTCAGCCTAAAAAAGTATTTCTCTTTCAGTCTTCAGCAGCTGAACCCAGTGGCAGCCCTGTTGCTAAGGGATTGGACTTGGCAGAGAGCCCAGAACTTCCAGAGGCTAAAGTGTTACAGTGCTTATTTTATCAAGTGCAATCAAATTTTACTAGACAGCTCAGGAGAATTAATTTTTATAAATGGCCAGACGTATCTTAGCCTTAAAGCTTCATGCTCACAGATAACTATTTGCCATCCTGATATAATCCCTGAGGAAGACATGAAAGAACATGAGAAGGTCTCCATTAAAGGGATTGGTTTCGATTTGGTGGTCCTACCGACAGCCAAAAATCTGTGAACAAAATGGGTGGTCTGGTATATGGAAAGTAGCAGTGTCAGACCAAATCCCAGCTCCTTGTCTGATTGGTTTAGATCTAGCTAAGCATGTGCAGAGTGTTTTAATAGTAACCCATTCTCAGAAGAAGCAGATTGATGCCACTGAGGGAACAGCTGAAACTCTTGTTGAAAGACTCACTTTAGGTGAACATCCTGAAATGAGAGAGAGCCGATTTCGTGCTAATGAAAAATCCTAATAGTTCCTCCTTTATTAAGGAGCAGAAGTAACATATTACCTTAAATGATTGCTTTGGAAAAGTTAATGAGAATCCCATTCCACTGACCCCTGAACACCCAGAGAGGTATTGTGTGGAAAAAGATTTCTTATATAGAGAGGTTTTAATGACTCCTCATGGGGGGGGAGGACCCCCACAAGCAGCTAACTGTCCTTGTTAAATACAGAGAAAATATTTATTTATTTATTTATTTATTGGACTTATATACCGCCCCATAGCGCTACAAGCACTCTCCGGGCGGTTTACAATTTTTTTTTAATTATACAGGCTACACATTGCCCCCCCCAGCAAGCTGGGTACTCATTTTACCGACCTCAGAAGGATGGAAGGCTGAGTCAACCTTGAGCCGGCTACCTGGGATTTGAACCCCAGGTCGTGAGCACAGTTTTAGCTGCAGTACAGCGTTTTAACCACTGTGCCACAAGATTGTAGAAAAGGCACACAGAGATGTATTTGGGGAACACATGGGCATCTCACACACCAAGCAAAGGGTGGCACAGGACTTTTATTGGCCAGGGATGGGGAAGCAAGTTAAACAATATTGTCAAAGCTGTGATACTTGCCAAAAACGAGGTACTGGGAATGACAAGATGAGGGCTAAGCTATGCCCATTGCCAGTGATCTCCAACATGTGAGTTTGCAAAAGTCCTTAGAAATAGGAGAGCAAAACTTAAAGAGTGCTCAAGAAAAGAATAAAAGCTGGTATAATAAAAAGGCCCGGGAAGAACACTCTGTCCTGAGGACGAGGTACTGATGCTGAAGCCCATAAAGGAAAATAAATTGTAGTTAGCATGGTCAGGACCAGTAGATTTGTTACAACAGCACTGGAAAGCTGAAGAGACTGGTATTAAGAAGGCTCCATATGCAGCTGCAAAAGCACTGAGAATCCTGCAAAACAAGCCCCTGCCTGAGAAACCAGAGTTTGACAGGAGAGAACCAGATGATGAAAATCTTAAATCTGAAATGAGCCAAAGTGGTTGAGATTTCATTTAAAATGAACTTGCCTGTGAATTTTAAGGTTACCCAGGAAAGTGGCCCCCCTCATATGAAGAGCTTTGTGACTAAAGTACCTGTAGGAGAGTTTATAGGTGAGGGTAAAGGCAAGTGCAAAAAGATTTCAAAGAGGAATTCAGCCATAGCTGGAGGAGCTATGGAGGAGTTGAAGAAACTGCCTTCGCATCCCAGTTAAGAAAACAGGCTTCACCTGAAAGAGGCGAGCTGAGGACATCCAGTGAATGTCAGAGTGCCAGGTAGCCTTCGATTGTCTGTAGAGGGTGCTGATTTCAGGACCTCTCCTTATTCCACTGGACTTTGACCGTGATTTCATAATCTACGTGGATGCATCGAAGGTGGGACTGGGAACCATGCTTTGCCAGGCAGATGACAGCGGGAGTCTACACCCAGTGACTTTTATCAGCAAGAAACTCCAACCTGGTGAGAGAGATCTATCCACCACTGAGAAACAGTATAGACACTGCAAAAGCTGAAGTTGTACATTTGGGGTAGAAGATCTGTCGTGTGCACCAACCACTCTCCTCTTCTATGGCTAAGGACTATTCGATCCAACAGCAGCAAATTGATGAGATGGGTGCTGAT
This sequence comes from Pogona vitticeps, assembly GCF_051106095.1. Taxonomy (NCBI): domain Eukaryota; kingdom Metazoa; phylum Chordata; class Lepidosauria; order Squamata; family Agamidae; genus Pogona; species Pogona vitticeps. The sequence goes on along the minus strand of NC_135791.1, from coordinate 15,035,731 downwards.
TCTGCAAGACTTTGACTTTGAAATCCACAACATAAAGGGGACACAGAATGTGGTTGCTGATACCTTGTCTTGAAGGCCAATTGACTAATGGGTGGAGAAAAATTTGTAATATTGTATTAACTGTTCTGTTTGTGTAATAGTTATGGAATATGCTTAAAGTACAGAGTTTGATTAGATATTAACAAGCTAAAAGGTATGAATAGTGATGGTAAAAATAATGGCGACTATCCTTATTAATGTAAAAGTAATGTAATGTAATTCATTTTAATGTAAGTAATGTATCCTTATTAATGTAAGTAATGTAAGAGGTTAATATATATTGATGTAAGAGTAATGTAATGTATCCTTAGTGATGTAATTAATGTAATAGGTTGGTATTTGTATTCTTCCATAAACCTTCATTTGTTTATGAGGGCAAACCATTAAGTTTCCCCTCCTAAAACAAACTTAATAAGGGGGGCGGAATGTGGTGTCCATCCAGGTAATGAATATTAAGGTGATATCTGCATAGACCAATGGGAGTGCTGGAGGGGTGGAGTCACGAGATATAAAATTCTCAGTAGAAGGAGGGGGAGTTAGTCAGGGAGATTGAAAGTTTAGGGACAGTGGTGGTTATGAGTGGATGAAGCAGGATGTTTGTTTAAGAGTTAAGAATATTGTTTGAATTATCATCACCTGTAACAATAAACAATTTCTATTTGGTTCTTTGAAAAATGACATATAGCCTGGACCTCGTTCATTAATGAGGGGCACACAGTGTGAGCTCTTAGTTTGGTGAAACAAAGAGGGGCCACATGGGATCATGACAACTATCTTCAGGTGAATTACAAAGGGCCAATCCCTTCCAAGCAGATGTTCTCAAATCTAACATACCTGCCTCAAATGACACCCAGTACCAATCAAACTGAGCTGTGGGTTCTTTCATAGTATATCTGGCTATGTAAACGTTCTGTAAGAGCTCCAAAGAGTTGAGACTGCATTTTCTTTTCATTCTATAATAAATCCATGCTTTAAATACTTCTTGTTGATGGTTTTAAATGCATACCATATAGCATGTAGCCTCAAAGCAAGATTTAAGTTTTTGTTGAATAAAACATTCATCTTAAAGAACCTGCTCTGGACCAGCTGTGTTCAGACTTTTATTGTATGGCTATATTTCGCTATTCATTCCACCACATTCCAAGATACTTAATTGTCTGTCAACATTTTATTTGGTATTTTTAATTGTATTTAACCTTTAATCACCTATAATTATAGAGGTAATTAAGCACTTAACCAAACAATTCATTAAACACTTCCCAGCACCTCTCTTAAGTCTTAATGACTTGTTTAAAAAGAGGGTAGTCTCTGATCTCTAAACATAATTTCAAGCCTTGTTATTTAAACAGGAAATCTTGTCTTGTTATTTAAACAGCCAGCAGCTGTTCATTCTGTTATTTCAATGACATTGAAGAAATTAAAAATAGATGGCCAGGATTCACTTTAACTGTGAACCTTCTCAAGTAACATGAGACATTTCCAAAATCAGAGCATGAGCAGAATCTGAGGTATATTTGATTAACACATCTCTAACCAGATAGCAGGTTTAGAAGGCACATCTGAGGTTTCCAGATAAATTAAAACTATGTATGTGAGATAAACACAGAAGTTAATGGAGATGGTGTGCACAAAGACAGAACAGCAAGACAGAGCCTCTGGTGTCGTCATCATCATCATCATCATCATCATCATCATCATCATCATCATCATCATCATCATCATTATTATTATTATTATTATTATTATTATTATTATTATTATTATTATTATTATTATTATTATTATTATTATTATTATTATGCTTTACTGTTTTTTTTCCTGCTTTCACATTCCTCTCCATTCAAGTAGCACTTCCAAAAAGTCTGGATATGGTCAGCTTTTTACCAGAGGAAATAAAAAAAAATCAAGTTCTGTTTCAAATTTAGGAGTGGTGCACATGAAATGTCCGATTGCAAAATGTGTTAAAATTGCAAATATCTGCTTGAAAAACAGCACTAGCTTGGCATTTTGTTTGGTGGAATTTACTCAGTTTGTGAAAATTACCATAGCTATCCTCATCCCAGCTCCTACCTGGTAGGTACCTGTTGTGGTCATACTCGCGGGAGTGTTGCACATGGTGCTGAGTGAATGGCTGGTTTCCAAAGAGGTTGTCACTGCGAAGATTGTGGCAGAGTTTCTCCAGGAAGCGGAGGACATAAGTGATGCTATTCACTGCTGGTAAGTTCAGAGTATGCTGCTCATGATCAAACATAGCTAGTTTAAACAAAGAAGACAAAGCCACACATATAAAAGTCTAACAGAAGTGGGCTAGAATTACATAAAAATCCTCCAACTCTACAGCCTAATGGAAGGCACAACTGTTAACTTTTATTATGCCTTCAATATCAGCACCCCTCCAAATATTATCTTTCTGAAAGAACTGTGGAGTGAGGAAAATGAATGACAACTAAAGCATTTGGTTCACAGAAAGCAGAGAGGTGGGTATCTTACAACAGAACATCTGACATGAAATATCAGAAACTGATCTCCAAAATTTGCCTTTTTTGGATTATGGTAGTTTCAGTATATATTTTAGGATAGCCATAGCAACTTTAAGTCAGCTTATCATGGTTTATTTAAGTAAATAAAATAGCATTAATTCTGCTATATTCTTTCATTTTTGCATACCATTTATCAATAAACAGATATTCTGTCTGAGTGGACTATTTCATATTTTCATAGAATCATAGAAAAGTGAAGTTGGAAAGGGCCTATAAGGCCATCAAGCCAGGTAATCTAAGTTTTTCTTGAATGCCTCTAGTGTTGGAGCACTCACGAATTCCTGAGGTAACTGGGTCCACTGTCGTACTGCTCTAATAGGAAGTTTTTCCAGATGTTCAACCAAAATCTGGCTTCCTTTAACCTGAGCCCATTGTTGCGTTTCCTGAACTCTGGGATGATCGAGAACAGATCTTGCCCCTCCTCTGTAGGACAGCCTTTCAAATATTTGAAAAGTGCTATCATATCACCCCTCAGTCTTCTTTTCTCAAGGCTAAACATGCCCAATTCTTTCAGCCTTTCGTCATAAGGCTTGGTTTCCAGCCCCCTGATCATCCTTGTCGCCCTCCTCTGAACTTGTTCCAATTTGTTAGCATCCTTCTTGAAGTGTGGTGTCCAGAACTGGACACAATACTCAAGGTGAGGCCTGACCGGTGCTGAATAGAGGGGGACTATTCCCTCGGGAGTGCTAGTCCCCCTCTATGCCCACCTCTCACTGAATTATACTGGGATGGGAAATCTTTCATTTCCAGATGCTTTAGACCTCAACCCCTAGAAGCTCTAGCCAGAATGGTCAATGGTAAGGGACCATGAGCGTTAGTACAAAACTTTTGGAGGACAAAGATTTCCTACCTTTCTATTACAACTTTACATTTTTACCAAGCAATGAGCAAATGTAAAAATTCAACATACAAGGATTTCTGAGTAAGTTAGTTGCAAATGCAGTACCCTCCACTCCTTTCTTAAGAAGTTACTGCACTAATACTGAGAACTTTCTAATTGCCAAGAGTCTCTATATACAGTGGTGCCTCGCTTACCGAGTGCTTCGCTATGCGATGAATTCGTTCGCTCAGCGATGGCCCCTATAGCGTTTTTTCGCTTTGCGAAGATCGCTAAGCAATTCGCTTAGAGATTTTCGCAGAACGAAGTGGGGAGAACAGCTGATCGGCGGTTCCAAAATGGCCGCCGGAAGGTCCGCGCCGCATTTTCGCGCCCTGCCCTCGCTTACTGAGGGCGCGAAAATGGCGGCGCTATGGCAAAACATCGCTTAACGGTTTTAAAGCCATAGGAACGCATTGAATGAAGTTCAATGCGTTTCTATGGCTTTTTTATTCCCGTTTAGCAATGTTTTCGCATAGAGAAGGTTAATCCGGAACGGATTAACCTCGCTATGCGAGGCACCACTGTATATTTAAAGGGTGAACTGCTACTGCAGGACCAACAGTTCTCCTCTAAAAGTTATTTCAAGTGAAAAATCAAGTTTTGAAGTGATTTGTTTTAAAACCAGAATTGGACATCTGGTCAATTCTGATGTATTAAAAATGTTTAAAAATGGGGGAGTGGGAAGGCAGGTGGGCTGCAGCATATGTGATATGGAAGCCAAACTGCCCCCAGATCACCAAAGTTGCCTCCCTCTATTCTAAACTATGAGGTAAATGGCTGCCTTCTCTTTCACATGTTGAGGCAACCATGAGAACACCATGACTAGATTGTGAGTTGCAGAAATATTTCTTTAAAGACAGAACAGGTAGAAAAAGGACACTGGCTCTTTTACCTGAAATGATTTCACCTCCATGGCCTTGCTTCAGGAATGAGAAAACTATTTTCTGATTATAAGCACAGTCTATGCAAGCCTGAACAGCCTGCTGTAAAACAACAGATGCTCGAGCCGGTCCAAAATGGTCAGGCAACTGTTGGATTTTCTTTTTGTCCAGATGAGGACCGGTGCTGCCACTCTTATTCAAGTAGATACAAACTGTGGAAGAAAAAGGTTGCCTTGAACAATTTTTTTGATGAAATATCAGTGACTGCTTTATATATATATTAGAATGAAGGCCAATATCCCAAAGTGTGTCCTGATGGACACACCACTCACATTAGTAATCACATTAGCTGGTCTTTTTGTCCATAACAAAAACCTCAGATTTGTTTTTAGAAAACAATGAAATATAAACTGAGAAAATAAAGGTTACAAGTGGATGTAGTCATCTGAATGTACTGAAAATATAGTGAATGAGCAAGAGGCATGGTGTTGTAAAAAGCTCATCTGAAACACTGGTGATTTGGTTGCCAAAGAGCACTGATTCTGTAACTGGTCCTGATACTGCATTACTGTGTAGATGTGCCAAAATACACACAGTGCTGAGATTTAGTTTGACCGTGAATGAAAAGTTTCTTACTCTTTCTTGGAAAATCTAATCTGCCAAATGCTGTCACAATACCCATAACAATAAGTGAGCCAAACTGAACCTGAGAATACAGCAATGGGTGATCTCTTGCCTGCAGAAGTAACTGAACCTCATAAATATGGGGAGGGCAGGGTTGGACTCTTTCTGCTAATATTAGAGGGTTTATTTTCCCCACCGAGGGGAGGAGGGGACATGGTTTTATATCCTATCATCAGCAGGACAGTCAAAATACCAGCTTCTGAAACATCTGGAAAGTGCTCTAATGATATCCACAATTGCATAATTCTGATTTTATGGTCTCATGACAGACCGTCCACTGTTGGCAATAACGGCAGGTTAGGTAAAGGTAAAGGTTCCCCTTGACATTTAGTCAGTCATGTCCAACTCTAGGGGGCAGTGCTCATCCCCGTTTCCAAGCCGTAGAGCCAGCGTTTGTCCAAAGACAGTTTCCGTTGTCACATGGCCAGTGCGGCTATACATGGAACGCTGTTTACCTTCCCACCGAGGTGGTACCTATTTATCTACTTGCATTTGCATGCTTTTGAACTGCTAGGTTGGCAGGGAGCTGGGACAAAGCAACGGGAGCTCACTCCATTGCGTGGATTTGATCTTACGACTACTGTCTTCTGACCCTGCAGCACACAAAGGCTTCTGCGGTTTAGCCCACAACGCCACCACGGCAGGTAATTGTAGTTCTTCGAGTGGACCTCTGTGATTCACACTGTAGGTGATCCATGCCTGCGTGGTGCCTCATCAGAATATTCTAGAGCTTCTGCGATAGCAAAAAATATATTAGAACAGACCCCTCCCTCTCCGTACAAGTACCTTTGCGCCAGGACTCTCCCTTCAGTAGTGTCAACCACCACAAGAGGAATCACTGCACGGCGTGACAGAGGGGAGGTTGGGTGGGACGTGTGAATCACAGAGGTCCACTCGAAGAACTACAATTGCAGGCGAGTAACCTGCCATTCTTCTTTGTGGCCTCTGTGAATCACACTGTGGGTGACTAGCAAGCACTCTTACCTGGCGGCAGGGTGTCACACCAAGGTGGAAGCCAAAACAGCACATCTGAATGCTGTGTCAGACTTCTGTCTAACATCCAGTTTACAGTGGGGTCTTGACTTACGAACGGCCCGAGTTACGAACATTTTGACTTACAAACTGCTCTCATAGGAAAATATTGACTTGACTTACGTACAGTGGTGGCTTAATGATGTTAATTGGTTCCAAAAAAAACATCGCTATGGGAAAACATCGTTAAGCGAAACACCATTTCCCATAGGAATGCATTGAAAACCAGTTAACCCGTTCCAATGGGAATGGATTACCGTCCTTAAGCAAAAATCGCCATAGGAAACATCGTTAAGTGAAACAATGTTTCCCCCAACGGAAAGCCATTCAAAAGCATTGTAGCCGGCTCCAGTGCTTTTGAATGGCTTTCTGAAGTCTGTTTTCGCTCATTTTTAAGTGTCTTAAAATGTTTGAAACCTGTTTTAAATGCTTGGATTTGGTAGTCCACCTTGTGAAACCTGTGCAAACGGACAGTTCAATGGATTTAAAGGGGAAAAACAAAAAATCACCAAAAATTAACGAAGACTCAGAACAGAGCCAAATTAAGTTTGCATAGGTTTCACAAGGTGCACTACCAAATCCAAGCATTTAAAACAGGTTTCAAACATTTTAAGACACTTAAAAATGAGCGAAAATGGACATTGTTAAGTGAAAATCCCCCATAGAGAACATTGTTAAACGATGAGGAAAATTCCTCCAAGAAATACATCGTTAAGTGAATTCTTCATTAAACGAAGCAATCGCTAAGCGAGGCACCACTGTACTTAGATTTGAGTTACGAACTGAAAAAAAACCTGAAAAAACTACGTGGGAGGCAGGGAAAGTGCAAAATTTGAACTTTCAGTTAACTGTTGGCCAGTGAAAAGGGTGCCTGTCTGCTTCCTCACTCCTCCCAGCGTTTAGAGAGTGAATTGGGAAACAATCTTCAGATTGCCTGGTACTGCCTGGACTGTATTTTCCCTGCCTTCCCTGAACCTTTCTTGACCTAAGAAAAAAAAAAGAAACAAAATATCCCCCCTCTAGTGGTCGAAGGCGGACTAGCAGCTTCCCATTAGTTTCTATGGACGGAAAAGAGCAGATACGGATCAAATGGTTTTCAATGCATTCCTATGGGAAATGCAGATTTGACTTGCGAACTTTTTGACTTGAGAACCGCCTTCCAATACGGATTAAGTTCTCAAGTCAAGACCCCACTGTATAATGCCGGACGAAGGTAGATGGTTGTGCCCATGTAGCTGAGGCGCAGATGTCAGGGAGAACCACACCATGGAGGAATGCTGTAAAGGTCACCAATGCCCTGGTGGAATGAGGGCGAATAGCTTGAGGGACTGATTGTTGAGAAGCTGGTATACAAGCTGAATAGTAGAGACAACCCAGCGAGAAATTGTTTGAGAAGTTACTTGTAGGCCTTTGTTAGGAGATTGATGACTGACAAAATGGTGCAGAGAACACTGAAAATGCTGTGTGCGCGACAAATAAAAGGAAAGGGCCCTCTTGATGTCCAAAGTATGAAGGAGTCGTTCGTGGGTTGTGGATGGTGATGGAAAAAAGGAGGGGAGGACTAATGGTTGAGAGAGAGGAAATTGAGACACCACTTTAGGAAAAAAAGAGATGTCTAGAAACAGTTTTACTTTATCAGGATAGAATTGTACATAAATGCAATCATGGTGTAAGGCCGCAAGATGACTTGCTCGGAGAGCTGAAGTGACTGCAACAAGAAAGACTGTCTTGAAGGTAAGTAGGTGAAGATCAATTGAGACTAACAGTTCAAAGGGAGGTCTAGTCAGCTGTCACAGTACAAGGGTCAAGGACCATTGGGGAGAAGGCAGATGAACATCTGGGTAGGCATGTGATAATCCTTTGAGAAAGCGCTTTAGCATGGGATGTCTGAAAAACCGAACCTCTGGAGAGGTTGGTGGTTGGTAAGAAATGATTGCTGACAGATAGACTCTAAGAGAAGAGACAGAAAGGCCAGTAGATTTAAGATGTTGCAAAAATCGGAGGACCGTGGAGAGAGATGGGTTGACAGCAGGTAGGGAAGTGGCCGTAGTAAAGGATTGAAATGTTTTTTCCATTTATAAAGGTAGACTTTTCTGGTTGAGGACTTCTATGCTTGACAGAGGACATCCATCAAGGAGGGAGAATCCTCCACGCTGCCAGGTGCAGAGCAGGTAAGTCTGGATGAAGAATCTGGGAGCTGTTCTGCATGAGGAGGTGTGGCAGATGGAGGAGGTGATACAAGTTCGAGGACAGGTTGTGTAGGACTGGGAACCAAGGCTGTCTCAGCCACCAAGGGGTGATGAGCATGGTGTTGGGTTTGTCCTGCTGTATCCGGACAATTACTCTGTGGAGGAGTGGAAATGGTGGGAAAAGGTATGTGAGGGTCTTGGGCCAGTGGCCAATGAATGCGTCTCCTCGGAGTGTTTGCCAATCCCAGCACAGGAGCAATAGTGTTTGCATTTCGGATTGTTGCAGGAGACAAAAATGTCCAGAGTCGGGTTTGCCCCATTTTTTGCACAGCCAGAGAAAAATTGTTTGATCTAACTCCCACTTGTGGGGTTGTGAGTTTGTGCAACTGAGAGTCTGCTAGATCGCTGTCATGGCCTGCAATGTGCAAAGCTTTAAGGCATATGTGGTGAGAGAGGCACCATACCCATAGGTCAACTGCCAAATAGAGAAGGCTTGGGGAGTGGGTGCCACCCTGTTTGAGAATGTAGTACATGGTTGTGGTATTGTCAGTGGCAATCTGGACTACCTTGCCAGCTAGGATGTTCCTGAATGCCTTGCATGCCTTTATCACCACCAATAGTTCCAACTCGTTTATGTGGAGGGAACGTTCTCTGTGGAACCAATTGGCATGGATTTTGAGAGAGCTGCAATGTGTTCCCCAGCCGGTAAGGCTGGCATCAGTTGCGACCTGTATTTGAAGACATGGTTGTTGGAAAGGACGTCCCATTGAGAAGTTTGGGATGAAGTGCCACCATTGGAGTTGGGAGGCGAGTTTGGGAATGTGACAGATGCCCCACGTCACGCCTGTCACTCATAGCTGAAGCTCATATGCATAAGCCTATGAGAGGACAGGAGGGGCAGAGGCAGAGAGTCAGGTAAGTCAGTTAGAGAGGGAGAAGGAGTGAGAAGGAGAGAGGTTTGCAGAGAGAGAGATAGTCAGAGAAAGAGTGAGAACTGTAACTAATAAAGATAAGCTGGTTAAAGTGAACAAGTAAAACAGGAGGTGATTGAATGTGTGGCAGAATATATGATATTTCAATGATTTTGATTCTATGAAATGAATAAAGAACATCTGTGATCCTGAATTACCCTAATTAGCCTAATACCCTTTAATAAACCAGTTCTGTTGTTGGCAGCCAGTGTCAGACTAAAGTCCTTTACAGTGTGGATAAAGAAATCCACTGGTGGCAGCAAAGGAAAACAGGGAACATCACCAGTGTGAGCCCTTTGGGTTGAGAAAAAGAAACAGGGGTACGGGGTGAATGTAACAGGGAGTAACTCTTAAAAGAGTGTGGGGAGGATCCGTTAGTGGGTCGATGAGGGTGAGAAACCACGATTGTAAAGACCTCATCTTCAGGCGTACATGCTGTTATGACCAAGGTCATGGAAGCCATGGTGCCCAACACACGTTGGACCAGGATGGTAGGTACCAAGACATAGGGAGTGAAGCCATGGAGGAGGGAGATAAGGTTTTGTTGCTTGTCGGGTAGGAGAAATGCGCAAGCTCGGGTAGAGTCTATGGAAGCCCCGATGTAATGAACAACCTTTGTAGGGTTCATTTTGGATTTTCGCATGTTGACCGTGAGACCAAGATCACAAAGAAGGGATAAGGTGAAGAGGGTGTCCCAGTGAGCTTTGCAGTGGCAACGAGCTACCAGGAGCCAGTTGTCTATGTTTGGGAAGATGAGGATCTTTTGAAGTCTGCTATTGATGTCAAAGGTGCATCCATGGACAGAGGTAAAAAACCTGGATGGAACCTTGGTGTCAAAGTCTACTGCATGTCTAGGTTGATGCCGCTGTTGAGGGCCTAGCAACCGAAAAAGATTGAAGTGGAGCGTCCATGGACCAAGATGGATATCGAGAGTCATCAATATTGGAACCAGTGTCTCTATGGTGTCGGAAAGGTGGCTGAGGCCAATTTGGTGGGCATATTGGTAGGTCTGTAGAATAAATTGAGCCTGGGGATTCCAAGCGGGAGGAATGGTCTCCATAATTTCGAGCTGGAAAATATGTACTAGAAGGGGCTGTGAATGCTTCACAAGTGGAAGCGTGTTTCTCGACTGCCATGATTTTTGTAGGTGGTTGATAGTTGTCTGATAGCTGTGAGCATCTTAATGATACGGCTGAGCATCCGCAGCAGGCAGGTTAGAGAAACACTGATTGGGCCAAATGTCTATCTGATGAGAGTGCTGGGCTCACATGTCCCTGAGGAATTGCCTCACCTGATAGCGTGCCAGTGGCCGTGGAGGCCGGCCTGATGGTACAGGATAGGGCACTGTGTCCGGCTGAGGCTCCTCTCTCTCTGGTGAGCCATCAATGGATGGGTTAGTAGGAGAGACAGTGTCAAGAACTATTAGGCGAGGAAGTAAGACGGTGACTGAGAAACCAGTTGATGAGATGGAATTCCTTCATCATCAGAGGGCGAACCGACAGAGATTATATCGCTGGGTTCGGAAACCTGTTGTGGAGGAACCACAGGAGTCTTTGATTTGGTATGTTTAGATTGTTTAGGTTGCGGGGCATCCAGAATCGGATCGGGAGGAGGCTTCCATTTCTCGGAAGGCTTCGATGTTGAAGTTTTTGGTGTCAATTGCGTGGATCTCTGCATCTTAGAGGTGGAGGGATCATCAGAATGAGATGGAGTAGTGGAGGGACGATGTTTAAATGATTCTGCAATAGCTTTTTCCATGGCTTTAGCTTGTGAAGTGGTTTTACACAGAGACTGAGACATAGATTTTACTGGTTGCAAAGACTGTTCCCAGAGATGGAGTCTGAGTTGAGACAGACGAGAATGGAGGACTCCTCATTTAAAAATTTTATAATGAGGACACGAGGAGGTTTGGTGTGTCTCGCCTAGACAAAAAAGGCACTTTGTTTGGTCATCTGATAGTGGGATATTATTGCAAATCATGCAGTGCTTAAATGGGCCCAAAGGGGCCATGAACAACTAAGAAAAAGAAAAAAAGGAGGGGGTGTGACAGCCAGAGCCTGAGGCATGCAGAAAAACAAAAACAAAAAGCAACCCTAAAATTTTAATTTAGAAGTAAAAAAGGTTTGTTTCTGTAGCAGGCCACTCTCAAGCCTCTACCCATCCAGGCCTATAAGAGTGCCCACTACTTCTCTTCAAAATTTGCTGCCACCAACCTATCCTTATAATCAAAAGGACCAGGGTTTCTTTCAAAACAAATAAAGTATTTATTGATTACAAGAAATAAAAGTAGTAAATCACAAAGATGTCAATCACTGTATCTTATTTAATCAATCACAGACTTCCCTCACTGACCACTTAGGCACGCAGGCCTCTAAACAAGCTCTTTCTCTCTCACACTCCAGATCTGATCTCTTTCACTCTCTTCACACTCCTTTTCCTTCCAGCTCCTCCCTCTTCAGCCCCACCCTCCGTCACCCCATTGACTGATGATTCACTGCCCAGCTGTGACGGACAAGTGAGGTCAGGGCTGCCTGTTACAGTTTCACTTTCAGACTCACACAGATAGACATACGGGGCTCTTTAACATGGCAGTTGAAAGAAAAATGGAGGGAGAGTCCTGGTGCTAAGGTACTTATATGGAGGGGAGGGGTCTATTCTAATGTATTTTTTGCTACTGCAGAAGCTCTAGAATATTCCGACGAGGCTCCACACAGGTGCAGATCACCCACAATGTGATTTACAGAGGCCACAAAGAAGAAGAACTGGATACAGTGCATAATCCATTCTGCAGAATATAATAATGCAGGTATCTCATAGCCACCACAAAGGATTACTCAAAAATGTTTTGCATGCCAGTTTCTCACATGCTGGCATTAGGCAATATTGCCAGGAAAACCAATTCAAGCTCAATTATGCTAGTAAAGATTACATTTGAACTATCCATACATTTTTCATAATTTACATTCTAGGCAAGAAGAAAAGGCCTAAGTTAAAGTTATAAGATTGTTCAGCAACTGAAATTTCTTCTCAGTTTAGGAAGCCAAGACAAAATAGTGAGTCAGGATCTGAAATGTACTGGTAGGGAAGGAGAGGTGTGCACATGTTGACGTTGGCCACCACATTTTGGGAAAAATTGAATGATGGCTGCTTATGCAGATCAGAATTAAATGACAGCTCAGCTCTCCAAGTGCCACCCATCAGGAAGGCATGTCTCAGGAAAAGGGATGATCAGCAGGTGGAAAACTGATGGCAGTGTAAGTATTATGGTGATGACAGGGTCAGCACCAGCCCTGGCAAGTTCTGAAGCTCTGGCAGTTAGTTCAGTTAGGCATCCTCCTCAAAAGACTATGGTAACGTGCTCTGTATGGAGGACTTGGAACAGTGTCTAGTGTGGCTGAGGAGGCCAATTCGAGAGTGACAATCCCTTCCATACTGAAGACAAATCCAATCTGTCCCCTATCCAGCTCCCTGATTTTGCTGCTTTTGTGACTTCCTCTTTGCCTTGGCCTGCTGGAAAAGGGTCTCTTCAAAATGGAGAGGCTGTGATGCAACACCTGCCTCCAGGCTGAACGCTCAGATGTCAGGGTTTCCCATCTGTTGAGGGCCATTTCTAAGGCCTTCAGATCCTGCTTGCAAATGTCTTTGTATTGCAGCTGTGGTCTCCCTCTGAGGCAATTTCCCTGCACTAATTGTCCATACAGGAGATCCTTTGGAATCTGACCATCAGCCATTCTCACAACATGCCCAAGCCAACGTAGACGTCGCTGTCTCAGTAATGTATATACTGTATGCTAAAAATTCCAGCTTGTTCTAGGACTACTCTATTTGGAACTTTGTCCTGCCAGGTGATACCAAAAATGTGTCAGAGACAACGCATATGGAAGGTGTTCAGCTTCCTCTCCTGCCGTGCACAAAGGGTGCAGGACTCACTGCAGTACAGGAGTGTGCTCAGGACACAGGCTGTATAGACTTCGATCTTGGTATATGTCATCAGCTTCTTATTAAGCCATACTCTCTTTGTGAGTCTAGAGAACATGGTAGCTGATTTGCCAATGCGTTTATCCAGCTCGACATCTAGAGAGAGTGTGTCAGAGATCATTGAGCCAAGGTACACAAAATCATGAACAACCTCCAATTCTTGTGTGGAGATGGTAATAGAGGGAGGTGAGTCCACGCCCTGGCCCATGACTTGTGTTTTCTTCAGGCTGATTGTTAGTCCAAAGTCTTGGCAGGCCTTGCTAAAATGATTTATGTGTTGTTGGAGGTCTTCAGCAGAGTGGGCAACAATGGCTGCATCATTTGCGAAGAGGAAGTCCCGTATGCATTTCAGTTGGACTTTGGTCCTCGCTCTCAATCTAGAGAGATTAAAGAGCTTTCCGTCTGATCTAGTCCGGAGATAGACACTTTCTGTTGCAGTTCCAAAGGCATGCTTCAGCATGACAGCAAAGAAGATCCCAAAAAGGGTTGGTGTCCTCACATAGCCCTGTTTCATTCTGCTTCAGATGTCAACGGGATCTGATGTTGAGCCATCAAAAACTACAGTGCCTTTCATTCCCTCCTGAAAGGACCTGATGATGTTAAGGAGTTGAGGTGGACATCCAATCTTGGAAAGTATTTTAAAAAGGCCCTCCCTGCTGACAGGTTTGATATTAACCTGAAGGGAATTGTTAATTCAGTTTTGTGAAATCAGTTGTAAAGAGCCTGAATGATGTAAGTATTTGTAAGAATCTATGTGTAGAAAGACTGTAAAATAATGATTTAAACAGCTGTGGAGATACAAGATGTATGTAGTAAGACTTGTATCAGCTGTGGGAGAAACCAAGGATTGGCTGAACCTGAAATAAAGCCAGCAGTCTCAGCACACACACACTGGTGGTGGTGACATGGCATCGTGGTGTGGAATGTGGTGAAGAAGAAGTGCTACAATACTGATTTACAAGGACATTGACTACGGAACTGATTTATGACTGAACTCTGTTGATATTGCCGTGTATGACCATTGGACTGAATAAGGACAAAGCTTTATGTATGAACATTGCTTCAAACTTGATTTAATATAACTTTTCTTCAATCAATATTGTCTCTTTGCTTGTTAACTCATTGAGCAATTTTGTCTCTCTGAGAAATCTACTTGTTGGCGCCCCCTGGCACGTTATTAACTCTGTCATTTGCTAACCAAATCAAAGGTCTTTGTGAGATCTATGAAGGCCACAAAGAGTGGCTGTTATTGTTTCCTGCATTTCTCCTGGTATTTTGGGTACTGCTGCCAGGCCAGTTTTTAAGCACTGTTTTTCAGTGCTGTGCATGTTTATTTGTTCAAATGTTTGTTCTGTATTTTTTCTCTTAATTTTTAAAGGGGTTTCCCTCCAATACTTTAAAGCTTTGCAGCTGACACAAGGGCCAGCCAGACTTGAAATCACAGAATAATTTAGTTGGAAGGGGCTTATAAGGCCATCAAGTCCAACCTCCAACTCAATGCAGGACTCCAAATCAAAGCAGAGCTGGCAATTGTCTAAATTTCCCTTGAATACCTCTAACGCTGGAGCACTCACCACCTACCAGGATAATTGGTTTGCTTCCATACTGCTCTAACAGTCAAGAAGTTTTCCTTGATATTCAACCAAAATCTGTTTCCTGTAGCTTGAGCCCATTTTTACGTTTTCTGCACTCTGGGATCAAGAACAGACCCTTCCCGCCTCTGACAATCTTATTTGAAAAGTGCTATCATATCTTCCCTCAGTCTTCTTTTCTCAAGGTTAAACATGCACAGATCTTTCAGTGTTTCCTCATAGCATTTGGTTTCCAGCCCCCTGGTCATCCTTGTTGCACTCTTCTGAACTTGTTCCAATTTGTAAGCATCCTTCTTGAAGTGTGGTATCCAGAACTGGATAAAGTACTCAGGATGAGATCTAACCAGTGCCAAACAGGGGGGAACTAGTACCTCATGGGTTTTGGAGACTATACCTCTGTTATAGTCTCCTAAAATAGCATTTGCCTTTTTTTCCAGCCATGTCACACTGTTGCCTCGTATTCAGCTTGAGATCTACAACAATTCGAAAATCATTCTTACTCATAATAAAACTGAACTAAATATCTCCCCTTGTAAATGTAATTCCCCCCTACAGTGTAGAAGTATGTACCTATCCCTGTTAAATTTCATTCTGTTGTTTTCAGTCCAGTGCTCAAGATTTATTTTGTTCTTTTCTTCCAAGGTATTATCTATTCTGCCCAATTTTGTGTCATCTGCAAACCTGATAAATATTTGCTGCACTCCCTCATCCAGGTCATTAATAAAAATGCTGAAGAGCAATGGGCCCAAGACTAAGCCTTGTGGTACTCCACTTGTTTCCTTCTTCCAGTTTGAGAAGGAGTCATTGATAAGCACTCTCTGAGTATGATTCTGTAATCAACTGTGCATTGATTTGACACTTGTTCTAGCTAGCTTGCTGTACAATTCTAAGGTTTGTTAAAAACTGGAACAGACTGTTCACAAGTTCAATCTGGGAGGAGGAGGCTGAATGTACACCCAAAATGTGCTTCCATAGCAGGCTCACTTCTCAGTACATCAGTATGCATCATAAGATTCATAAAAGAAAATAAGCAAGTAGCCCGCAGCCAAAGCATGCTTCCTTGTTGCATGCCTCTGGATCCAATTCAATCTGCCTCTTAATTACCAAGATGAGTGCTGTGATGAAAAACCTATGGGTCATCTTCAAAGGGTTTCAGCATTCTTAGTTCAATTCCAGTTGCAAATATGTAACAAAGACAAATTGCCATTGTTCTGCTTATTCTCAGTTTTTAGATTTACTTAGTTTTTTATATCACTTACAGCTGCCATTTCAGAATAATCAGGTGAGAAGCAACAGCATGAACACTTTACCTGTAGGAGCATGCATAGCAGAGCTGGGGATAGTAGCTGCATCTTGTGGTACAGTACTAGTGTCAGGTTCAGGAGTGCTGGTTGTAGGGGAGGTGGGTGCTGGATTTAATGACGTTCGAGGCTTTCTCTGCAAAGAATCATATTAATATATTCTAATAGAAAAAAGTATAATGAACAACGAAAAAAGCTGTTATATACTTAAAACACAACCCTGAGGACTTCTTCTCAAGAAAGTCAAGAGGAAATGGTGTATTAGTGGTACAAATGTCTAAAAGACAAGAGATAAAAATAGCTTGAGACAATAACAGGTAGGAGAGCCATAAAGAAATAATTAATAGTGCTGAATGGAGAGAAATTTTGGAAGGCATAACTTTTTAACCTGATTACTACATTTACAACCTCCCCTTCTCTTAAGAACCAAAACCAACCAATCAAAATATTCACAGGAAATCTTCTACTTAGAGAAATGAAACTACCTCAAGTTCTTTTCTATTACTTTAAACTGTTTGTAGAAACAAAGGAAGCTACTTTGTACCATGTCAGAATATTTGTCAATCTTACTAAGAAATATCAACTGTAGTTGGCAGTAGCCATAAAACATCTCAGACAAAGAATGAATTTTCTAGAACGTGCTACTTTATTTACTGGAGGTGTTAAAAGACTAAACTTAAGTTCTTCTCCATAAAAGCAAGTAGTGTACTTCTTTGCTACTAAACTAAGTTTTTTCTCCTATTTACAGAATCCATGTGCAAATCATAATCTCATGCAGCATTTTAGGAGATGCTTTGAACATTTTAGGACATTGTATCACCCTTTCCTAGAATTGCTATTTCCCTTTTAACCTATGAACTTTCATGCATGGACTGTTTTGTTACAACTGACTGCATAAGCAGGAGGCTTTTTGGCTGAGAAGCAGCATAAAAATGATTTAAGCAAAGTTTGTACGATGTATTACTCAAAGGAAGACCTCAAAGCAAGGAACCTTTGGTCAGTGTCAGAACTGGTTCTACCATTAGCTCTATATTAGAAAACCATTATGTTGCAATGCATATAAATAGAATAGCTTCTGACTACGGTATGCATACAGAATTCAGCCATGCACACACAACACCTACCTTGCTGCCAGGCTTTGGTCCCCTCTTTTTGGGGAATTTCAAAGGCTCCATTGCCTTTGAAGGGGGAAAGTTGGGGTGGTTAGTCAAAGCCTTGGATGTCCGGCCACGCTTGCGACCAGGTTTGCGCCCCCTCTGTCCAGGATGATGCTCCAGAAGAGTTTTTGTGCCACTATGCATGGTGCTCTTTTCAGAAATCACATCAGGGGTAGAAAATGGGCTTTTTGGAATCACTACTATCACAAAAGAGGAAGGAGGGAAGGCAATCAAGTACCACCACAACAATCCAGTGCAAACCAATTTCTGTAACATCTCTAGATTCAACCACTATAAGGGGGTCAATTTGGAAAGGTGTCATGTTTTCACCATTCTGCAAACATTACAATGATTGCACACCAATAGCAGCTATTTTCCTATAGACTCCTCTATCAGATGGTTTACTCCTGAAATTTAACAGCAATATTCCATTGGATAAATTCAGAACAGGGGAAAAAAGCACACACTGAAGTGATCTATAGAAATAGAGATAAAATTGTAAATTTGAAAGACATTTTGTAGAGTAGAGATGTGCAGCCTGCGCTAACCAATAATCTGGTGGTACCTTTAAAAAAATAACAAATATTTTGAGGTAGAAGTGGCATTGTGCACAGAAACTTCACTTTGTCCTCAGAAGACTTGTTAAGTAATAGTTGAAGATCTGTAAGAGGCAAGAGAAGCTTCTGGAAACTTAATAGTTAAATCAATAGGGTGATAGCATACAAATAATGCAACCAGAGATGGGCACAAATTGAAAAAATGGCAATTCGTTGTGATTCATAATTTAAAAAAAGTTAATGAAACACAAGTTCATGATTTTTTCTGATGAATCGATGAATCTACTATTTATTCATCTTGACTTTAAAAAGAGAGGTTACTTAGCTGTAACTGGTTCTTTGAGTGGTCCTCTGTGAATTCACACTAATGGGTTAAGTGTGCGCATGTGCAGAGGCTTCGGATACTTTGGAGCGAAAAAGATTGCTAGGACCCCCCCCCCCGCAGCCCACGTGGTCCGCTCATCCTAGTGGTTACCTTAGTTCCCCAATGCCGCTGCTGCTCAAAATGAGAGACACACGTGACGGACAGAGGGAAGGACGGGCGGGACATGTGAATTCACAGAGGACTACTCGAAGAACCAAAGTTACAGGTAAGTAACATCTCTTTCTTCTTTGTGGCCTCTGTGAATGCACACTAATGGGTGATTGACAAGCTTACCTTCCAAGGTGGAGGGACGTCATGGCAACACAGAAGACAGGACTGCACTGCCAAATCTAGCATCTTCTTTAGCCCGTACATCCAACTGGTAGTAAGAGGTGAAGGTGGAGGGCATGGACCAAGTGGCAGCCTTGCAAACATCATAGATAGGAACACCTCTAAGAAAGGCTGTCAAAGCTGCTACCGCTCTTGTAGAGTGAGCTCATATGGTCGTAGGGAGAGGCCTTTTTGCAAGCTCATAGGCAAGACAAATGGTCTGTACCAGCCACCTGGAAATGGATTGTGCAGAGATGTGGTGTCCCCCGTGAGGTAAATAAGGGGAGATGAATAAACGGTTAGATTTCCTAAAAGAGGCAGTCTGCTTAACACAGAATGACAGAGCGGAAAGCAAAAGGGATCCCCCGTAAACTCCGAAACGGAAGGACGCAGGAGTTGGAGCTCCGCTGCCTTTTTATCCCTCTTTCTATCCTTTCCAAGTTTGGAACTGATTATTCCCCTCCTGTGTTTTCGACGTTCAAACTGAACATTCCCCGAGCCTGTGGAAATGTGTTGCTGCTAGCTTGCTGTTTCTTTTGGTAAACAAGAGCCTTATCAGGACCAGCTGGCCGGCTCCTACCAGACGCCATTCAACTGAACCGTGAGTGAGCTTTCTAGCAAAATTCCTTGCTCTTACCACCACTCCTATGGGAAAGAAAAGAGCATTATCCCCAGGGGACTCCGGAGCTGATGTTACCCCAAACTTCAAACAGACAAAGCTGGAGGCTTTTTTTCCTTTGCACCAGCCTTCAGCGTCTGTGGATTTACTACCGGGCCTTGCCCTCCCCTCCGCCCATCCAGCTGACTCGGAGTCTGTTACTCCCCCCAACAGCCCTTGTGGGAACATACAACCTCCCATGCCTGACAAAGAATTACTACTGGAGCAGGAGCCAGATAACATGCTAATGAAACATTTCCTCCTAACTGCTCAGACGGTAAAACAGATATTTACCCATTTAGACATGGCGGTTGAACTTCTAAAAGGACTCTACCGGATGCAATCAATCAACTCTAGCTCACTTGCAGGCTCCAACCGATGTGTATCCCAGCAGGCTGCTGCCAATCTCCCATGTAAGAATTCTTTTAACTTTACTCACGAATCTAAAAATGATCAACTAATCTATGCACCTAACTGTGCAGCAATCTCTGTTTTCTGGAGCGGAGGAATACGACCTGACTGGTCCAGAATAAAGCAGGCCAAAACCCATCTGGCTATACTACTAAAAGTAGCCTTCTCTTCTATCGACCTGCTTAAAATTGAGAAACTACCTTCTGCTCACTCTATGGACCGTCTTTTGCTGTTTTTCAACTCCAAGCACATCCCGGGTCTGCTGTTCTCACGTGCAGGAATCCTGAGAAGAGCCGGCATCTTTCCCCAAAGACATTTTAGGAACACTACCATTGCGAGCCTTTTACCGGTCAAGCCTAAATTGCAAGACAACATGACGCCGGCCCCTGCACCAGAACCTCCTTCAAATACCGGCCTGGGTCCCAATACTTCTCCCGCTTCCAGGGACTGTCTTCTGGACTTGTCTTTTCCAACCGTCCTTCCTTCTCCTCCGATTTCTGCCGATGTGAACCCTGACTGCAAGACAAAGCTACAGACGAACCCAGTCGACCGGCTGACTGGAATTACCTCCAATTGTCACCCTCTCACTCTGGAACCCGCACCTGAACCTTGGATCCCCAATTGCCCCCCAAGGACTCTCCCTGACTGTGAAAACCCAATCCCTCCCCTGCTCCCTGATAACAATGGTTTTCCCACCTCCTTATTCCCTACCTGTACTGTGAATAGACACTCCCCAGATGGCTCCTTCCTCTCAGTGGATGCCTCAACACAACTTGTCCCTCCTCTTAACTTTAATCTCATAAACCCCGACCCCAAGGGGGATAACTCGGTCTGCACCAAGGAGCCCGAGACCATATCGCTAACCCCTCCTGACTCTTCGCCAGCCTTAGTTGCCAAATCTCTTTCCCACCTATCAGGCGGAACACACATGAGAGCTCCCTCTTTAGCCAACAATCAAGTTCTCAATGGGGACCCCAGTTACCCAACCCATATCGATTCCCTTTCCTGCTCATCTAACTCCAACCTTCCCTGTTGACTACCTGCACTCTCGCAGACCTTCTTAAATCCAGCAGCCTGTCTTAAGTTAGTTTCTTGGAACATTGCAGGTTGGGGGGAAAAAACAACGGATCCCGATCTCATCAGTTATCTCTCGTCCTTCGATATCATCTTTCTTCAAGAAACCTGGTCCCTAACCCCTCCATACATATCAGGGTTCACTCCCTATCATCTCCCAGCTTTCAAATCTAAACAAATGGGCCGCCCTCGTGCCGGCCTCTGCTGTTTGTATAGACCCTTTTCTGGGTACTCTTTAACTCCCATTGTTTCCCAATCTAGGTTCTTCCAAGCATTCTTGCTTGCATGCAAGGACCTTAAGATATTAGTTTTTAATATATACGTTCCCCCATCCTATACAGATACCCTCTCCCCCTGGGACGAGGTCAAGTTCTTTACAACAGAATACCTGGTGTCCGATCCATCCATCCCCCTTCTTTTCTTGGGCGACTTTAACGCTAGAATGGGCTCCAACAACTCAGCCCTGTCTCTACACATGAATTGGGACTCGGAAGAGCTGATTCCACCTGAGTTCCAAGGTCCTAGACTTTCTTTAGACTCCGCATTCAACAACTACACCTCACAATTGGTTGATTTATGCCTTGAATTCAATTTAACCATACTCAATGGCTCCACCGCCAACGACATCCCAGGCAGATTAACCCACTTCTCTTCTAGGGGGTCTAGCGTTCTTGATTATGCACTTACCTCTTCAGCCGTCCTGCCTTACCTTTCAGACTTCACTATTGACTCTCGTTCTGAAAGTGACCATTTACCCATTCATCTCGTCTTAAGTTTTCAAATCCTCAACATGAGATCAAAGGACCCTCGACCAAAACCTATACCTCGTCTCAAATGGTCCCCTAAGATGGAGGAAGCTTTCAACGTTTGGCTGAGTACGACAGACTCTACTAATTCTAATCTGAAACTGACTGAGACCAACTCCCCCCTTACAGCGATTGCGTCTTACGAGTCCCTTGCCAAGGCACTCGTCCAGTCCCTTAGAGCATCCTCTTCTACCAATTCCCATAAACACCCCCCTTCCTGGTTTGACACAGAATGCTTGAATGCCAAGAAGTGTGTCAGGCAGTTTTTCCTCTTAGTCCGCCGTGACCCTTCCCCGGCCCTTTTAAAATCATACTTCCATCTGAGGAAAACTTGCCGACTCCTCCTAGAAGAAAAGAAGCACTTATTTGCCCAACACAACTGGAATTTACTCCATGATGCAATCCACTCCAACAACCATAAAGCTTTCTGGTCCCAGGTTTCCCGCACTAACTCCCCCTTAGCTCGTAATGTTTCACCTCCCATTCCTGCCTCTACTTGGACCACTCACTTTTCTAGAATCTTTACAGTTCCAACTACACATAACGACCCGATCCTGCATCCCCCAGACCTACCGGAATGGCCACCGGTCACCCCGTATGAGGTGGAAGAACTTATTAATACTTTGAAAACTGGGAAAGCGCCAGGTCCTGATGACATTCCATCCGAAATCCTCATAAGCAACCCCTCATGGTGGTCGGGGCCTTTATCCAACCTATTCACATTAATCAACCATTCAGGTCTTTTCCCTCATGCCTGGCTATCCTCAATTATTGTACCCATTTACAAAAAGGGCGACCCTGCCTCACCAAATAACTACAGACCAATAAGCCTCCTCTCATCCATTGGGAAGCTTTATTCCAAACTACTACTCAACAGACTCACAACCTGGGCAGTTTCAAAAGCCCTCCCGGGCAGAGAACAAATAGGTTTCTGCCCAGGTGCTTCCACACTTGACCACGCCTTCACACTATCCTTTCTCGCAGAAAAATACTCCGTTCATTATGGAGCCAGATTGTACACGGCCTTTATTGATCTTAGAGGAGCGTTTGACTCAATCAATAGGGACATACTGTGGAAGAAACTGTCCAATTGGGGGATCGACCCCCGCCTTCTCTTCCTGATCCAACGCCTCCACTCTTCCAACTCGTGCCGGATTCGCCTCGATGGCACAGGCTCCATGACCGACGAAATCCCTATCAACAAAGGAGTCCGCCAAGGGTGTATACTTGCCCCTTCACTTTTCAATCTATTCCTTGCAGATCTGCCTCCCGCTCTTCCTAGCTCTGGAACCTCCCCTCCCTCTCTCAATGGTGTCCCTGTACCTATTCTTCTTTATGCAGATGACGCAGTGCTGCTGTCTGTCACTAAACCTGGCCTCCGACTTCTGCTATCCTCTTTCCAAGAATACTGCTTCTCCAATGAATTATCAATCAATCCCGAGAAAACAAAAATCCTGGTTTTCTCGAAATCCTGGGCCCCGACAGCCTGGAAGATTGGTAATCTATCATTCCAGCAAGTCCAGACTTTCAAATATCTGGGGATCACCTTCCACTCCCGACTCAGCTGGACTCACCATTGTAAAGCTGCCATTTCGTCTGCCATGCCACATTTAAACGCAGTCGCCCGTTTCCACTTCAATAGTGGCAACCAGTACATTCCGGCTGCTCTCCATATATTTCAAATCAAAATCCTCTCCCAGCTGCTATATGGAGCCCCAATCTGGATCGAGGCTGCTAATCAAGACCTTGATAAAGTCGCTGCCTCCTTTCTCAGAAGGATTCTTGGAGTCCCAAACCTAATTAGATTGTCCACATTGATACTCGAATTAGGCATGCACCTTCCCTCTACTATCGCTTGGTCCCTAACCTTCAAGTTCTGGCTTAGACTACACGTCAATACCCAACCAGATTCCATACTCAATGACCTACTAAAAGATCCCTTTTCATCCAAGTGGTTCAATATTCTTGATGCTAAGCTCGCATCCTTGGACCTCTCCCCCGAATCTCTTTCAGACACCACCCTTCACAGAGCCCATCAAATCATCAAATCTAAACTCTGGCAACAGGAACTCAATTTATTACTCCCCAATTTAAATCCTATTTGTTCCCCTCACTTCTTCGGCCTTTCCCCTTCACTCGGTAGACCCTCAAACTATTTTAGTAAACTAATTAATCCAAGTAAAAGGAGGGCTTTTATGCTAGCAAGACTAAACATTTTCCCATCAGCTGTTCACTTTGGAAGGTTTGCAAACATACTACGCATCAATAGACTCTGTCTCTCTTGTTCATCTGAGCCCGATACCCTAGACCACATATTATTCCGCTGCCCGACTCATCAACATTTAAGAAACAACATCCTTGAACCCCTTCTGTCGTCCCTTTTTGTTTCCCTAGCTGACCCCCTCCCCACCCTTTTAAGCGATTACTCGGCGACCATTACTAGCGTGGTAGCAGATTTTCTTTTAGCGGTCTCCAAGTCAAAACCCCTGCCCCATCCTCCCCCCGCATCACCCTCCCAGTTCTTACCTTCACGCCCGTCCTTCTTGGTTTGTAACACTATGACATAAATTGTTACTGCTGTTTTATCCCCTTTTAATGCCAATAAAGGTTTTAAGTAAGTAAGAATGACAGAGCACAGCACACATTTAGTAAATGTAAAAACTTCTCAATGTTGTTAGACGGTTTGGGAAAAAGGTCGGCAGATTGCTTGATGTGAAATTCAGAGCATACCTTGGGGAGAAAGGAAACATCAGGATACAAAGTCACCTTGTCTGGGTGAAACTGAAAAAAAGGGGGAATCAACCCTAAGAGCTGCCAGTTCGGAAGCACGCCTGGCAGAGGTCACAGCAACAAGAAAAGGGACTTTATAGGACAGAAGCCGTTCAGAGGTTGTTGCCAGCAGTTCAAAGGGCGGTAAAGACAAATGGTTCAACACCGTATGGAGTGACCACAGAGGAGTCGGAGTTATCCGAGGAGGAGCAAGGAGAGCCACACCCTTAAGAAAAAGTTTTACTCTAGGGTGGCGAAACAACAGAGCCGCATCAGAGTCCTGGGGTTGATGTGCTATGATAGCTGATAAATACACCTTGAGAGTAGACAGGATTAGATAATTATCGAAAAGGTATGAAAGAAAAAACAAAACTGCTTCCATAGATGTTGGAACTGTTGGTAGACTATGGGTAGCAGCAAATTTCTGAAACAATAACCACTTGTGGGCATATATGGTTTTGGTGGTCAGCTTCCAAGGGTGAGACAGGATAGTCTCTACTGGGGTGATATTCTCCAGGCTGTTAAGTGTAAGGAGTTTAGATCCGGGTGGTAAGTTTTCCCATCGTGCAACGTCAGAAGGTGTGGAAGAGATGGCAGACGCATGAACTCCGAAGCCATGGTTCAGAGCATTGTGAACCATGGCTGTCTCTGCCAGTAAGGGGCTATCAGAATGGCATTTGCGTTGTCTTGCTTGAGTTTCACAATGATACCTAGGATAAGTGGAATAGGTGGGAACATGTATAGCAGATCTCTGTTCCAAGGGACCATGAGTGCATCTCCCAGTGATCCTGGCCCCTTGCCCGCCCTGAACAAATACGCATCGCACTTGGTGTTGTGAATGTTAGCAAACACATCTATTGGTGGATTTCCCCACCTCTTGCAAATTTGAAGAAAGATCTCTTGGTTGAGAGCCCATTCATGTGTTTGAAAGGTGGTTCGACTGAGTCTGTCTGCCCAAACGTTGTCTCAGGTGGATATGTGAACTGCTGATGGAAAGATGTGGTGTTCGAGACACCATTCCCAAAATTGAACTGTCAAGTATAGAAGAGGGAGGGAATATGTGTCCCCCCCCCCGTTTGTTGCTGTAGTGCATCGCATTGGTGTTGTCCATCGTGACTTGAACCGCGGTGCTTGCAAGAAGGGGTAGAAATGCTTGAAAGGCCTTGAACATTGCCAGGAGTCCCAGGTTTCTGATGTGCAGGGATGCTTCCTGTGGAGACCAGGATGCGTGAACTTGGAGGTGTTGGCAGTGTGCTCCCTAGCCTACCATGCTGGTGTCTGTCATAACTCTGGAAGTCAGAGGGGCAAAGGGCCTGCCTAGAAACTGATTGAGCAGTTTGGTCCACCACAGAAGTTGTTTTGCTAGCTCTGGGATGACCTGCATAAGCTTCCTAGGAGAACTGGTGAGTGGATTGAAAAAAGTGAGATACCAAGCTTACAGGGATCTCATTTTCAAATGCGCATGCTGAATGACTGAGGTGGTGGAGGCCATGAGTCCTAGAAGCTTTTGGGTACAGTGAGCCATCACCTGCACGTGTGGTTGGAACTGCCGTATCAGAGAGGCTATCTTGGTGGCTTATTCCTTGGGAACAAAGGCTCATGCATGTGGAGAGTCCAGCACTGCACCTATGTAAGTGATCAACTGGACCGGGCGTAGGACGGATTTTTCGTAGTTTACCTTGAGACCTAGGTCCTCCAGAAGACCTAGTGAGATGTATATGTCTTGTGGCCTGTTGTCTTGAGAGAGCTATGAGAAGCCAATCATCTATATATGGGTAGATGGCTATGCCCCGTGTGCGCAGAAAAGTGGCAACAGGTGCCATGCACTTGGTAAAGACGCGAGGAGCTGCAGATAGGCTGAATGGTAAGGCATTGTATTGGAAGGCTGTATTCCCAAGGGCGAAGCGAAGAAATCTGTGGTGGTCCACTCTTATGGAGATATGGAAATATGAGTCGCTAAATCTATCACAGCAAACCAGTCTCCTTCCTGAATGAGAGGAAGGATGCGCTCCAGAGTAACCATACATAAGCGATGGTAAGCGACAAATTGATTTAAGTCCCGAAGATCTAATACTGCTTGGAAAGAGTCAACCTTCTTTGGAATGAGGAAGTACCTGGAAAAGAACCCAGGATTGTTTGGGTCGATGGTGACAGGTGAAATGGCTGATTTTTAAAGAAGATGACAAATTTCTTTTTGCAACGTAAGGGAAGGAGTGTAGATCTCTTGATGGAGGAAGTTCTATGAATTCTATTGCATAACCGTGGGTGATGAAAGAAAGGACCCAGGAATCTGTAGTGATCATAGTCCAGGAACTTAGAAACGGAGCAAGGTGGGTATGGGAACGGAAGGTAGAATAAGATGGGTAGAACTTGTAGAGTCAAAGACTCTGCTTGGACTTTTTCTCTGTCTTCCTATAGGTCTGACGAGGGCGTTGGCGGTGATCCTGATTTCGAGATTGATATGATGATGTTTGCTGAGGTAAGTACCTTTGTTTACTGGAATAGGACCTGTAGGAATGGTATGGCTGGTATGAATACTGACGCTTCCAATTATATTGTTGTGGTTTATAATACTGTTGTGTGTCATAGGCACGTGCTGTTTTCTTCATTTTATGCAGGTTTTCTAAGAGATCATCCGTCTTGGGATCAAAGAGACCAGAGCCATCAAACGGTAAATCCTCTATTCTTTGTTTGCAATCATCTGTTATGCCGGCTGAACGAAGCTATGCATGCCTTCTAATCGCCACTCCTGTCATCAAGTGTCTAGACGCTGACTCAATAATGTGTCTAGCACTCACTCGTTCTTGCTTCACCAGAGCCATAGCTTCTAGGTGTATGGAAAGAATGATTTAAGCATTGCGGGGACCACTTGCAGAGATGCAAGAATCTTTGACCACAAGTGTTTCTGATATGCACTCATGGCTGCCATATAGCTGGCAGCCTGGAAAGCGAATGATGCCAAAGAATAGACTCGATGTCCCAAGATGTCCAGCTTAACATCCCTCCTTATTACTTGGCATGGCTGTTGACCTTGTACACGAACGTGCCTGAGTAACATCAACCACAACTGAATTAGGAGGCGGATGCTTAATTAAAAAGTCAGCATCTGGACCATGAATTTTGTACAGATTTTCTATTCTCCTTGACATCTGAGTGGTTGAAAAGGGCTTGTCCCAGGTCTCCTTCAGAACACGAAACAGGGATGGAATGAAAGATAGATGGAATGGAGAAGCAGACTTCTGGTCAATGTCCTCATAAATAAACTTTGTCAGTTTCAAGCTGTGGAGGCTGGTGTACTGTCAAATCAAGGGCTTTAGCAATGTGTTGTATCATAGCTGAATAAGTGGTAAAATCCGAAGAAGGTGAAGGAGGATTTTCATCATCAATTTCAGAATCTGGAGTGTTGGTATTAGGAGCAGGTTCCACTGGTACCAAAGAGGTAGAAGAATCAGAGTCGGAGTTCTGGGAATTGGAAGAATGAGCAGAATCCAATATACATTGAACCATCTGGCGCTTCTGAAGAAGTGCGTTGGATACATCAGGTTGAGCAGTATCAGAATGGAGCCTGCACTTGGTACCGTGCATGATACCAGGAGGGTGGGTACCTTGCGGGTCGGTAACTTGAGGTGTGCCATGAGCAGCATGGTGTCTATGAGCGACCTGCTCAGTCAGGAGCTTGCTGGTAGAAGCTTTGGGTTTCGGTACAAGGTTGCTCCTTGTCTTACGTTTCTGTGGTACCGGAGAGTCACAGCAATGATGTTTCTTGCGATGACACGCAACATAAGGTGGAGAATCCGAAGTAGACTCGGTATCGGAGGTGGAAGACAAAGCCGATGAACACGACAAATCTGAGGAATATGGATATTCAAACTCCATTCTAGGATCGTAGAAATGTTCAAGACCATGGAATCAGCACTGATGGTGCTTAGAACAAGACAATATCAGAGAATATGAGCAATGTCGACCACGCTCCCTTTGATGTTTGGGCCGGTGTTTGTGAGCCCTGGAGCCATGGTAGATTTTAAGCCCTGAACGTCTCGGAGGCTGGCTATCGTCTGAATCCAGATCCTCGGTATGGGCCTCTTTCTCTTTTTCTTTTTGCCAGCATCAAGGTCTTGAGGAGGAAGACACCGAGAGACAGTCCATAATCGCAAATGAGAAGGCAATCTAGGACTAGCTGGTACTGAGGATTGTTTGATAATAACCTCCAATTCAGCAGGGGTAGGTGGTACCCTCAGCAACGGGGATGGTGGTTCAGCCTGGATTTCAGGTACCATGTCATCCTCAATGCCCATATCAATAGCTGGAATGAGAGAGGCACGAGGCGGAGAAATTTGCTGTGTTGGAGAGGACGGCTTTGCCTTTTTTATCTTGGACGATTTATTTTTTGTTTTGTTCAAGGATCCGACGTGGGCGCCTGATTTAGCTTTGGCTGCCTTCATTCTATAAGACTGTGAAGGAGTTGGATTTGGAGAAACTGAGGAACGTTGAGTCGAAGCAGGGGTGTCCATGGCAGGAGATCTGAGAGACTTTTCCCAGAGCACGGCTTGAAATCTCCGCTCTCTCAATTTAAGAGCCTGTTTTGTAAAGCTCTTGCTTTGGAAGTCGAAGGGCGATGGGATTCCCCCAAACAGATTAAACAGAGTTTATGCCCATCTGAGGTGGGAATCTTCTTGGTGCAGAAAGAACAAGCTTTCAATGAAACTTTAGGGGCCATAAAAAGGTGGGGGGAGGGGGGACAAAACTATCTCTAGTGCTCTTGTCGTCTTTTTTTTACTCAAAAGAGGAAAGGAAATAAAAGAAATACAAACAATGAAGTGAAAATCAACAATCTAAAATATTCCTTCTGTTTTTTCACAGGTGAAGAGAGGGGAGCTCCATAAGAGAGACCTCTTGAGCGGGGGGGGGGAGGAACTAAGGTAACCGCTAGGACGTGGGCTGCGGGGGGTGGTCCTAGCGACCTTTAAGCTGCAAAGTATCTGAGGCCTCTGCGCATGCACAGACTTAACCCATTAGTGTGCATTCACAGAGGCCACAAAGAAGAACCCTATAAAACACCACCCCAGGCACCTAGAGACACCAAAATTGCAGAGACATTCTCCTGACTCTTCTCTATAAGCTCTGCAAGTTTGGGTTTCGGACCACTGAAATATACATCCACACAGAGCCATCCCCAGGAATGGTTTCCCCCAGAGACACCAAAATCAAATAGAAGCCTCTCCCAGCTCTCCTCTACAATCCCTCCAAGTTCGGTGAATATTGGGTTTTTCCCAAGCCAGCTGCTAAAGGGCACTTTCCTGGGAGAGGCATTTTGTGGGTGTATAATTCAGACTCCCAAACCCAAACTTCACCAAACTTGGAGAAATTGTAGAGGTGAATCAGGGAAAGTGTCTCTGTAATTTTGGTGCCTCTAGGTGCCTGGAGGGGCATTTTAAAGCTCAACAAATTGAAAATCACTAAAAACTCATCAATTCATATTCATTGGGGTGTTGCTTCTGATGAATATGAATCAACATATTAGCAATTTTTGATGAATTTTGCAAGGTGATTTTTAATTAATGCCCGTCTCTTATAGGAAATAATGAATTGATAAACACAGCTTACACATTTTGATCCAAGTTTAATCCTGTGTTATATAGTGTATTTCCCTCAGTTAAAGTTATAACATCCTCTGGCACATCTTGCCTCTTGGCCCAAGGATACAATTACAAGTGAACAGATATGTTGAATTTACAATGTGACCAGGAAAATATATTTAGAAAGCTTTAATGTGTCAGAGTCCCCAGATTTTATTTCATGCAGTGGACTTTGAACCATAAAAGATTCTGCCACAGTACCGTATCTTCTAAAAGACCTGCAACAGTGGCTGGAAAACCTAGCAAGTTGCTAAGATTATTACATGCAAAGTAAATTAATTAGGCTGTAGCATGTGACAATTCATCACCACCTAAACACAGTTTGCTTTCTACAAGTTAGATATGGATATGATATAAAAGTATTATTGTGGACTGCAATAAGCTGTAATTCAGATAAGCCTTAGGCCACCTTCAAGACAATGGCAATGTATGCACCTGCTTCAGAGCAAGTTAAAGTTCAGTTTTGACACACACTGCAATGTTACTTTCCATGGGAGTTTGTTCATTTAATAATTAAAACAAAAACACAAAAACTGTACAGCAGAACCTGACAAATATGGGACAATTCAGACTTTCCATATGCCAGATTTTAAGGAGTGCCTCCAGTGTTATAGGTAAAGGTAAAGGTTCCCCTTGACAATTTTTGTCCAGTCATGTTCGACTCTAGGGGGCAGTGCTCATCCCCGTTTCCAAGCCACAGAGCCAGCGTTTTGTCCAGAGACAATCTTCTGTGGTCACATGGCCAGTGTGACTTAGACACGGAACGCTGTTACCTTCCCACCGAGGTGGTTCCTATATATCTACTTGCATTTACATGCTTTCGAACCGCTAGGTTGGCGGGAGCTGGGACAAGTGACGGGCACTCACTCCGTCGTGTGGATTCAATCTTACAACTGCTTGGTCTTCTGACCCTGCAGCACAGGCTTCTGCGGTTTAGCCCGCAGTGCCACCACGTCACTTGCAGCGCCACCACGTCCCTTCCAGTGTTATATGTAGCCCTAAATATTCCAATTCAAAATATATAGATCAGGACAAATAACAATAGTTTCAAAGAAATCCACTCTGAATATTTTCCATGTCAGGGAGACTTAGTAGTATTTGCCACTGCTGCTCAGGCCCAAGCTCCTCCTGTTTCCTTGATTTAAAAAAAAGGCTGCCCTGACTTTTTGGTGCTCCTTCTGCACCCATGATGCTCCAACTATTCACTGTTAGGCAGAACAGACCACAGACGCCACCTGGGTTTACATCGTAAGCACTGGGTCCAGATGTATCCCCAAGCTGCGAACCTCGCTCTTTGCGGTAAGGAAGGACCACCCACCCTCAAGACATTCATCTTGTCTGGGTTCAACCTCAACCCATTCAACTGCATCCATTCCAGTACAGTCTCCAGGCAGCTCTGGAGGGACGGAATGGCATCCACTGAAGCAGGTGAAAAGGAGATGTAGATCTGTGTGTCATCAGCATACTGATGACATGATGCCCCAGAACCCCTGATGACCCCACCCAGCGGCCTCATGTAGATATTAAACAGCATTGGAGAGATGATCGACCCCTGCGGAACCCCACAGTTGAGGCTCCATGGGGCTGAAACATTCTCGCCAAGCTGTACTCTCTGGGAACGGTCCTCCAAGAAGGATCAGAGCCAGGCAAGCTCCAGGCTGCCAATTCCCAGCTCAGAGAGCCTCCCCAGGAGGATATCGTGGTCGACGGTATTGAAGGTGGCTGAGGTGTCAAGGAGAACCAACAAGGACATATTGCCCCTACCGGCCTCTTTCAACAGGTCATCCAACATGCGACCAGTGCCGTTTCCGTACCATAGTGCAGCCTGAAGCCCGAGTGAAACGGGTCCAGGGCGTTGGTTTCGTCCAAAAGTGCTTTAAGCTGGTCTGCCATCACCCTCTCCACCCCTTTGCTTAGGAAAGAAACACTGGTGACGGGCCTATAATTTCCAATGTCATCTGCCGCCAAATTTGGTTTCTTCCTAATGGACCTAATGAGTTTCTCCTTGAGGTCTCCTGGAGAGACCCATTAATTATTGCAGTGGTCCATTCTGTTGTTACTGGCCTGGCTGCTTTGATTAGCCAGGCCGGGCAAGAGTCAAGGGAGGAAGTGGTGGCCCGACAGTGATCAAGTGCTTTGTCCACCAAATCTGGCATCACAAGCTGAAAGAAGTCGAGAATTATCGGACAAGGCAGAGCGCTGGACATCTCTGCTCGATCCATTGTATTTAAAAAAGGAGAGAGGTCACGGCGGATGGTCTCCACTTTTGATTTTAAAAATGCTGAAATTGGTCAGGTGAGATATTAGTGGGAGGCTTATCACCAGGACCAATTCTGGATAGATCGTGAACTATACGGAAGAGTTCCGCCTGCTGATTAGAAGCTTCTCTTATCTGGTCAGTGAAGTGAGATTGTCTCACAGTGCTTACCTTAGCTAGGTAATGGTTAGCTGCAATCCTGACAGCTATCTTGTTATAACCTGTCGGTTCCTCCCTCCAAATGCACTCTAGCCATCTCCTGATTCCCTTCATTGCTTGTAGGTCCTGGTTATATCAGGACCCTGGCCGAGCTCGGCAACAGAGAGGGCGTTTAGGAGCGATCATGTCTATGGCCCTAGTGGCAGTGGCAAACCAACGTCCACCAGAGCTTCGACAGGAGCGCCAGACAGAGCAGCTGGAATCCCTCTCATGGTATCCTGGAATCTCAATGGATCCAGTAACCTTCGAGGGTGGACCATTATAATAGGCCCATGCTCCCTGCGGGGGGGGGGGGAAGTGCCATTGTGAGGTTACATTTTATTAGGTGGTGAACCGACCATGACAAGGGAACTGACTCAAGGTCAGTCACCACCGGACCACACTCACTACACTCAGTGGAGAAAACCAGGTCTAGCATACGACCACCCATGTGTGGGGGACTGTTAACATATTGGGACATATTCAAGGAAGTCATGGTTTCCAAGAACTCAAGAGCTGGAGCGGATACCTCTGCTTCCACATGGATGTTTAAGTCACTCAGGACCAGAAGCCTTGGGGACTCCAACAGTGCCGCGGAGACAAAGTCCACCAGCTCCGGTAGGGAGGTTGCTGGGTTGCGGGGAGTGCAGTAACCCAGCAAGATCCCAATACGATCCCTGGCCCCAATCCACACATGTAGGGCCTCCAGACCTGGCATCACCACCGAGGAGCGCCTTGTAACCTCCAAGGTATTTCTATAGACAATGGCTACTCCCCCCCGCCCCTCCAGTTGACCCTGGTGTTGGACGGCCACATTTATTTCATGCTACCATTTGGGTCCTAGATATTAAAGAGTGCTAGGAAGATTAGATTCCCTAGAACTCCTGTAAGTGCTTTTGTTCTTTCTTAAATCGAGTCAGACTTGGGAGAAAGAGTGTTCAGCTGCCCTAGGGTAAAATTAATGGACCCTGTTTTGCCTGGTAAAGGAGCTGATCATTCCGGACCCTCTCTGTCTCGTGTAAAAGCAGTTTCTTAGGAAACCTGGCTTTTAGGACATGGTGGCTGCGTTGGATCTTAACCATGCACTTTGCTTAAGGGCTTAATAGCGCTGTTAATTGTTTTATGGAGGCAACGGTGTTCGCATGTCTGCAGAGTGAAATCTGACTCATGTGCCTGGTAATTATTTTATGACTGAAGAAACTCCTATGCAGAAAGGTTTAGGCCGATGCAAGGAGAGATTCTTCCAGTGGTTCAGTTGTTTAGCAGGAACAGTCATTTGCTGTTCTAAATTGCAAGCTCTAGTCATCAAGGTGACAAGAGTGGCAGAGATTTTTTTGTTGTTTGCTTTAAGTAGCTGGAGTCTATAAGAAGCCAAACAGGAAAAAAAAAGAAATCTAAATATAGTTTAAAAATTTCCAACCTTAAACCAGAATAGAAAGTACAGATTCCTGAGGGAATTGGTAGTCTCTGTCAAGCTGACAGATTTATTGTTTTACAGCTTCTCCCCTGAGCTAAGTGCTTCGGTAATGGCTGCAGGGTGAGTGTGAGTGGGTTCTCTGTCTTTAAAGGGCGTTTCCTTACTTGGAGACACAAGAGAGGATTCAGAAGTATTTAACGAAACATTTTTATTAATAAGCTCACTTGCCATTTCTTTGTTACTAACATTTGAACCATGAACAGACAACGAGGGAGGAGAACTCTCCCAGAACCATAACAACGATTTATCTTCTTCTAACCCTTTTAGTAATAGGTTCTTGTTTTCTCTTCCTCTTCCGTGGGTAGTCTCAGAAAATTGTTGCGAACAGCGCACAGGGTCCCGCAACAAGGGTGGCGGGCCCAATCCCCTTCTCTCGATATTTCCTTCTCCACTTCTGGGGGAATGTGATGTACTATTCGAGCAGGACCACGCTTCTTCGGGAAGACCAATACGGTCCATTCTTCGGGGCTCAGACCGGGAATGATTGGTCTTGTCGCGCCGGTCTTTCCCTCCTCACTTCCACCTTCAAACAGGGCTTGAGCAGATCTCTTTACTGGAACTGAGAAGGCTTGAACATCTTCAATTGTCTTTCCAGACTCTCTCTCTTTGAATACAGACACCTTCTCCGTCTCTTTAGAGATCTCTCCCTCTTCGGTAGTTAGGAAAACATCTATCTGCTCTCTTTCACGGTACACCTTGCTTCTCGCACCTTCTCTTTCCTCTCTCAACCGTTTTAACTGACTTTCTCTCACGCGCCTCTCCTCGCCCGTGCGCCTTTCCTCCTCTCGAGCTTTCTCTACTCTGCCCGCGCGACCTTCCTCTATCTCCTCTGCTTGTTCTTTTATTTCTGGCTTCACTGATATCTCTGACTCCACGATAACTATCTGAGGGGACGGCTCACTACTTGTTGTTTCCTTACTCTCCTCCTCACAGTGAGAGAGCAAACAAATGGCTTTTAGCAAGTGTTCCTCACTATCTGAGCTAACTGTAGACAAAGAGATTTTGGAAGCAATAGAACACAGTACTTTACTGCAGAGTGGAGCCAGACCGAGGATTATTATTATTATTATTATTATTATTATTATTATTATTATTATTATTATTATTATTATTATTATTATTATTATTATTATTATTATTATTATTATTATTATTATTATTATTATTATTATTATTATTATTATCATCTTCATGGATTGCTGCCTTGTCGTGGCGAAGGGGCTTGAGTAACTCAGAGAAACTATGGGCTATGCCGTGCAGGGACACCCAAGACGGACAGGACATAGTGGAGAGTTCCGACTAAACGCAATCCACCTGGAGTAGGAAATGGCAAGCCACTCCAGTATCTTTGCCAAGAACGCCCCATGATCAGAAACAAAAGGCTAAAAGATATGACGCTGGAAGATGGGCCCCTCAGGTCGGAAGGCGTCCAACATGCTACTGAGGAAGAGCGGAGGACAAGTACAAGTAGCTCCAGAGCTAATGAAGTGGTTGGGCCAAAGCCGAAAGGACGCTCAGCTGTGGACGTGCCTGGAAGTGAAAGGAAAATCCAATGCTGCAAAGAAAAATACTGCATAGGAACCTGGAATGTAAGATCTATGAACATTGGGAAGCTGGAGGTGGTCAAACAGGAGATGGCAAGAATAAACATCGACATCCTGGGCATCAGTGAACTAAAATGGACAGGAATGGGCGAATTCAGCTCAGATGATTATCATATCTACTATTGTGGGCAAGAATCCCGTAGAAGGAATGGAGTAGCCCTCATAGTCAACAAAAGAGTGGGAAAAGCTGTAATGGGATACAATCTCAAAAATGATAGAATGATGTCAATACGAATCCAAGGCAGACCATTCAACATCACAATAATCCAAGTTTATGCACCAACCAGCATTGCTGAGGAGACTGAAATTGAACAATTCTATGAAGATTTACAACACCTTCTAGAACTGACACCAAAGAAAGATGTTCTTCTCATTCTAGGGGACTGGAATGCTAAAGTAGGGAGCCAAGAGATAAAAGGAACAACAGGGAAGTTTGGCCTTGGAGTTCAGAACGAAGCAGGACAAAGGCTAATAGAGTTTTGTCAAGAGAATAAGCTGGTCATCACAAACACTCTTTTCCAACAACACAAGAGGCGACTCTATACATGGAAATCACCAGATGGGCAATATCGAAATCAGATTGATTATATTCTCTGCAGCCAAAGATGGAGAAGCTCTATACAGTCAGCAAAAACAAGACCTGGAGCTGACTGCGGTTCTGATCATCAGCTTCTCATAGCAAAATTCAAGCTTAGACTGAAGAGAGTAGGAAAAACCACTGGGCCACTCAGGTATAATCTAAACCAAATCCCTTATGAATACACAGTGGAAGTAAAGAACAGATTTAAGGAACTAGATTTGGTGGACAGAGTGCCTGAAGAACTTTGGATAGAGGCTCGTAACATTGTCCAGGAGGCAGCAACGAAAACCATCCCAAAGAAAAGGAAATGCAAGAAAGCAAAGTGGCTGTCCAACGAGGCCTTAGAAATAGCAGAGAGGAGAAGGGAAGCAAAATGCAAGGGAGATAGGGAAAGTTACAGAAACTTGAATTCAGACTTCCAAAGAATAGCAAGGAGAGACAAGAGGGCCTTCTTAAATGAACAATGCAAAGAAATAGAGGAAGATAACAGAAAAGGAAAGACCAGAGATCTGTTCAGGAAAATTGGACATATTAGAGGAACATTTTGCGCAAAGATGAACATGATAAAAGACAAAAATGGGAGGGACCTAACAGAAGCAGAAGACGTCAAGAAGAGGTGGCAAGAATACACAGAGGAATTATATCAGAAAGATTTGGATATCCCGGACAACCCAGACAATGTAGTTGCTGACCTTGAGCCAGACATCCTGGAGAGCGAAGTCAAGTGGGCCTTAGAAAGCCTGGCTAACAACAAGGCCAGTGGAGGTGATGGCATTCCAGTTGAACTATTTAAAATCTTGAAAGATGATGCTATTAAGGTGCTACATTCAATATGCCAGCAAGTTTGGAAAACTCAACAGTGGCCAGAGGATTGGAAAAGATCAGTCTACATCCCAATCCCAAAGAAAGGCAGTGCCAAAGAATGCTCCAACTACCGTACAATTGCACTCATTTCGCACGCTAGCAAGGTTATGCTCAAAATCCTGCAAGGTAGGCTTCAGCAGTATGTGGACCGAGAACTCCCAGAAGTACAAGCTGGATTCCGAAGAGGCAGAGGAACTCGAGACCAAATTGCTAACTTGCGCTGGATTATGGAGAAAGCCAGAGAGTTCCAGAAAAATATCTACTTCTGCTTCATTGACTATGCGAAAGCCTTTGACTGTGTGGACCACAGCAAACTATGGCAAGTTCTTAAAGAAATGGGAGTGCCTGACCACTTTATCTGTCTCCTGAGAAACCTATATGTGGGACAGGAAGCAACAGTTAGAACTGGTCATGGAACAACTGAGTGGTTCAAAATTGGGAAAGGAGTACGGCAAGGCTGTATATTGTCACCCTGCTTATTTAACTTATATGCAGAATACATCATGCGGAAGGCTGGACTGGAAGAAACCCAAGCCGGAATTAAGATTGCCGGAAGAAATATCAACAACCTCCGATATGCAGATGATACCACTCTGATGGCAGAAAGTGAGGAGGAATTAAAGAACCTTGTAATGAGAGTGAAAGAGGAGAGTGCAAAAAACGGTCTGAAACTCAACATCAAAAAAACTAAGATCATGGCCACTGGTCCCATCACCTCCTGGGAAATAGAAGGGGAAGATATGGAGGCAGTGTCAAATTTTATCTTCCTGGGCTCCATGATCACCGCAGATGGAGACAGCAGCCCTGAAATTAAAAGGCGCCTTCTTCTTGGGAGGAAAGCGATGACAAATCTTGACAGCATCTTGAAAAGCAGAGACATCACCTTGCCAACAAAAGTCCGAATAGTCAAAGCTATGGTTTTTCCTGTCGCGATGTATGGAAGTGAGAGCTGGACCATAAAGAAAGCTGACCGCCGAAGAATTGATGCCTTTGAATTGTGGTGCTGGAGGAGGCTCTTGAGAGTCCCCTGGACTGCAAGGAGAACAAACCTATCAGTTCTAAAGGAAATCAACCCTGAATGCTCACTTGAAGGACAGATCCTGAAGCTGAGGCTCCAGTACTTTGGCCATCTCATGAGAAGAAAAGAGTCCTTGGAAAAAACCTTGATGTTAGGAAGGTGTGATGGCAAGAGGAGAAGGGGACGACCGAGGATGAGATGGCTGGACAGTGTCTGTGAAGCAACCAACATGAACCTGACACAACTCCGGGAGGCAGTAGAAGACAGGAGGGCCTGGCGTGCTCTGGTCCATGGGGTCACGAAGAGTCGGACACGACTAAACGACTAAACACACACACACACATTATTATTATTATTATTATTATTATTATTATTATTATTATTATTATTATTGTTGTTGTTGTTGTTGTTGTTGTTGTTGTTGTTAATTTACTGGCCAGGTATGTAAACCATACCCGGAATTTAATATGGCTACCGGCCACACTTAAAAACACTACACACATACACACACACCATAAACAGAAAAATTCACAAGACAATTAAGAGCAAATTCTACAAAAACCGATTGCCTCAACTCCCAGTTATGTCAGATGGTTACAAATTCAGCAGTTTGATGGCACAGGGAAAAAAGCTATTTTTGTGCCTCGATGTTTTAGTATACAGCGTCTTGTATCGCCGACCAGAGGGGAGAAGATTAAACAAGTTGTGACCAGGATGCCGTGGATCTGCCGCGATCTTTTCCGCTCTCTTTTTAACCCGTGCAATGTACAACTCTTCATTACAAATACCAAAGGAGTTCCATATGAGGAGTGCAGTTACAAGATTCACAGAGGAAGATGTCCAAAGGTTGATGTCAGAGAACCCAGATTTATCTAGGCCTCAAGTAAGGGCGAAAATGGCGCAGCAGTACACTGGGGCGGAACGTGTTCCAACTCAGAAGGACCTGCTAATGGAGGAGATTCTTGTAGATGACCAGAGGTCAGCAAGAGCAGTAGCAGCAGATGCCAGCAGCAGCCCAGCAGATCCAAGGGACGTGAGTTTAAAGTTGGAAGAGCAGTTTACTTTAACAATGGCAGATTTCATGGAGAGCCAAAAACAATGGGTGAATGCGCATACAACTAGTGAGCTCCAGGCAAGAAAATACCACGAGATGAAATTGAATCTTTTGCAGAGGGAGATTGCTGAGAAACAGCAGGCCAGAGACTCTGTAGGGAATATTGATAGAAGAAACTTGCCTTATTACCAGGAAGGGG
Organism: Pogona vitticeps; assembly: GCF_051106095.1. Lineage (NCBI taxonomy): Eukaryota > Metazoa > Chordata > Lepidosauria > Squamata > Agamidae > Pogona > Pogona vitticeps. Next base: position 14,996,631 of record NC_135791.1, on the reverse strand, counting down.
ATGATTTATTTTCATTTTTGTCACTTTTTGAACTTTCTTGTGCCGATCTGAATGTACCAAAACATCTGTATTTAAAAGTTCTAAGATCCCAGGTCTCTGGAGAATTAGCCACCCTTTCAGCCAGAGTATCCAGCCAAGACTTAACTTGGGAACAGTTTAAACTCCTAGTTTACCAAAGAGGAAGTTTTACGCCAGAACTGTTACGTCAACAATTCAGAAAATTAAGAAAGACCCCCTCAAATGAGCTATTCTGCTTTGGCAGATCAGATTGCGCTGTTAGGCGACCGTTGGTTAGAAGCTGCCAAGGTCAACACGTTCAAAGACTTGAGAATGCTGTTTTACATGGAACATTTTTTAAATTTGGTACCCCCAGAGCTGAGGAGTAGTTTGTTGGAGAAGGAATGTACTGATTTACAAACACTGGCTCTAAAAATTGATGAAATAATTTCCTTTAAGAGGAGTGAAACTACCGCCAGAATTAAGCCTGTTCCGGAAGTACCTAGGAGGCAGAGTCAATATGATGTTAAGAAGCCTGTTTTTCAGGAACAGAGACAGTCCTTAGCTGGGGAACGCAGAAGCATGGCCCCTGGCCAGACTAGGTCACCCCTTACTTGTTTCCAATGTGGAGGAACCCATTTGAGAAAAGATTGCCCAAGACTGTCTGTACCAGCTAGCCAAGACAGGAAGCCAGTTGGCAAGACACCAATACCTGCACCACGAAAATTTAAGCAACCTACCCCAAAAGTGGCTTATCTGAGTGTTACGCCACAGGAAAATCAATGGATACCAGCAGAACAGCAGGTAGTTAATCAACCAAGCATTTTTCCTACCCAGAGACAGGAAGGAGTCAACCTAAATGCTATTTCTTCTGAAGCCAGCAGAATGCAGGTGGCTGTACCAAAGATTGTGCCAAGGATAATGGGTTTACGGGTAGCCCAGATTTCAACAAAAGTAAGTCAGCAGAAACCCACCAGAGAAAAGTTTTCTGTGATGGACCTGAGTTGTATTCTACCAGAGGAGCAATTTTCCTGGTCATTGCAAAAATTTTCTGAACCCGTAACTTTGCATTTTTCTTCTGGAGATTTGAGTTTAAATGCCTCTCATGATACAGCAGCTGATATTTCTTCAGTTAATAAATGTTTTGTAGATCCGGAACTGATTTTGAATAACCTGCGATGTCCTGTGAGAACCTATGGGTCTGGTGAAGTAATCGAGAGATTTGTACCTCTTGTCTTCTTGCAAATCATTTACAAGAATTGGAAAGGTTCCAAATATTTGTTAGTCCATGATGGTAAACCTGATTTTTTTGTTAGGGAATGATTTGGCATTTTTGAACCACCAACAAACTTTAAAATCAGCTTCAGTGCAAGCAGTAACCTGTTCTCAAACCAAAGCGATGCAGCAAGTTCCACCTGACAATTTCTCTGAGGAGCATTCAGATGGACAAGTAATGCAACAGCAGCCTCTGGTGAACAAACCTGATAGTGCGGCCAATACAAAGACTGAGCCAGAGGACTTACCTATTCCAATGGGTTCAGCTGAATTTAAACTAAAACAGCTGAAGGATCCTACCTTAGCTTCTTTGAGGTCACAGGCAGATAGTTATGCAATGCAACCTGTGCAACAAGTGAACTTCTTGTGGGGACAAAATGGACTATTATACCGAGAATATTTTCCTAAATCTAATGAACAGGTGGAACCAGTTCAACAGCTAGTCATTCCAAAGGACTACAGAGAGAAAATTCTGCAGATTGCCCACGACAGTCCAAGCAGTGGCCATCTTGGAATACAAAAGACTTTGAGCAGAATTTCACAGCATTTTTACTGGCCCGGTATTACCAAAAGTATCAAGGACTATGTTAGTTCCTGTGATTATTGTCAGCGAACAGGGCGCCAGACCGACAGCATGAAGGCTGAAATGCAGCTCATGGAAATTCCAGACCAGATGTTCCAGTATCTGCAAATGGATGTATTAGGACCTTTTATGCCTACTAAGTCTAAAAAGAAATACATAATCTCATTCATCTGTCAAGCTAGATGACTAGAGTGGTCTTATAGTCCAGATAGGCGGGATATAAATCAAATAAATAATAAATAATAAATAATAACTATTATTATTATTATTATTATTATTATTATTATTATTATTATTATTATTATTATTATTATTATTATTATTATTATTAATTTATTTATTTACTGGCCAGGTATGTAAACCATACCCGGAATTTAATATGGCTACTGGCCACACTTAAAAACAATACACACACACACACACACACACCATAAACAGAAAAATTCACAAGACAATTAAGAACAAATTCTACAAAAGCCAATTGCCTCAACTCCCAGTTGCGTCAGATGGTTACAAATTCAGCAGTTTGATGGTACAGGGAAAAAAGCTATTTTTGTGCCTCGATGTTTTAGTATACAGCGTCTTGTGTCGCCGACCAGAGGGGAGAAGATTAAACAAGTTGTGACCAGGATGCCGTGGATCTGCCGCGATCTTTTCCGCTCTCTTTTTAACCCGTGCAATGTACAACTCTTCCAATGATGGCAAATCAGCTCGGATTATTTTTCCAGCAGTTCTGACAGTCCTCTGAAGCCTGTTCTTGTCCAGTTTGGTTGCCGAACCGAACCACACAGTTATGGAAAAGCAGAGGACAGATTCAATAATGCCTCTGTAAAATTGGACAAGCAGCTCCTGAGGCAGATTGAATTTCCGAAGTTGTCGTAGGAAATACAGACGCTGGTGAGCTTTTTTAATGATGCCATTTCAGGTCCCGAGAGAGTACAGTGCCCAGGAACCTGAACGACTCTACTACAGAGACCGTGCTGCCTAAGACGGAAAGTGGGAGTATACAAGGGGGGTGTTTTCGAAAGTCCACTACCATCTCCACCATTTTCTGTGGGTTGAGCACTAAGCTATTACTGTTGCACCATGCGACAAGATGCTCAACTTCCCGTCTGTATGCCGACTCGTCACCGTTCTTAATAAGTCCAATGACCGTCGTATCATCTGCAAACTTCAGAATCTTAACAGAGGGATTCGTGGAAATACAATCGTTCGTATATAAGGAGAAAAGTAATGGGGAAAGTACACACCCTTGGGGAGCTCCCATACTAACTGTACGGATATTAGATGTTATTTTCCCCAGTCTCACTTGCTGTTTCCTATTTATCAAAAAGCTATGTATCCATTTACAAACAGAAATGGGTACCTTTAGTTGAATCAGTTTAAGATACAATTTAGATGGTACAATTGTATTAAACGCGGAACTGAAGTCGACAAAAAGAACCCGTGCATAAGACCCTGAGGAATCCAGATGTTGTAGGATGTAGTGCATAGCCATATTGACAGCATCATCTACTGATCTGTTAGGCCGATATGCAAACTGGAGAGGGTCCAACAAAGGATCAGTGATGTCCTTCAGATGGGTCAGCACCAATCTGTCAAAGACTTTCATCACTACAGATGTTAAGGCGATGAGTCTGTAGTCGTTCAGTCCGCTAATAGAAGCTTTCTTAGGTATAGGGGTAATAGTGGAAGTTTTAAGACATGTAGGGACACTACACAACTCCAACGAGCTGTTGAAAATCCGTGTTAGGATAGGCGCTAATTGTGCAGCGCACACTTTCAAACAGAAGGGAGTCACCCCATCTGTAGATGGATTGAGGCCTATGCGATCAGCAACCTTTCAGCACAAACTATTGCACGTATTTTGATGGACTTATGTTCACGCATAGGTGTACCTTCTCAAATCATCTGTGATCAAGCTGGTGCTTTCAAAAGTGAACTGATGAAGAAAATTTGTGAAATAAGTGGAATCAAACTTAATTATAGTGTCTCGCATCATCCAGAATCCCATGGAATGGTGGAGAGAGGTCAACAAACTTTGCTGAGGATGATTAAAACTTTAGTTCAAAAATATGGGAACATTTGGGATGAACTGTTGCCTTTTGTTTTGTTTGCATACCGCAGTGCACCCCATGTTTCTCTTGGGGTTTTTTCTCCAAGTGAGGTGGTCTTTGGGAAAAACCTACAAGGATCTTTAGATTTACTGAGATTGGATTGGGAAGGTGTGGTTAGAAGTAGTACAATTCCAGTCACTGATTTTGTTAGGAATCTGCAAGAAAAACTCTTAGCTATACAAGAATTGGCTAGAGACAATTTATCAGATGCTCAAGCAAAACAGAAGTTCTACCATGATAAGAAAGCTCGTCACCGAGAATTTGCAGTAGGTGATTTGGTACTTGTGCTGAACCCGCTCAGACCTTCTAAGTTAGAAGTTGTCTGGGAAGGTCCAGGTGAAATTGTACAAAGAGTGGGAAATGTCAATTATCTTGTCAAAATGTTGAATTCTACCAAGAAACCTGTAATGTATCATGTCAATAGTTTGAAGTTGTATAGAGACATATCAGCAATGGTTTTTCAATGTCATGTTGCTTGTTTTCAACCTGAAAATGAACCTGTTGATATGTTGTCTGAATTAGAAAATGTGGGTACTTGGTCTGATAACATTGTCTTAACAGGTACCACCAATCAGAAAGAAAAGCTTTACCAAATTCTAGAGAAATACCAAGAGGTTTTTCCAGACAAGTCTGATCGAACCAATTTGGTGAGAGTAATTGAACATGATGTAACTGATCGTTGAAAAATTGTATTCTGACATTACATTGTTACCCTGAATTACTGTTAAATGCTAACCAACTTGTTTCTTTTCTGTATTTTCAATAGTGATGTGCTTAACCATCAGAAGATATGTATTGCTGTTATTAGTATATTTCTTAATTTGACACTTTATTAGTTCAAGTGTAATTTCACATGTATTCATATTAAGTATTAGTAATTACCTTTCATAACCAAGGGTTAAAGTAGATTTCAAAATAAGAACTTTAAACGTTCCAGATTTTGTGACTTCTAGGGGTGACATGTGATGAACTTGTTTATGAAAGTTAAATAGTAAATCACTATTTTACTTTATAAGTACAAAGTTAGTCTGGAAAGATTCTTTTGATTACTTTGTGTGAGTTAGAGAGGTAAAATTTTCAAGGACGGTTTCTTTTGCAGTTTGCAAAAGCTCTGTGCAGCTCAGGGTGACCTTTATCTTGTAACCAAGCAACTATCTTATCCCAGAAGGAGCAAGGACATAACTCTTTATTTAAGATTCATGGGAAGGAGAAGAAAGAGAAGAGAATTCCAGCATGAGAGGAGAGGAGGTTTTCCAGCACGGAGAGAGTTAGAAGATGGACATCAGAAGAACTTTATTTTTGGAAAGGACAGTAAGATTGACTTCTACTTAATAGAATCTACAGTTTTGTTGAAAATGTAGTTAGTGGTTTGTTATTTTCGTTTTTTATAGAGGAATTCTGTCTTTTGGTGATGGCTGGGGTTGGAAATAATTGATTATGGAAATATGTCTTGTTTCACTTGCTTAAACAAATTTCTTTCTAATCTTTATATTTTTCTAATAAAATATAAAAATGCTAAATGTCTGGAAGTGGGCTTCTTGGATAGACCATAAGCTACAAAAGTTAATTGGCTTCTTTAGATTGATGTGCTCAATACGGCCACATTTACTTCATGCTACCATTTGGGTCCTACATATTAAAGAGTGCTAGGAAGATTAGATTCCCTAGAACTCCTGTAAGTGCTTTTGTTCTTTCTTAAATCGAGTCAGACTTGGGAGAAAGAGTATTCAGCTGCCCTAGGGTAAAATTAATGGACCCTGTTTTGCCTGGTAAAGGAGCTGATCATTCCGGACCCTCTCTGTCTCGTGTAAAAGCAGTTTCTTAGGAAACCTGGCTTTTAGGACAGTTATAACAGAACCCAATCCCCCCCCCCAAGTTGGTTATATCCCCCTGCTCTTTGCTTGTCTTATTTTCCTCCAGGAGGTTTCCTAATTTCATTCAGGAAACTCCTCAAACCAGCAGGAGAAAAAGAAGCCGTCTGCTCGCTTGCAGCTTGCCCAAGTCATCGGTTGCCGGAGAATGAAGCACTAAGTTCTGGGTGTTTTACATCATGTTATCCACCTGGGTGAGACTATTTTTCTTTTTGTTTTACTAATTCTATCAACACTGGCCAAAATAACCAAATAACAGAAAAGAAAAACTCTAAGCCATCCTCTAGCTGAAGAAAAGAAAGTGGCAGCAAAACAAAACAAAGGACTGGTCTGCTACTCCGAAGCGGAGGCTAAGAAGACAAGGGCAGAATCTATCCCACAGAATATTAATTTGCATTTGCTGGAATTATTTGGAAGGCAGAAGGGTAAAAGTTGGGTTACCTACCTGTAACCATGGTTCTTCTAGTGGTCCTCTGTGAATTCACACAAATGGGTTTACCCTGCGCCTGCGCAGGACACTTGGAAGACTCTAAAGCTTAGAAAAAAGAAACAATTAAGCATCCCCTCCAAGAGTATATAGGCTCTGCCTCCTCCAGTTTTCTTTCAGTTCCCTAGTCCGCAGTTACTGTATGTAATAGATATCATAGAATGGTATTGTGACGGACAGACGGGAGGAAGGGAGGAATGTGTGAATTCACAGAGGACCACTAGAAGAACCATGGTTATAGGTAGGTAACCTAACTTTCTTTGTAGTGGTCTCTGTGAATGCACACAAATGGGTGAATAGCAAGCAGTATTCACTGGATGGAGGGCCATCACGATAGGAGAGATGACAGGATAGTCCTTCCAAACACAGCGTCATTCTTGGCCTTGACACTGAGGTGGTAGTGTCTCACAAATGTCAGGGGGTTTGACCAAGTAGCTGCTTTGCAGATATCTTGTATCTGGACACCTCTGTGAAGGGCGGTCAAAGTGAAAACCACCCAACTAGAGTGGGCCCTCAAGTGATCTGGTATTGGCTGTCCCGCAAGTTGGTAAGCCAGCTGTATCGCCTATACAATCCACCTTGATATAGTCTGTGGAGAGGCGGGGTTGCCCTTATTGGGCCCATGATAGCAGAGGAAGAGGCGAGGGGAACTCCTGAAGTGCCTTGTCCTGTCAAGATACATACATACATAAACCTTTATTGGCATTTGATTACAGTAAGAAAAATAGACAAAGTAACCAGGGAAGTAAAGAGGGGGAAGGTTAAAACTGAAGTTGGGAGGGATGGGGATTACGGTTTCTCATAAGAATAGTTGACAGAAATTCTGCCACGAGATGGGTAGTGGTTGGAAAGTAATCACTTAGAAGAATTGGGAGGGGGTCAGAGAGGGAGGGAGGGAGGGTTAGGAGAAAAGGGTGTAGCAAGGAAGATCTAAGGGCAGAGTGAGAGGGGCAACGAAGTAAAATATGGGCTACTGTGTCTGATTCGCGGAAACAGAGTGGACAGAATCTGTTTGATCGGGGGGTATTGGAGTATCTGCCAAAGTGATAAGCAGATGGGAAGATGTTTAAACGAGCAAGAAGAAAGGCCCTCCTTTTCCTTGGGTCTGTCAGGTGAAAGAGATAACTGGCTGGGTGGCCCAGTAAGGCGGGGAGCCCAAAGTAAGATGGTGAGCAAGTGGGATTTAAATTAAGTAGGAGGGTCCGGGTTTCTTGTTCTAGTAGTTTAGACTTAATGATAAGGTGGGCTTTAGGAAGGTCAAGGTCGGCCAAGGTTTCAGGGGATAGGTCGAGGGTGGAAAGCTTAGCATCTACTAGTCTGAACCAGTTGGATATGTGAGAATCACGAATAAGGTCATATAGGATGGAGGTTGGGTGGGAGTTGAGATGAAGTTTCAGCCAGAATTTGAAGGTAGAAATCCAAGCAGAGGTGGAGGGGAGGTGGATACCTACTTCTAATGCAATCGTGGACAGTCTGATTGAGTTGGGGATCCCCAGAATCTTACGAAGAAATTTAGAGATTGAGCAATCCAGTTCGGAGTTGGCGACTTCAATCCAAACGGGTGCTCCGTACAGTAATTGAGGGACGGATTTGAGTTGGAATGCCTGAAGAGCAGCAGGGATGAATTGGTTGCCTTTGTTGAAAAAGAATCTGACTATGGCGTTTTGAGATAGAAGAGCTGAGGATATGGCAGATTTACGGTGAAGTAACCAAGAGTGGCGGTAGTGAAATGTAACTCCGAGATACTTGAAGGATGGTACCTGCTGAAAGCTGAGGTTTTGTATTTTCCATTGGGATGGTGTCCATGATTTGGAGAAGACTAAAATTTTAGTCTTCGTGGAGTTAATGGATAGATGATTTGCAAGACAGTACTCCTGGAAGGTTAAAAGCAGCTTACGGAGACCGCGCTTGGAGAGAGATAGAAGGACAGCGTCATCGGCATATAGGAGTAGGGGAATAGGTGAGTTGTTCAGGGAGGGGATGGGAAGGTCAAGAGGGAGTAAGACAGGAGGAAGATCAGCTATATAGAGGTTAAATAAGAGGGGTGCCAGGATGCATCCCTGTCTGACGCCTTTCTGGATAGGAATATCTTCAGTCACGGCGCCAGTGCGGTCTAAACGTACGCGACATGAATTGGAAGAATGTAGTTGTTGGATGAGCGAGAGAAGACGGGGGTCAATATTCCAGTTCATTAATTTCTTCCATAAGGTGTTCCTGTCTACGGAGTCAAAGGCTCCTTTGAGATCGATGAATGCGGAGTAAAGTTTTGCCTTGTGGGACTGGGAGTATTTATTAACTAGGAAAGAGAGGGTGAAAATATGGTCCAGGGTCGAAGCTCCTGTCAAGATAAAAGGCAAGAGCCCTCCTAACATCCAAGGTATGGAGCTTCCATTCAAGCTGTGTAAAGGGAGACGGGAACAGCGTCAGTAGCACAACTGGCTGATTCAGATGAAATTCCGACACTACCTTGGGAAGGAAAGACACGTCTGGGTACAGTGTGACTTTATCGGGGTGGACTTGCAGGTATGGAGGGTCTGACCTGAATGCTGAAAGTTCACTAGAACGTATAGTGGACGTTATAGCTACAAGAAAGGCAGTTTTGAGGGAAAGTAATTTCTCATTACAGGTTGCCATCGGTTTCAATGGTGCTTTGGTAAGCGTTTCAAGGACCAGCTGAAGCAACCATTGTGGCATAGGCTGGTGCGAAGGCGGCCTGATGTTCTGTAGACCCTTGAGGAACTTCTTAACCGTAGGGTGAGAAAAGAGTTTGGTGGAGGCAGACTGCAGATGTCGGTGGGCCACTATGGCTGAGACGTATACTTTAATGGTTGAGTGTGCAAGACCCAGGTTAAAAAGTACGGGCGAGAGGGAGGTCGGTACTGTGGTGAGTCCTCTATCAGAGGCAAACCGCATGAATGACTTCCACTTATTACTATGCAGGTGAAAAGTGGAAGGTTTTCTGGCCTGGTCTAACACTGCACGGAACTGTGGGCTATTCTCCATGCTGTCAGGCGTACAGACTGGACAATCCAGAGGTACCAGGGTCCTGACGTGTTGCGAGAGGAGTGATGGTATTGGAGGTAAGTGGAATATTTCTTGTTATTTCTCTCAGGTGTGTGAACCACTGTTGTTGTGGCCACCAAGGGGCGAGCAAGATCGCATCTGTCTGGTATTGGATGAGCCTGGCCACTGTCTTGAACATCGTCGGTATTGGGGGGGAACAGGTAGGCTAGTTCCCCAGTCCACGGTATTAGGAACGCATCCTCTAGAGACAAGGCGTCCCTGCCTGCCCTGGAGCAATACCTGGGGCATTTGGCGTTGATCCTGGATGCAAACAGGTCTATGGTGGGCTGACCCCACTGGTGACGGATATCTCGGAACACCGTATCGTTGAGAGACCATTTGTGCATTTCGGAAGATGGAGTGGGCACGGCACCATTCCCATAGTTAAATTGTGAGACGCAAGAGGGGTTGGGATCGTGTCCCTCCTTGTCTGTTCATGTAGTGCATACTGGTGGTATTATCCATAACCAGTTGCACTGCTCTCCCCTGGATGCTTGGAAGGAACACTCGAAATGCATTGATAACAGCTAGCATTTCCAGCTGATTTATGTGGAGCTTTCTTTGCAGCTTTGTCCACAAGCTGTGGACTCGTAGTCCCTGGCAGTGTGTGCCCCACCCTAAGGGGCTGGCGTCCGTCGTTACCTGTACAGATAGGTACAGAGCCTGGAATGGTCTGCCCGTAGATAGGTTATAAGCAGTGTACCACCAGCGGAGACTTTCTAGAACGTGTGGAGGAACACGTAATAGTCTTATAGGGGAGTCCGTAAAAGGGTTGAATTGGCGAAGGAACCATTACTGGAGGGGCCTGAGCTTGAGTCTGGAATGGAGGATCACCAATGTTGTAGATGTCATTAGTCCCAGCAAGCGCTGGATATCCAGTGCTGGTACGTGCTCGATGGCCCTGATTCGACGTATTGCTGATTGAAGTTTGGCAATTCTCTGGGCGGGGAGGAACGCCTGTGCTCGGTTGGAGTTGAGTCTCGCTCCGATGTAATTGACGACCTGCAATAAAAACCTCCCTGTGAGTCAGTAGGTGGAACTCTGACTATTGCCCCTTTGGAGGGGAGTGACAAAATCTCCTGGTGTAGTTGGGCTTAGAATGGGGTAGCCGTGATGGAATTAGGCGGAGGGTTTTCAACAAATTCTGTCAGGTAGCCCCTCTCTATGACGGAGAGGACCCATTTATCTGTTGTAATTTTTGACCATTCCGGAAGGAATGGGGACAGCCTGATGAGGCATGGAGAGCAATCAGGAGTACTGCTTACCTCTACGGAGAGGCTTGCAAAAGGACTGTTTTGGTCCTTGTTTGGGCAGTGAGAGGTTCGACTGCGACGGTTGGAAGGAACAGTCCTACTGGTGTTGTTTATTATATCGAAAGGGCTGGTACTGTGGAGACGTTTGATACTGTGCCTTTTTGTAAGTTGGCTAATAGGTACTGGTACGTCTGGTAAGGTGCATAGGACCTGGCTGTCTTTCTCATTTTATGGATATTCTCCATGATTTTATGGATATTCCTCCCATCAGTTTTGGCATTGAAGAGACCTGTCGCATCGAATGGCAGGTCTTCAATCTTTGTCTTGGTGTCGTCCAAGATATTGGTGGCTCTAAGCCAGGCTTGATGTCTGAGGGCTACCACCATCAGCATAGATCTGGAGGCACTGTCAACTGTGTGCTTTGCCGCCACCCTCTGTTGTCTGGTGAGGGTGTTGGCCTCCTCGTAGGTATTGCGCACTTCATTTTTCAAAGGATCGGGAAGCGACTGCAGTATGGGAAGGATCTTGCCCCAGAGGTGCTTCTGGTAAGTACACATCGCTGCTTGGTAGTTTGAGATTTTAATCAGCAGTGCCACCAAAGAGTAAAGTTTTTTTTACCGAGGGAATCAATCTTTTCCCCTTCTTTATTCACCAGAGTGATAGTTGATCTGCTATGAGACTTATACTGTGTGGCCTCAACAACGATGGAATTAGGCATCAGATGTTTGGAGAGGAACTCTGAGTCCACTCCATGAGTCTTATAGTGATGCTAGATTTTATGTGGGACTTGGAGAGTCAAAGGCGACTTGTCCCAGGTTTTGACCAGGTCGAAGAATGCTGGTATGAGGCTTAGGCTAGGAGGAGAAGACTTGTCCTGCTGCATATCGTGGAAGATAAAGTCCTTTTCCTGTTGAGGTATCTGTGCATCAAGATGCAGAGACCTCGCTATTCTTATGATAAGTTGAGCATAAGAGGTAAGGTTCTCCGTAGGGATCTGGGATGGAGTCCCTGCGATGCCTTCATCTGCAGCATCAGAGACGGTGGAGATTGCGGAGCTGCTGTCATGAAATGACATAGAGGCAAGAGAGGGGAAACCACAAGGTGATAGGTGTAGTAGTGCCGACTCGACATCTGACTGGGTCAATTGAGAGAAGGGTTCTGTATCGTGTCCTTCAGGGCCGGAGTACAGTGTCGTGGACTGTACCGTGGGACAGTTTCTATTGTGCTTGACGCACTTCATGGGCAAGGCAGGCTCTGAAGGCAACGGTCTCTTGTGAGAAGGAGGGGCTAGAACTGTAGCTAGGTCTCCTTGGTGTCTCAGGTGAGCGTCCGATGGCGAAGCCATGGATGGGTACTATGGCAGTTGCAGGCAAGCCGATCTGCTGTAATCGCCAGGGTATCCATATCCATGGCATGGATAGGGTTGGTATGGGGTACAGAAAGGGTGACCATATGGTGTACCCTGAGGATGGTACAGTGTACCCTGGTGTACCCTGAGGATACACCTCAATACGCTGAGGTTGGTAAGAGGAAACATGTTTGCGTTTCTCTGTATGCTTCTTAGGAGTGCCCGAAGCGAACTCCTGTTTCGACTGAGTCTCTGTATCTGCCTGCCCTGAAGATAAAGGGCTAAGAAGGGCAATAGCCAGGCTGGACGGTTTGACAGCCCCAAAATGGCCTGAGCTTGGCGACATGCTCACGATATCCTGAGATGTTTTGGGCTGGAGGGATAGCCTGCTCCTCCATGTCCGAAAGCCCAAAACCCTCTCTTGAAGAGTCCTCAAGCAATATGGGGACTGCTGGGAGAGGCAAGGGGGTGGCTGACGGCGCCTTCTTATTAGGCTTCTTAGCCTTATCTTTGTCCTTCTTTTTAGCAGAGATGACGGGTCGCGAAGGAGCCTTGGTAACAACAGGCTTTGATGGCTTAACTGAGTATTTTGGCTTGGCCAACGGGGGAGCCAAGGTAAGTAGCAGCTGCTCAACCGTGCTGGGAGCAGATTTAGGCATCTCCAATCGCAGAGTCGATGAAAGGAGAGCAGCAGCTTCCATAGTGAGAGTATTTTCGTAAAGAAAGGAGCGCAGCCGCTGCAGCCAGAGTTTAATAGTCTGTTTATAGACTCCTGCATGTGGTGCACGACTGGGCGCGGTGGGATTCCCCCAGGCAGAACAAACACTTGTCATGCCCTGTCTGTAAGAAGTATTTTTCTCAAACAATCAGTGGACTGTTTGAAGCCCCAAGGGGCCATAAAAGAAAAAGGAAAATAAAAAATAAAACACTGAGAGAAAAATGGTGGGGGAATCCGTTGTGGAGTGGGGGGGAAGGCAAGAAGGCGCATAAAAGATGGAATAAAGGAACTACCCTAATTCTAGCGCTTAACAATAAAATAAATAAGAAGAAAGAATAAAATTGGAAAATAGAGCCCAAAGGGCCAAAACTTTCCTGAAGTGTGCTCTGACTACTCCGAACATCCTAATGGTACGGCAGAAAAAGAGAAACAGAAAGGAAGCTGGAGGAGGCAGAGCCTATATACCCTTGGGGCGGGGGAAGCTTAATTGTTTCTTTTTTCTAAGCTCTAGAATCTTCCGAGCATCCTGCGCAGGCACAAAATAAACCCATTTGAGTGTATTCACAGAGACCACTATGAAGAAGTAATGGGTGTTTTTTTTTAACTTAATAAGGAACTAAGGAAATCATCATTCTGGGCATTAAAGAACGGAGGCAAACTTTGAAATTTTGTTGTGTCTAAACACTGGAATCGGTGGTGAGTCCAGACAAAGAGCAACGGGTATCTCTGGTAGTCACCTTGGATCAACTAGAACGTTTAAAGCCTCATTGTTTTTTCTTTTGTGAGCTGCAGTTTGGACTGTTGTTGTTTAGTCATTAAATACTGTCCGACTCTTCATGACCCCATGGACCAGAGCACACAAGGCCCTCCTGTCTTCCACTGCCTCCCAGAGTTTGGTCAAATTCATCTTGGTAGCTTGAACCATCTATCCTCTGTCCAACCATCTCTGTCGTCCCCATCTACTCTTGCCTTCACACTTTCCCAACATCAGGGTCTTTTCCAGGGAGCCTTCTCATGAGATGGTAAAAGTATTGGAGCCTCAGTATTAGGATCTGTCCTTCCAGTGAGCACTCAGGGTTGATTTCTTTCAAAATGGATAGGTTTGTTCTCTTTACAGTCCAGGGGCCTCTCAAGAGTCTCCTCCAGCACCACAATTCAAAATCATCAATACTTTGGCAGTCAGCCTTCTTTTTGGTTCAGCTCTCAATTCCATACATGGCTACTGGCAAAACCATAGCATTGACTATACGGACCTTTGTCGGCAAAGTGATGTTTCTGCTTTTAAAGATGCTGTCTAGGTTTGCCATCGCTTTCCTCCCAAGAAGCAGGTGTCTTTTAATTTCAGGGCTGCTGTCACCATCTGCAGTGATCATGGAGCCCAAGACGGTAAAATCTGTCACTGCATCCACTTCCTCCCCTTGGAAATGGGACCAGTGGCCATGATCTTAGCTTTTTTGATGTTGAGCTTCAGAGCATTTTTTGCGCTCTCCTCTTTCACGCTCATTAAGAAGTTTTTTAATTCCTCCTCACTTTCTGCCATCAGAGTGGTATCATCTGCATATTTGAGGTTGTTGATATTTCTTCTGGCAGTCTTAATTCTGGCTTGGGATTCCTCCAGTCTCTCCTTTAGCATTATGTATTCTGCATATAAGTTAAATAAGCCGGGAGACAATATACAGCCATGTCATACGCCTTTCCCAATTTTGAACCAATCAGTTGTTCCACATCCAGTTCTAACTGTTGCTTCCTGTCCTACATATAGATTTCTCAGGAGGTAGATAAGGTGGTCAGGCACTCCCATTTCTTTCAGAACATGCCAGTTTGTTGTGGTCCACACAGTAAAAGGCTTTTGCATAGTCAATGAAGCAGAAGTAGATCTATTTTTCTGGAACTCTCTGGCTTTCTCCATAATCCAGCGCGTGTTAGCAACTTGATCTCTAGTTCCTCTGCCCCTTCAGAATCCAGCTTGTACTTCTGGGAGTTCTCAATCCACATACTGCTGAAGCCTGCCTTGTAGGCTTTTGAGCAGAACCTTGCTAACATGTGAAATGAGTGCAGTTGTATGGTACTTGGAGCATTCTTTGGCACTGCCCTTTGGGATTGGGATGTAGACTGGTCTTTTCCAGTCCTCTGGCCATTGCTGACTTATCCAAATTCGCTGGCATACTGAGTGTAGCACCTTAACAGCGTCATCTTCTAAGATTTTAAATAGTTCAACTGGAATACCATCACCTCCACTGGCCTTATAGTTAGCCATGCTTTCTAAGGCCCACTTGACTTCACTCTCCTGGATGTCTGACTCAAGGTCAGCAACCACACTATCTGGATTGTCTGGAATATTCAAATTTTCTGGTATAATTCCTCTGCGTATTCTTGCCACCTCTTCTTGATGTCTTCTGCTCCTGTGAGGTCCCTGCCATTTTTGTCCTTTATCATGTTCATCTTTGCACAAAATGTTCTTTTAAGACCTCCAATTTTCCTGAACAGATCCTGGCTTTTCCCTTTCTATTATTTTCCTCTATTTCTTTGCACTGTTCATTTAAGAAGGCCCTATTGTCTCCCCTTGCTATTCTTTGGAAATCTGCATTCAATTTCCTGTAACTTTCCCTATATTACTTCGCATTTTTCCCTTCTCTTCTATTTGTAAGGCCTCATTGAACAGCCACTTTGCTTTCTTGCATTTGCTTTTCTTTGGGATGGTTTTTGTTGCTGCCTCCTGTAGAATGTTACAAGCCTCCAGGCACTCTGTCCACCAAATCGAGTTCCTTAAATCTGTTCTTCACTTCCACTGTGTATTCATAAGGGATGTGGTTTAAATTATACCTGACTAGCCCAGTGGTTTTTCCTACTCTCTTCAGTTTAAGATTCAATGTTGCTATTAGAAGCTGATGATCAGAGCCACAATCAGCTCCAGGTCTTGTTTTTGCTGACTGTGTAGAGCTTCTCCATCTTTGGCTGCGGAGAATATAATCAATCTGATTTCGGTATTGCCCATCTGGTGATGCCCATGTGTAGAGTCACCTCTTGTGTTGTTGGAAAAGAGTGTATGTGATGACCATCTTGTTCTCTTGACAAAACTCTATTAGCCTTTGCCTTGCTTCATTTTGAATTCCAAGGCCAAACTTACCTGTTGTTCCTTTTATCTCTTGACTCCCTACTTTAGCATTCCAGTCCCCTATAATGACAAGAATCTCTTTCTTTGTTTCAGTTCTAGAAGGTGTTGTAAGTCTTCAAAGAACTAGTCAATTTCAGCCTCTTTAGTGCATAAACTGGGATTATTATGATGTTGAAAGGTCTGCCTTGGATTCGTATTGAAATCATTCTATCATTTTTGAGATTGTATCTCAGTACAGCTTTTGTTGACTATGAGGGCTACTCCATTTCTTCTATGGGATTCTTGGTCATAATAGTAGATATAATAATGATCTGAATTGAATTCACCCATTCCTGTCCATTTTAGTTCACTGACACCCAGGATGTCAATGTTTATTCTTGCCATCTCCTGTTTGACCACATCCAACTTACCAAGGTTCATAGCTCTTACACTCCAGATTCCTTTGCAGTATTTTTCTTTGCAGCATCATACTTTCCTTTCACTTCCAGGTGCATCCGCAGCTGAACATCCTTTTGGCTTTGGCCCACTTCATTAGCACTGGAGCTACTTGTACTTGTCCTCCGCTCTTCCTCAGTAGCATGTTGGACGCCGTCCGACCTGAGGGGCTCATCTTCTAGTGTCGTATTTTTTAGCCTTTTGTTTCTATCCATGGAGTTTTCTTGGCAAAGATACTGGAGTGGCTTGCCAGTTCCTGCTCCGGGTGGATTGCATTTAGTCCGAACTCTCCACTATATCCCATAGCTTCTCTGAATTACTCAAGCCCCTTCGCCATGACAAGGCAGCAATCCATGAAGGAGGCAGTTTGGATTAAGTACAGATAGTTACAGACAATTAACTTTTGGATTGTAAATAACAAACTTGACAGCACTTGATCGAGCTAGATTTGCAATTAAAGACTCTAGACTATCCAGTCAAATTTGGATACATATGTTGAGAATGGAATGGATTGAATGACACCCCAGATAGCAAGGAGTGGAAATAAGCTTTGAAGCTCTGTTATTTTAAGTTTTAAAATTGTAAAACTAGTAGCCTGCTTAGGCAGAAAATACTAAATGGCCTGGGAGTAGCCCCCTGACTTGTATTAGTGAACTCATAAACTAAATATAGAGCTGTGATGATAAGGTACTATTTATGACTATTGATGATAAGGTATTGCTGATATACTGACTATAATTGAATAACCAGAAAGTGGGAAAGGCAGTGTAGCAGGTCAACACTTTGGCGTTTTGGTATCTGCTTTGCCTCTTCTGGACTTCTGATATTGGACGGGTTTATTGGACTGCTGTCTGTTGAAACCCCCAGGGAATGTGAGAGATTGCTTCCACCCACACACCCCTACAAGATGGAGGGAGAAACAAGTGAAGGTTTGGGTCAGCTAAATGCTGTACTTACTCAAGTGCAGTTTCTTGCACGAATGGTGGCACACCTTCAGCAGCAACAACTACAATCCCAAGCCAACGCTGCTTCCCAGGTCACGTGCCGTGCTTCCTCCAGAAATGTTTGGAGGAAAGGTGGAGGAGTTTCCAGCATTCCTGGCACAGTGTAAACTGTATATTGAGCTGCACACCAGAGACTTTCCCACGGACAAAACCAAGATATGCTTCTTAGTCAGCCTTCTCAAGGAACAGGCAGATAAATGAGCTACTCCTCTACTCCTTGCTCCTTCCCCCGTTAACCAACTACCAGGGCTTTTTAGACCATATTTCAGCAACTTTTGCTAATGCCCTGCAAGCTGCTATGGCCAATAGGAAGATTCGGGCCCTGAAACAAGGTAAGGGTTCAGTTTCCAAGTATTCCACTGAGTTCAGACTTTTGGCTCAAAACTTGTTCTGGAAGGAGGCAGCTCTCATGGACCAATATATGGAGGGGTTGGCTGATGATATCCTGGATGAGCTGGCACGTGTGGACCAACCCAATACGTTGCAAGAGCTAATCACACTGTGCCTTCGCCTAGAGAGTCGACACCTAGTACGAAGCGGTTCCCATTCCTCATATGGGATGTGACGCCCATTAGCACTGGACAAGAGAATTCTGAGTCCATGTAGTTGAGAGCTACTCGGCCACGACTCACCCCTGAGGAAAAAACATGACGCTGTTCTCAGAATCTCTGCCTGTACTGTGAGGGAGCAGGACACTTCACCTCAGGCTGCTTGGTTAAGCGGCGCTCCCCCAGCTCTGCGCTACCACCATCAGTAAAAGATTTGCCCCATGTCTGAGTGGACCCTCAGACGTGGGGCACCTAGTTGGGTCCCCTGAACCTTATGTTAACATCCCAGGTCCATTCCTTGTACTAGTGAAACTTTGCCTGCCGGATGGACGTTGGCTGTTTGTTTATGCCATCATTGATTCTCGGCTGACCGCTGTTTCATTGACATGGCCTTCATCAAACAACACTGGATCCCTGTACAGGACAAAGAGACCCTGACCCTAGAAGACAGTCAGAGAGGAAGGCCGTGGGGAAATGTAGGATAGGTGAGTTAGCTCAGTGTTGTTATTTTTTTCCTTTCCCTGCCCCGTGTGGTGAACAAATTACAACACTCACATAGTTTAGTACCTAAAAAGTTTAGGGAGGTAACTATGTCAGCCTTGTAGTTCGTTCACCAAGGGCCTCACCTAATGGGGGCCTATTACTACCCACAAGTTGGGGGCCTAACATCACTGTTTCATTTTATTTTTAAGTAAAGTTGGTTTGGCCCCCCCAAACACAGTTCAGATTTTTCATGTGGCCCCCTATAGAAATTAATTGCCCACCCCCGATTTACAGCATGTTTAAAATATTCCTTTGGACATACAAATATGTGACTTGTGCAGCCTGAATTTGCCTACGCTGTATGGCCAGCCCTATATGTGAACATACTTTTGGGATGGCACTATGTACATCTTGTGTAGGATGCTCTCCCTGGTGTTCATCTATATAATTTGGGATGACCCACATATTATTGTGGGTTGCATGTGCAAGTGCTTTACTTATTATTACTAAATTTATGTGTGTTTCCCCAAAATCATTGTTTTTGGAAGGAGAGAGCTTCCAGATCATAGTGACATGCAAATATGGAGTAATTGCATCCTTAATACTGGTAGAAGGCCATCTTATTTTAGCTAGCTGAATGAGCTTCAAATAATGAACAGGGAATAAGTAAAAAACTTCAGAATAATAATCTCAAGGAGGACATACAAATATTCTGCTCCCTCGAGTGCCAAAGAAACATGATGTTTTGTTGCCTACCAAGTCAAGCTTTCAGGACAAGACTAAGAACCCATACAATTAATTTGTGAGTGTGTAGTACCCAAAAAGTAGCTCCTGCAATTTTAGTTGAAAGCGCTCTGACAAGAATGCCTGAGATAGATGCAAATTGAGGGTTACCCTAATATTAAATCCACTGCTCTCTGCCATACAAGACTCCTATTTAAGGAAGCTGCTGTACCTCTGGTTCACAAACATCAAAAGCATGAGACACCCAGGAGTTATGCTGACCCCTAAATAAAGAGGTCACTTACCTGTAACTCTGGTTCTTCACGTGGTCATCTGTAAATTCACACTAATGGGTTTAGTACACCTGCAAGAGAAACCTCAGAATATTCTAGAGCTTAAGCACATGGTGCTGGGACCTTCCACATGCCACACTTAACCCCGCCCCGGCACTGAGTGCCTCAGTTCCGTAGAACAGTCCACAGCTGCCCAGCATGCAAAAGGCATATGTGGCAGACAGAGGGGAGGATGGGTGGGAAGTGTGAATTCACAGATTGCCACTCAAAGAACCCCTTTTTCTTCTTCGTGGTCTCTGAATACACACTAATGGGTGACTAGCAAGCTGACTTACTCAGAGGAATGATGTTATGAGAGCACAAAGGCCAGAACAGCATGACCCACAGTGGCTTCAGCCTTGGCCTGTACGTCCAGCCGATAATGGGTCACAAATGTAGATGGCATAGTCCATGTGGGCTGCTTTGCAGATGCCAGAGAGGTCCACCCCTCTGAGGAACACCGTGGAGGAAGCCACAGCCCTGGTCGAATGGGCCTTCAAGGTATGTGGCAGAGGTGTCTGGGCCAGCTCATATGCCAGTTGGATAGTTGAAACAATCCACCTAGAGATCATCTGGGATGTGACTGGTGCTCCTCTGGAATGACCTTGATAGCTGACAAACAGCCTAACTGAAATACGGAAGGATGACGAGTGAGAGATGTAGTAGGAGAGTGCCCGCTTGACATCCAAGGAGTGCAAGAGACGTTAGAGACATGAAGTCGGTGCAGGGAAAAATGTAGGGAGTACAATACACTGGTTTAAATTAAAATAGGTAGCCACCTTAGGCACAAAGGAGAGGTCCGGATAGAGTGCCATCTTGTTCAAGTGGAACTGAAAGAAAGGGTCCACTCTAAGAACAGCCAGTTCTTCTGCCCGATGTGTAGAGGTAATGGCAAGGAGTAAGGCAGTCTTTAGAGTGAGCAGACATTCAGATGCCATAGCCAGGGGTTCAGAAGCCTCATGAGGTGATTAAGCACGAGCTGAATGGACCACTGTGAGATAGGAGGTCTGCAAGTCGGATGTAAGTTTTTCAAGTCACGTAAGAACTGCTTGAGATGGCACTCTCTGCTGCTGCTTCTGAAGAGTGTGGCTTTTTTACATATAATATTTTATTTTTTAAACTACTAGGAATAGGGTAGGGAATACAAAAGGTAAAAGGAAGTGTAAGGGATGGGAAACGGGTCTTGAGGATAGGAGAACACAGAGTATACAATCATCCAATCTATTCATATTAAGTATACATGCATCTGGCCTATTCATTTTTCAATGCAAAAACAACTTTATATTCTTTATACACACACACACACACACACACTATTTGGTTATCCTCTAAATATCACCTCATATTCATATTTAAATTTAAATCTAAGTTATTCCAACTCTATCAGGAAATCGAGACCAATTATAAAATACATCCCCCCTTTCAATTTCCTTCTGTCTTGGATGTGTATTCAGCCTGCCTGGAAAGATCTCCATTTCTAGCACTTCCCATATTTTCTCAGTGTCCTTCTCTTGTTTCTGTAACTCTATTTTCTTCCTGTTTCGGGAAAATAAAATTGAATTCAGGACATCACTTTTTCTGGCTATTATAGCTGAGTAGCTCACAAAGTAACTCTTACTCTCATCTATAGTACCTGGCATAGCTCTTAGTATAAATTGTTTTGGAGTTAGGGCCATTTCATTCAACTGTTGTTTTACCTCTGCTGATTTCCCTTTCATAAGATCTTCCACCTGGTTAAGGCGCTCATTTACCTGCTGGAATCCTGTTATTATTATCATTTGCATAGTAACCAGCCATTCATTATCTGGCAAAATTCCCAACCTTTCGGAGGTCATTTCCATCTCTCCAGTACATATGGTTTTTGTGAATAATATTTTTTATTCCACTATTTTATCAACAAACCAATCCCCCCTAGAAATGTCCTCCCCTCCTTGTCCAGATATTGTCCAGATAGTATCCTTATCCAGATTATAGCAATATTATCAAACTCCACAGCAAACTCAGATAATCCGAACACAGCAAACACAGGGAACCAGTCTCTCAAAAAAATATATCATTCTAGTCCTTCAGTAACTCCGGCCCTGATTTTTTTTAAGTCCTCAGTCTATTCTGTTACATTCCTCTCGCTCACAAGCTGATGATTCACTGTCCGTTGCTCCTAGAGGGCTTCTCCAGCTCTTCAATCTATGTCACCACCCTGATAATTGTCACCTGTTTTTTCTTCCCACAAACTTATGCCTCCTGCTCCTAAGACAAGCTTTTATTTTCAAAGTCCCACTCAAACTAGTAAGAAGAATCCAGACTGCACAGCATTAACAAGATTTCAATTCCTTACAGAATGTTGAGTAATATTTCCACTGGGATTTTTTTCCAGAAACACAAACTTTTTCCGTCTTGCTGTCTTATCTCATTAACCTTGAGCCAGTCTGCTAGTTGTAAACTTGTTGTTTAAAAGTCAGTTCGCTTTGGAAAAAAAAAACAGGCTGGCATGCCAGCTCGCCGCTTCCTCTCTCCTTTCGGTCAGGTATTTTCATTTTAGTTTCTTTAACATCTTAATGAGGTTATTCATAAATCAAAGACTTACTTTGTTATTGTGTATTTTCGGCTGTATTTTTGTTCTCCTTTCTCAGGAATTGGGGTTGGAGTTTTCACACAGCTTTCTGCCATAAGATGGCCTTCCGTCTCCGGTCCGTGCTTGGGTGAATTTTAAGAGCGAAGAAAGACCCAGTTGCTGTCAAATCTTCTACCTACTGGGCTCACCATCTGCCTCAGGGTGACCTTTCCTGGCCTCCCCTTTGGTCCCCCCCCTTTATAGGGGGACCACGGACTGCGCAGTTCCAACTTTTCCCGGGAGCTGTTGCTGGGAGCTGCTGGCTTCACTGCAATCAAGCTCCGCCTCCCCTGAAGAGTGTGGCTGATGAGCGACTATTGCCTCCATATAAATTTTCAGTGTGGAATGAAAAAGGCCATGCCAGAAAAGATGGAGAAACTAGAGGACCACATTGACAGAGGTTGACTGCACAGGTAAGTGGCATGAGGATGCAAACATGGCTTAAGACTTTGGCTATAGTGGGGGCAGCCTCCGCGTCATTAGGTGAAGGGAGTCTAAGTCCGGATGAAATGTCCTGCCATGATGCAGGGTCAGGAAGTGGGGAATTGCTGGGAGATGAAAATAGTCCACTGCTCTCTGCTGCAGGGCGGAGAACCACGGCTGGCGGGGCCACTACGGGGCGACCAAGACAATGGGAACATTGTCTGGCAGACTTTGATGACTGACTTCTGGATGAGCAGAATCAGAGGAAACATGTACAGCAGGCCGGTGGAAAGCGTCCCCTCTGGAACAACTGATCCCTGCTCAGGAACAGTAATTACTGCACTTCTTGTAGTCTGCCAAGGCAAATACATCCATGTGTGGTCTGCCCCAATGCCAGCAGAGAAGATGGAAGATCTTGTTGTCAAGAGCCCACTTGTGGCTGCCAGAGTGGATTATGTTGAGATGGTCCTCTAGGGCAGTGGTCCCCCCCAGGGGGGTGGAGCTTGTCGCTGTGCTGTTTGGCTGTACCCGGGCAAGGCTCCTGGGGAATGCCGAAAACTGACCAGCCTGGCACCCTTAAGGGACAACAAGGGTGAAGGAAGAGCTAGGAGAAGTTCTTCTGGACTGAATGTGGGCATCAGAGGGAGAATTGAGGGGTGGCGGCCTGTCTTTTTCCTCCTCTGAGGAGATTCACGAGGCACGGCTGGAAACGGAAACGCCATCTTGGTGACCAAAAGCAGTGAGTACTCCGGAATGTCCGAGGAACGACAATAATAAATAAAATTTGAAGCCTTTTAAGCTAATGAACTGGTAGAGATAAGACCGAAAACAGCCTAGAGGCAGCGAACTCTTTGATGTACGGTCCTATTTTAATGAGCTAGCTTGAAAACGAAACTAACTCTGGCGGGGACTGTGCCAAGGTCAGAATAATAAAAACTCTGCCTGGAAATTACTGATGAACTGAACTAAACAATTGTGGATTGATCCTGTCTGGTTGTGATAAAGTACTTGACAGAATTTTTAATAACAGATCGAGTACTGAAGCTTTGAGATGGCATGTTATCTCCGCGGGGGGGGATCCCCTCCCCCTGCTTCGTATGATGAAGGAGAAGCCATGTTAAGTGGATTTACAATGTACTGTACTAGATAGACTGTGCCTGAGGGGAGGATGACACCTACTGGAGGAAAGCAGAATATCATTGCTAGATTTTATACATCTAGACTGTGCCTGAGGAGAGGACGACACCTACTGGAGGAAAGCAGAATATCATTGCTAGATTTTATACATCTAGACTGTGCGTGAGAGGACGACACCTACTGGAGGAAAAGAGAACATCATTGCTAGATTTTATACATCTAATTGACTTTGGAGCCTTTTTTTGAGATTCTGCAACAAGAATGAACTGAACTGTGGGAGTATTGAGGTGGGAAAGGCAAGGTTTATTATTATTATTATTATTATTATTATTATTATTATTATTATTATTATTATTATTATTATTATTATTATTATTATTATTATTATTATTATTATTATTTCTACTAATCTGGCTCTGGAAAGAACATTAGAAGTTGGGGAACACTGGAATATTGGTGCTGGGTTACATTAAGGCTAGTCTTCCACCTTCTTTGGACCCATGGCCATTTGCATACAGGAGAAATAGATCTACTGATGATGCTGTCCATTGTACTCCATACTGTATTGAGCCACTTAGAACAACAGGGAACTTATGCGAGGCTGTTGTTTGTGGATTATAGCTCTGCTTTTAATACCATTCTACCAAATAGGTTGTTTTTTAAAAATGATCAACCTGGGATTACCTCAGGAGATCTGCATGTGTATAAAGAATTTTCTGACAGGTAGGCCACAGTCAGTAGGGACGGGATCTCACCATTCTTCTACCCTGGTACTAAGTACAGGAGCTCCCCAGGGCTGTGTGCTAAGTCCCTTCCTCTATTCCACTGTACACACATGATTGCACCCCACTGTATAACACCAATGCAATTATTAAATTTGCGGATGATACGACAGTGGTGGGGCTCATAAACAAGAACAATGAGTCTGCTTATAGAAAGGAAGTACAAAGGTTGATACTTTGGTGTAAAGAAAATCATCTCACACTTAACATCAAAAAAACTAAAGAACTCATAATTGATTTTAGGAGGAAGAGAAATGTACATTTACCACTGTACATAAACGGTGTGGAAGTAGAGAGAGTTGGTAGTTTTAAATTTCTGGGCACTTACATCTCAGAAGACCTCTCATGGAATATAAATGCCAACATGCTAATGAAGAAGGCACAGAAGAGGCTATATTTCCTGAGAATGCTCGGCAAGTTAAATTTATCTCAACATTTACTTCTGTCATACTATCGTAGCACCATTGAGAGTGTCCTAACCTATGGCATTCTGACATGGTTTGGGAGTAGCTCTGTAGCGGACAAAAAAGCTCTAGCGAACCATTAAAATTGCCCAGAATATCATCGGGCTCCAACTACCAACCCTGGATGACATCTTCACATCCCGCTGTCTAAGGAAGTCACACAGCATCCTGAGAGACTCTTCCCATCCTGCTTATAACTTTTTTGAACTGTTACCATCTGGCAGAAGTTATAGAACAATTAAGACTCGGACCACACGTTTTCTGAATAGTTTTTATCCCAGAGCTATAATTGCAATTAATAATGAGCTTAAAGACCACCAGTAGTGAATAATTAGTTGGACTGTGTTACTTGGCCTGCGGTGTAGATATTTGTATTTTTAGTGGGGGATTTTTTACTGGGTGGGGAGTGTTTGGGGAATTTTATGTGTGTGCATGTGTCTGGTCTCTGGGTGTCTGTGAATTTCGTTGTATGGGTATACTGTGTATATACTTACAATGACAATAAATTATCATTGTTGTTGTTGTTGTGGTTGTGGTTGTGGTTGTGGTTATTATTATTATTATTATTATTATTATTATTATTATTATTATTATTATTATTATTATTATTATTATTATTATTATTATTATTATTATTATTGCCTTTTACCTTGGTGAGTCTATATATGGTTTGAACTCTTTGCTTTGTTAGCCCACCCAACTGTCCGGTTAAAAAACCTTGGGACGCTAGAATTCTGCACGGTATTAACTCTTGGGCTTTTGGGGTTCTACTGAGCCTTGACCTTCGCAGAAAGACTTGGTGGACAAATCAAGAGCTGTGGCGTATTGAAGTTGAAATTTAAATTGTTAACTTAAAAAAACTGTGATATATATTGTAATATTGGGTAAAGATTTGGGAAGGTTTAGGGGAGGCGGTTGATAGTAGGTTTTGAATTTGGGTTGATTTCATAATGGCTGCAAAGAGACCGAACCCCAACCCTAAACCCCAAACACCGGGAACCTCTCCAGCCCAAACATCAGCACTAGGGAAATTAACCTCCCAGAAACCAGAAAAATCCGACAAAGAATGGCAGATGACCATGCAAAATCTGCTGTCCACAGGATTTGATCAAATAAATCGACGACTGACTGAAATGGCAAACCAAATGACGTATATACACGCAGAATTGACTGAGACAAAGGAGCAATAACACAAATTAAAACCAAAACACAAGATATAGAAGGGAAAATGAAAAATACAGATGCTAGACTAGACAGAGCTGAAGAAAGTGTACAGCAGACACAGAGAGACCAAAAGCAATGTGAGGACAGACTAATAATGCTGGAAATGGAATGTGTGCTCAAAATGTTAAGAATTCAAAATGTACCAGAAAAGGGATCTGAGGATTTGGAGACATTAATGAGTGAAGCCCTGGCACCAGCAATAGAGATGGATGTAGCGGAATTCCGCCAAGGTCTGGAAGCAGCCTTCAGAGTGAATACAGCATATGTTAGAAAAAATAAACTACCTAAAGAAGTACATTTGAGATTCACGAAGAAGGCAATCAGAGATAAGGTTTTAAGGGCCTCACAAGAAAAACAATTGATAATAGAAGATAAGAAAATCAATGTTCTAAAACAAATCCCATGGCAAGTGAGACAGAGAAGAAAAGAATATACATCTTTGGCACAGCTACTTCAACAAAATGGAATCTCATATAGATGGCTAACACCAGAGGGGTTATTTTTCCGGATTGACACGCAGAGATACAATATAACGTCCCCAATGAAAGCATGAGACTTCATAGAAAAAAATGAGAAGAAGCTAAAAAAACTGACGACAAGGAATCAGAAGAAAGATCTCGAGAGGAACAAAGCCAATCACCACAAGCAGAATCAGATACAGAGCCAGGAGAACAAGAGGCAATAGAGCCAAGATGTACTAGAAACATGATGAAGAAAAAACAAAAGGATAGTAATTCAAATCAAGATGTCTAGAAAACAATTGAAGATTTTATCAGTAAACGTAAATGGCCTAAACTCACCCCAAAAGCGAAAAAAGATCTTTCTACAACTGCAGAAACAAAAATCTGATTTTATATGCATCCAAGAAACGCATGTGAAAAGAAAGGATTTGAAATTATTAGAATGGCCAAGATTAGGAAAACTATTTGCGGCTTCAGACGTGAGCATAAAGAAGAAAGAAGTAGCCATTTATATTAAGAAGGAATGGGAGCCCTCCCTGATCTTTGCCTCAGAGGATGGAAGGATAGTAATGGTGGAAATTCAAAGAGAATCTAAGAAATTCCTAATAGTCAATATTTATGCACCAAATGGAAATCAAGAAAAATTTTATAAACAATTGCAGCAAGAATTGGCAAATAAAGAGTATGATCATTACTGCGTAATTGGAGATTACAATGCTGTCTTTGACAAAGAACTAGACATAAAAACAGAAAAACCAAGTAAAAAGAAGAGAAGCACGATTCCAAGAAATTTTTTACAATTAGCAGAAGAATTAAACATCGTGGATGCATGGAGAACATGCAATCCAAAGACAAGGGATTATACTTTCTACTCCAACAGGCATAAATCGTGGTCAAGGATTGATACATGTTGGATATCAACAAACCTAATGAAAGAATTGGAACAAATACATATTCTACCCAACACATTTGCAGACCATAACCCAATTTTGTTACAAATAGGAAGCAGAACAAGAGAATTTACTTGGAAGTTGAATATACATTTAAAAAATGAAGAATTTAAGAAACAAGTAAAAGAAGATAGGGACTTTTTCTTTAAACAGAATATAAGACCAGACATCTCAATGTTTATGGTATGGGAGGCAAGTAAGGCTTTTTTTAGAGGAATAGCCATAAGATTTGCAGTAAAACAAAAAAGAGAAAGAAAAAATACGAGACTCTGGAAAGTAGACTAGCCAGAGAGGAGAGGCAGCTGAAACAAAACCCAACAAACAAAGAACTGATAGAGAAGATAAAAAGTATACAACATCAGATAAATATATTGCTCACCGAAGAAACCGCAAAGAAGTTTAAATTTGCAAAGCAAATTTTTTTCGAGAATGCAAATAAACTGGGAAGATGGTTAGCATATAAATTAAGGAAAGAGAAGAAGACAACAATCCGAACTTTGAAAGATGACAAGGGAATAGAAAAATTCAAACAGGAAGAAATAAAAAAATCGCTGAAGATTTTTATAGGAAGCTATATGAGAAAAAAGAAGTGGATAGAGGAGCCCAGGAAGAATATATATTAAAGCACAACAAAATGAAATTGACCAAAGAGCAAATTCAGTCCTTAAATGAACCTATAACACATGCAGAAATTATAGAAGCCCTTAAAAAACAAAAAATGGCAAAGCACCAGGTCCGGATGGGCTACCAGCGGAATACTACAAAGAAATGGAAGAGGTGCTAGTCCAGCCATTCAAAAAGCTGCTAGAATGTATTGAAGAAGAAGGGAAAATACCAGCAACATGGACTGAAGCGACAATTTCTCTTATACATAAGGAAAACACGGAAGGTAAAGAAATACAAAACTATAGGCTGATTTCATTGTTGAATGTGGATTACAAAATATATGTGACTATCTTGGCAACTACATTGAAAAGAATTTTAATCCACCTGATACATCAAGATCAATCTGGGTTCCTACCAAAAAGGCAGATGAAGAATAATATAAGAATAGTTCTAAATTCCTTGGAATATTACGAAGCACACCCGGAGAAACAGATGGCCATGATATTCTTGGATGCAGAGAAAGCCTTTGACAACCTTGATTGGAATTTTCTGATATATACGTTGAAAACACTGCAGGTTGGAGAAAGATTTACGAAATTAATTAAAGCAATATACACTGAACAAAAGGCAAAAGTAAGAATTAACGGCGAGTTATCAAAAGAAATCCAAATACAGAAAGGTACTAGACAGGGGTGTCCACTGTCCCCACTCCTATTTATCCTGACTCTAGAAATACTAAATGAACAAATTAGAGATAAAAAGGAATTGAAAGGATTAAAAGTAAAAGGCCAAGTCTATAAACTGCAGGCTTTTGTGGATGATTTAGTCATTAACCATTGTATTCAATAAAAGCCTTGATGGCAACGTTAAAAATTTTTGGTGACATGGCAGGTATGAGAATAAATCAAAAGAAGACCAAAATACTTACTAAAAACATGAGGGAACAAGAACGACAGGAGTTAATAGAGAAGACGAACTTCCAAGAGGAAAAGAAAATTCGATATCTAGGAATACAAATTACAATGAAGACAAGCACATTGTTTAAAGATAACTACATGAAACTAATGAAGGAGATACAGAACAACTTGGAAAAATGGGACAAACTACAATTATCGCTGCTGGGGAGAATTGCGACGATCAAAATGAGCATCTTGCCAAAAATCTTATTTTTATTTCAGTCAATTCCTATTATACTAAAACAGTCCTTTTTAAAAAGAATTTAATAGGATAATCATGAGATTTATATGGCAAGGAAAAAAAACCAAGAATTAAAATTAAGACAATGCAAGATGATAAGCAGAGGGGCGGCTTTGGTCTTCCAGATTGGGTTCTGTATTATAGATCTTGTACCTTAGATTGGATAAAAGAATGGATAACTCTAGAAAACGATAGATTAGCTTGGAAGGACATGATTTGCAACTAGGCTGGCATGCTTACTTATGGTATAAAAAGGATAAAGAACAAAAGAATTTCAACTCACATATGATAAGAAGAGCTTTACTGGGAATGTGGAGAAAAATTGTACAACAAATTTATTATAAAATACCTGTATGGGTGTCACCGATAGAGGCTTTTACTCAACCCAGGTTTATGACAAAAGCAAACTTTTTAAGATATCAAGATCTATTAAAAAAGGATGGTGAATTAAAATCTAAAGAAGAGCTAGAGTCACAGTATATATTGATTGGTGGCCTAGAGCACAGTTAGAATCTAGATATACAAAAGATAAGATAGAAGGCTTCTACTCAGAGCAAACGATTTTTGATAAACTTTTATTAGGTTCAAAAGAACAAATTGTTAAGAAAATGTATAATTACATGTTGGAAATTAAGATGCAAGATGAAATGGTTAAGGAATGTATGATTAAGTGGGCACAAAATATAGGGCATAATATTGATATCGATCAATGGCTGAAAATATGGCAAAATAACATAAAGCTTACAAGATCGGTGAACTTTAAAGAGAATATATATAAGATGTTTTATAGGTGGCACATGACCCCAGAAAAATGGTCAAAAATGTATATAGATGTATCAAATAAGTGTTGGAAATGTGAAACACAAGTGGGGAGCTATTATCATATGTGGTGGTCATGTGGAGTAGCGAAACAATATTGGAAAAGAGTGCATGCTATGTTGGAACAAATATTGCTCTGTAAGGTGCCATTAACCCCAGAACTGTTTTTATTGAGTATGATACCTGAAAATATAGATAAGTCAAAGGATTATATAGTTATATACATAGTTACGGCAGCCAGAATTCTATATGCTAAAAATTGGAAAAGACCAACAGTACCGAAACAAGAAGATCTTATTGAAAAGATACAGGAAATAGCCGAAATGGACATTTTAACAGAAGTCATGAAGGACTATCCCTTGCAAAAGGCAACAGAAAGATGGGATCTATTTAACAAGTGGACTGAATCAACAGGCAACTTATGAATAGCATACATTGAAATGAGAACTCAATCTAGAAGGCAGAAAAGAGTAAACAGAATAACTTAAAATCTTGATATGGCAATAGGTACAGAATGGATGGAAATATGTTATTGTCTCCCCTCTTCCTCATCAATTCCAGTTCCATTTTCCTTTCTGTCATCCCTTATATAAAAAAATTAAATTAAAGAAAAAAAAGGGCAGTGGTCCCCAACCTTGGGCCTCCAGATGTTCTTGGACTTCAACTCCCAGAAATCCTGGCCAGCAGAGGGGGTGGTGAAGGCTTCTAGGAGTTGTAGTCTAATAATATCTGGAGGCCCAAGGTTGGGGACCACTGCTCTAGGGCATTCCCCTCTGATGCCACGTAGATTGCCACATGGTAAATGTGGTGGGCATAACACCACTCCCATAGTTGGACAGCTAGATAAAGAAGGAAGAGAGAATGAGTGCCCCCCATTTGTTGATATAGAACACAGCCGTCATGTTGTCTGAAGCCACCTGAACAACACAGCCTCCAATTAGCCATTCAAATGCTCAGAAAGCCTTGACGACTGTGAGCAGCTCCAGGAGACTGATGTGAAGTCGAACCTCACTTGTGAACCATAGACCATGAACAGTTATGTTTCCACAGTGCACAGCCCAGCCGGTCGGACTGGGATCCGTGGTTAGTTGGTTCGACAGAGCAAGAGGGCCGAACAATCCCACCAGGAGATTCGAGGGATGTCCCCACCAGGTCAACTGGGAAGCCAGCTCGATGGTGACCTCAAGTAATTTGGAAGGGGGGTCGACTATCGCGTTGAAGAGGGATAGGTACCACACCTGTAAGGATCTCATTTTCAGGCGGGCATGCTGGACTACTGCATGTGGTTGATGCCATGAGGCCTAACAGACACTGAGTCTGATAGGCCGATATCAAGGCCCCAGGGACAAAAAAATTTTAACATGAACTTTACTATCTTTACTATCCTGTCCTC
The DNA here is from genome assembly GCF_051106095.1 of Pogona vitticeps. NCBI lineage: Eukaryota > Metazoa > Chordata > Lepidosauria > Squamata > Agamidae > Pogona > Pogona vitticeps. The sequence continues at coordinate 14,965,212 of NC_135791.1, read as the reverse complement.
TGGCAGATAGGCTCAGCCTAGTGAGGAGTCAAGCACTATCCTGATGTAAGACAACTGTTGTGTAGATTGTAGGCTAGACTTCTCCAGACTAACTAGAAGACCTAGGGCAGATGAAAAAGAGGGTCAATGCCGTCTCTCGCTCAGCCTGGACTTGAGATGCCACCACCAGCAGCCAATTGTCCAGATAATGAAATACAGTGATGCTGTGCAGGCGGAGATGAGCTGCCACAGGGGCTAAGCACTTTGTGAACACTTGTGGGGCAGTTGACAACCCAAAGAGGAGGGTCTTGAATTCATAGATCACTACCTTGATAGAGAATCTGAGAAAACGGCGATGATCCAGGTGAATGCTGATGTGAAAGTAGGTGTCCTTGATGTCTATGATCATGAACCAATCATCTCGTCTCAGCATCTGGGTGGTACCCTTGAGGGAGATTATATGGAATTGCTGAGTAGTGATAAAAGAGTTGAGGTGACAGAGGTCTAAGATGGGACACAGAGCCCCACCCTTCTTCAGGATTGTGAAGTACTGGGAATAGAAGCTGAGTGTTACATCCAGGTTGTGAACCTGCATTATGCCATTTTTCTGAAGTAAAGAACATAATTTATCTTCCAAAGGAGGAGAGGGATTTGTGGTTTTGAGTAGTTCCGTCACGGGAAGAGCATCGAACTCAATGCCATAGCCAGTGGCTATGATGGTGAGCACCCAGGAGTCTGTGGTGATACCCCACCAGACATTGAAAAAGGGGTTGAGAAGAATAGAAAATCTACGACTGCTGGTGGATGAAAAAGGTGAAAGGTTCTGCCGGGCCTTGCAATCCAGGCAACATGTTTGTTGTCATGGGCGCTGCCTACCTGCCTGTTAGCAGAAGGATATAGGTGGAAGAGCTGAAGCTTATGGTCTTTGCTGGTCTTGAGAGGGCCTAAAAGTGTATGGGCAGCACCAGGCACTTCGAGGGCGATATTGCTGGCTGGTGTATGATCTGGCTGTTTTCCTCAGCTCCAGCAAATTCTCGAGGATCTTGTTCATCTTCTCATCAAACAAACTAAGCCTGTCAAAGGAAGATCTTCAACCTAGCATTCTCTGAAATGCCAGTGGACTGCAACCAGGAATGGTGGCACAAGGTGACTGCTGTGGCTACCTGCTTAGAAACAGCATTTACAATGTGCCGCACCACTACAGGCTCCTGATGAGCCAACCCCATAGGTTCCTGGTAGTGACAAGAAGTTCGTGTTTTCACCGTGTGTCTTGTACAGGTTTTCCACCCTCCTGGGAATCTGATGGTCTGTAGACGGTTTGTCCCAAGACTCACTACCAAGCTTCAACAGGGCTGAAATAAAAGCGAGACAAAGAGGAGGTCCTGAGTAATAACCTTGTACACCTTGTACACCTCTTCTGATACTGGCTGATCAACTGATAAAGTCCATCAGCTTTGCAATTCTCAGAATTAACTGCGAGTATGAAGAGTAGTCTTCCAACAGGGCCGGAGGGTGGTTCTCTGATACATCTGAGACCGGAGTGGGGACAACGAGGGTAAATCCTTTTGCGAGTCAACCTCAGAGGCTTCTGAGTCAGTATCAAGGGTAACAGGAACATGCTCCAGAGTTGGTGACAGATTGCTTTGAAGAGGCACCAGCCAGTAGCCTTAGCATGACAGTCTTTCTGTTTTTCTACCACAGGCATTCACAGGTCTGGGGAAGGCCAATAATGAAGTTCTGGCTCTACCCAAGAAGGGTGGGACGGCACCACCGGTGGGTACCGAAACCTCTTCACTTCAGGAGGAGACAGGTAATCCTCCAGCGTGGGTCTTTTCCGATAGGCCTGCGGCGGAGGGCCAAGATGGTATTCCTCCTTGGAGTACAGATATCAGTTGGCATACACTCAATACCATAGTGGCGAGGGTGACTGCAACGGGGAAAGCCATCTGATCATAAGACAACCTGTGCCGGTAACAAGGGTTGAGCTTGTATGTCCTAGAATAGTAGCGAGGATTGAGACTGAAACCCTTGGGTTCGTAAAAATGAGGGTGCTCATAGAGGACATCTCCTCTGAAAGTCCTGGTTATGGTAGTAGGCATCGGGCGGCACAGGGCGATACCGGCGGACTTCGGGATCAGCAGCAGGCTCCAAATGATGGGTCTTTTGCTTCTTTTTCCTAGGAACCTCCACTGGCACTAACTCCAGGGGCGAAACTGAGGTCTGCCCCAACATTGAGCCCAGATAAGAAGAGAGGCTAACTTGCACCAACTGTATGACCTCGGCCGAGGTATGCTTCTGTTCAGGTGACTGACTAAACTGCAGGGATGATGCAGCCTCCAGATTGGGGGCAGGACATCCTCATCCCCTGAAGGAATGCTAAAGCATACCAACTCCCGCTGGAATGTATCAGTGGCCAGCAGCAACAGTGTGGTCTTTTCTGCTATGCGCCCAGGCTTCTGCGGATTCTTTTTTCTTTGGCATAGAGGCTTCGGTGTCAACCTCGAGCCTGAGGAGGAAGCCTGGAGTTTTGAAACCATTTTAGGTCCTTTCAGGGCCTTAGGAGGAGGTGAAAGAGCCTGAGATTGGAGAATGCTCTGCAGCTTGGACAGATTCTATGGGGGCCCCTTGAGATGGAGACAGGGACTTCTCCCACAAAAAGGAACAGAGATGCTGAAGTTTCAACTTAAGAGCCGGCTTCGTAAAGCTTTTACAAATCACACAGAGAGCCAGCTGATGTTTCTCCCCTAAGCAAAACAGTGGGAATGCCTGTCTGAGAGGGCTATTTTGTTGGAGCAGGGGTCACACCTCCTGAAGAAGCCTGGAGCAGCATAAACAAAGTTACGGCTCTCTCACACAAACAAGTAACAGCCTGGGGTTTTTGTTTGTTTTTTAAACTCACAGGAAGAAGAATACAGTGGTGCCTCGCTTAACAATGTTAATTGGTTAAAAAAAAACCCATCACTATGGGAAAACATCGCTAAGTGAAACACCATTTCCCATAGGAATGCATTGAAAACCGGATAATCCGTTCCAATGGGAACGGATTACCGTCCTTAAGCGAAAATCACCATAGGAAACATCACTAAGCTAAATGCGGTTCCCCCATTGGAATGCACTGAAGCCTATTCAATGCATTTCAATGGTTTTGACAGGTCCGTTTTTGCTATTTTTAAAGTGTCTTAAAATGTTCAAAAACTGTTTTAAATGCTTGGAATCGTTAGTGCACCTTGTAAAACCTTTGCAGAATTAATTTGGCTTTGTTCTGACTCTTCGTTAATTTTTGGTGAATTCCTCCCCCCATTGGAATGCATTGAATTGTAGGTTTGACAGCTGTAGTCTATTGACCTTGCGAAAGTCCTTGGTACGCGACACATAATAAGCCAGGGCTCTTCTCACATCCAAAGAGTGGAGCATGCGCTCAACATCAGATGTAGGACTTGGAAATAATGTAGGTAATATCAGAGGTTGGTTGACATGAAACTCGGATACAACCTTTGGCAGAAAAGAAACATCAATATACAGCACAACCTTGTCCTTGAATAATTGTAGGTATGGTGTATCAGACCGAAGTGCTGCCAACTCACTTGCTCTGCGTGCTGAGATGATAGCAACTAGGAATAAAGTCTTAAATGACAGAAGACGGATGTCACAGGATGACATGGGCTCCAAAGGTTGACGGGTAAACAAGTGTAGAACCACCTGAAGAGACCACTGCAGAACAGGATGCTTGATAAGTGGTCTCATGTTGGAAAGATCTTTAAGGAAGGCCTTAAGAATTGGGTGAGAGAAAGGTCTTGATGATTCAGGGTCATGAGGCTGAAAAGAGACAATAGCCGAAATGTAGACTTTCAAAGTAGACAGGGACAAGCCAAAGTCAAATAAGCATTGTAGATATTGAAGAAGGGTGGTTGAGGATTCAGAAGAAGTTGGCAAACGGTGAATCAGGAAATTTCTCCATTTGTATTTACAGAGAAGGGTAGCGAATGGTTTCCTAGCCTTCTCGATGACCTCTTGCATTGATGGGAAATCCTCCAAGCTGTCAGGTGAAGTGACTCCAGATCTGGATGGAGGATGTTCCCAGCATCCTGAGTGAGCAGGTGTGGGAGAAGCGGCAGCTTGATCATGTCTATCACCATCAACATTAGGGTGGAAAACCATGATTGACGAGGCCAGTATGGAACAATGAAGATTGCCTCTGCCTTCATCTGGAGTGCTCTGATCCTTTTGAATGATTGGAATTGGTGGAAACAGGTAAAGGAGGCCTGTCTTCCACTGGATCATGAAAGCATCTCCTAGTGATTCCTTGTCTCCTCTGGCATGAGAGGCATACTTGATGCATTTCCTGTTGGTAAGGGTAGCAAACATGTCCACTGTTGGTTTCCCCCATCTGTGGCATAGACTGAGAAAGACCTCGTTGTCCAGCTCCCACTCGTGAGTCTAGCCATGAAGACGACTCAGTTTGTCTGCCAACTCATTGTCTGTTGTGGCAACATGGATGGCTACAGGGAAGATCTGATGTTGACAACACCATTCCCATAGATGAACTGCCAGAAAAAGTAGAGACATGAATCGAGTCCTTCCTTGCTTGTTTATGTAATACAAGGTCGTGGTGTTGTCTGTGATGAGTTGCACACCACGACCCTGTATCAGAGGAAGGAAAGCTCTGAAGGCCTTTATCACAGCTAGCAGTTCTAGATGACTGATGTGGAAGGTGGATTCCTGAGCCGACCATAGAGCATGGATCTGATGTTCCCTACAATGGGCCCCACAGCCTGTGGGGCTCGCATCCGTCGTGACCTGACATGTAAGTTGCAGGGGTAGAAAGGGTCTGCCGAGTGACAGATGTGGCAGAAATGCCCACTGTCGTGCTAGCTCTGGTGTGACCAGCAAGTGTTTCTGCTGATTGTCTTGAAGGGGATCGAAGAAGGCAAGAAGCCATGACTGAAGCGAACATGTCTTTAGACAAGCATGAGATACTGCACAGGTTGTTGAATCCGTCACTCTTAGAAGACCCCATATTTTGATGTAAGAGACCCACAATTAAATTTTTGTCTTGGAATATTGCGGGCTGGCAGGCGAAGGCACCCATCTCCATGTCAAGGATCCTGGCAATTTTGATATTATACTACTACAAGGAACGTGGACTTTAAATATTTATTTATTTATTTATTGGACTTATATACCGCCCCATAGCGCTACAAGCGCTCTCCGGGCAGTTTACAATTTTTAATTATACAGGCTACACATTGCCCCCCCAGCAAGCTGGGTACTCATTTTACCGACCTCGGAAGGATGGAAGGCTGAGTCAACCTTGAGCCGGCTACCTGGGATTTGAACCCCAGGTCATGAGCACAGTTTTAGCTGCAGTACAGCATTTTAACCACTTTTTATGGCTACATGGCATATTCCTTTAATGCTTCTCCCGGTGATAGAGGAGGGCAACCTAAGGGTGGTATAGTCACTCTCGTATCAACAAAGCTACAGACAACAGTAGTGGCACAGGATTTTTCCAACAGGATAGCTTCTGCCTTGATGTTCAAAATTCCCACGTGTTTGTTACTGTTTATCAATGTTTATATTCTTCCGCAACAATCTCATATGATGATATATGACTTGTGGGTTAACTTAGAGGACTATATTGATTATTTAATATTATTGTATCCTGATGCTTCTATAATAGTCACTGGGGATTGCAATGCCATGATAGGTACTAATGATGAGACACTTTCTGCATGGTTCAATATGGCCTTCCCAGAACCTACTCTACATCTCCACCTCTATCACAGGCAATTTAAAGATTGTGGCTGAAACTATGCTGGCCCACACTTAATGCATATAATAATTTTGGTTTAGCCCTTTTAAACCGATGTACAATTGGAGACAGACCAGGTGAATTTGCCTTTACCTCTTTAGCAAATGCTTCTACAATAGATTGTTTTGATCTCAAGGGACTTGATGGATCAAATAATGACTTTAAGGTAGTATATTGAGAGAACAGAATCTGCCTAGAATTCCAGCAGATTAATTCACGCTTAAGAAGAAGTATAAAGCTCTGGTTAAAAGTAAAAAGCTCCAAGCACAGAGACCTGGCAATGTTTGATAACTGCATCCAATCTGAGGGATTCAGCCTCCTTCTGGAATATAGTGACAAAGGGAACACTAACTCACACCCCCAAACAAGATTTCTATATATTGCCTAGCATATGGGAAGAATAGTTTCAAAGAATTTACTTTAAGTTATCATAATGATTTTGATTATTTACCTGAATGGCCCCCAGTTGTTCCTAGGCAAATCTTAATGTTAATTGAGCAACTCAAACTGGGTGAGGCTCCTGGAACTGACTATATTCCACCTAACTTAATAAAGTCCAACTGAGTGTTGGGCTCCAGTATTACCCTCTTTATTCACTTGGATTGATAAAACAGCATGTTTTCCCAAGGACTGGGGCCTAGACATCATTGTCCCAATATACAAAAGAGGAAATAGAGGGGATCCAGCTATCAACCAGTAAGTCTATTAAACACCATTAGCAAACTATACGCAAGGCATTTATTAGGTAAATTACAAGATAGGCTGCTTGAGGAGAATATACTTGCAGAGGAACAAGACAGATTTAGGTTGGGAAGATCCACCACAGATCAGGGTCTTATTTTACACTATCTGGCATGCAAGTACTCCTCCCCTAAATGCGGTGCCCTATATGCAGCCTTTATAGACTTTAAATCTGCATTTAACCTCATACCAAGAAAAAGCCTGTGTTCTTAATTCGAGACCACAAGTATTGATAAATGGCTTCTCTTGTTGATGCAGCACCTTCATGAAAATACACATTTGCAGGTTCTATGCAACTCAGCTGGGATCTTATTCAACCAAGTCCCTGTGCTTAATGGAATGAGACAAGGATACATTGGAAACTTAAGTAACCCCAACTTTCATCAACCTAAGCTTCCCTCTCACCCAGTGTGAATCCAACTTTATGCTGATGATGCTGTTTTATAGTCAACAACATGTGTAGGCTTTAGAAGACTTTTGAGAACCTTCTCCTACTGTAATAAAGAACAATTAATAATTAACTATGCCAAAACCAAGATTATGGTTGTTAGAAGGAGAATAAAGCATAAATGGTCTCTAAATGGACACCCTATAGAGCAAGTACGATGCTACAAATATCTTGGCGTAGTCTTTCATTCTTCAGGATCCTGGCTTACACATATAAACCATGCAGCAATAAGTGCCCAGAAAAATACTATGGCACTAACCAGATTTTTCCTTACTGATGGGGGTAAATATGTTCCATCACTGATATAAGTTTTTAAGGCTAGGATTATTTCACAAATGCTTTAAGCCCCTCAACTGCCTATGCTAATTTATGACCTCTGGAGATTGTTCACACCAAATTTGTGAGAGCCATCCTGGGAGTTCCACCTTGCACTTCCAATGAGGCTCTTCACTTAGAGGTCAGGTTGTTGTTGTTGTTGTTTAGGCATTTAGCCATGTCCAACTCTTCGTGACCCCATGGACCATGATCTAAACCTAGGATGGCACGCCTTACTATGGCATCAAAAAGCAAAGGACAATAAACAATTTAAAAATAATCTGATAAGGAAAGCTTTGAACTGCATATGGACTAAGATCTGGGAAGAAAATTACCAAAAGGTTCCTGAATGGGTCTCACCAACGGAAACATTCACACAACCGATATTAATGGAAAATGTGGTCAAGTAGACCAGATAGGCGGGGTATGTATAAATAAATAAATAAATAAATAAATAAATAAATAAATAAATAAATAAATAAATAAATAAATAAATAAATAAATAAATAAATAAATAAATAAATAAAAGAAGAAGAAGAAGAAACTCTTGAGATATAGAGATTTGCAGCTCTACATCTTCTTTCCAACAGCAGTGGATGCCGTTGCACCCCTTGAGCACTGTCTGGGGGCTGTAATGCAGTGGATGCAGGAGAATGGACTGAGGCTGAACGTGGAGAAGATGCCGATTTTGAGGGTGGTCACCACTCCTATTAGTGGTTTGGGAAACTCCCTCTCTTTGGGGGGGCAACTCTCATCATAAAGAGTGTGGTCTGGCACTTGGGGTCCATTTTTACCCAGTGCTTACCATGGAGTTCCAGGTAGCATCCGTGGTCTGCACCACCCATTTAGATCTTTGGTGGATTGCTGCGCTCCTATCTTGATCTTGGGGAGCTCACCACTCCGATTGCAATAGCGATCGCAAAAAAACTCACCGTAAAGCGATATCGACATCATGCTGGGTAAGCGCCAAGCAGGGTGCCACTGTACACTCATTGTTACACTGTCAGGGACAAGTGCCAATGAAATGTGACAGAATTGTGACAAGACTCTTACCTTTTGTTCCAGGGGGCTGCAAATTGTCACCAGTCAGTGAACACCAACCAACAGGAAATATGTCACGAGAGTCATAGCGACACCAGTAATCAAAGGCTCCCCTCCAACCGTCAAAAGTGATTAGGACTTCAGAGCCACGCACTTCACCAATTGTTGCTGGGCAGATGAAATGTGGGTTTTTCCTGTCTACAGCCTCCAGTTTCATCCCCATCTTAAAGAAGTTCTGAGAAGGAGATGGTGGCTCCTGGTGGAAGGAACCAGAAAAAGTAATATTATCAAGTCCCACTTATGTTATTTTGCAGCCCTCTTCTGCTGTAACTGATTTATCAGGCTCATTAGCCTCAGTTACTCAGTAAGCGTCCTGTAAAGAATTAGAATATGGAAACAGACAAACTGGTCTAGAGTTCAGAACCCTGTCAAAGCTTCAAAGTACAGGATTAGATACAGGACTGCCCTGTTTCCCTGAAAATGAGGCCTAACGTGAAAATAAGCCCTAGTATGATTTTTCAGGATGCTTGTCATATAATTGTTGTTGTTGTTTAGTCATTTAGTCATGTCCGACTCTTCGTGACCCCATGAACCAGAGCACGCCAGGCCCTCCTGTCTTTCAATGCCTCCCGGAGTTGGGTGAAATTCATGTTGGTAGCTTCAATGACACTGTCCAACCATCTCATCCTCTGTCGTCCCCGTCTCCTATTTCCTTCACACTTTCCTAACATCAGGGTCTTTTCCAGGGAGTCTTCTCTTCTCATGAGATGGCCAAAGTATTGGAGCCTCAGATTCAGGATCTGTCCTCCCAGTGAGCACTCAGGCTTGATTTCCTTTAGAATATATAGGTTTGTTCTCCTTGCAGTCCAGGGGACTCTCAAGAGCCTCCTCCAGCACCACAATTCAAAATCATCAATTCTTTGGCGGTCAGTTTCTTTATCATCCAGCTCTCACTTCCATACATCGCTACTGGAAAAACCATAGCTTTGACTACTCGGACTTTTGTTGGCAAGGTGATGTCTCTGCTTTTCAAGATGCTGTCAAGGTTTGTCATCACTTTCCTCCCAAGAAGCAGGTGTCTTTTAATTTTGTGGCTGCTGTCACCATCTGCAGTGATCATCGAGCCCAAGAAAGTAAAATCTGTCACTGCCTCCATATCTTCCCCTTCTATTTGTCAGGAGGTGATGGGATCAGTGGCCATGATGTTAGTTTTTTTTATGTTGAGCTTCAGACTGGTTTTTACACTCTCCTTTTTCACCCTCATTAAGAGGTTCTTTAATTCCTCCTCACTTTCTGCCATCAGAGTGGTATCATCTGCATATCTGAGCTTGTTGATATTTCTTCTGGAAATCTTGATTCCGGCTTGGGATTTGTCCAGTCTGGCCTTTCGCATAATGTATTCTGCATATGAGTTAAATAAGAGGGGGACAATATGCAGCCTTTTCGTACTCCTTTCCCAATTTTGAACCAATCAGTGTTTCCATATCCAGTTCTAACTGTTGTTTCATGTACCATGTATAGGTTTCTCAGGAGGGGGTCAGGCACTCCCATTTCTTTAAGGACTTAACATAATTTGCTGTGGTCCACACAGTCAAAGGCTTTTGCATAGTCAATGAAGCAGAAGTAGATGTTTTTCTGGAACTCTCTGGCTTTCTCCATAATCAAGCATATGTTAGCAATTTGGTCTCTAATTCCTCTGCCCTTTCGGAATCCAGCTTGTACTTCTGGGAGTTCTCAATCCACATACTGCTGAAGCCTGCCTTGGAGGATTTTGAGCATAACCTTGCTAGTGTGTGAAATGAGTTGGAGCATTCTTTGGCACTGCCCTTCTTTGGGATTGGGATTCTTTGACTGATCTTTTCCAGTCCTCTGGCCACTGCTGAGTTTTCCAGACATGCTGGCATATTGAATGTAGCACCTTAACAGTGTCGTCTTTTAAGATTTTAAATAGTTCAACAGGAATGCCATCACCTCCACTGGTCTTGTCGTTAGCCATGCTTTCTAAGGCCCACTTGACTTCACTCTCCAGGACATCTGGCTGTAATATAAGTCCTACCCCAAAAATAAGCCGTAGTTAAGTGAAAGCCCGCCGTCCACCATTGTGTAGCAACCAGAAGAAGATGACGTGACTGTATTTGAATAAACGTAGATTGTACATGGAAAAAATAAAGCATACCCTGAAAATAAGCCCTAATACATTTTTGGAGCAAAAAATTAATATAAGAACCTGTTTTATTTTCAGGGAAACAGCATTTTCTTTAAAATTTATTAACACTATATTCAGACAACATATAGTTTAATTTTCTGCTTTCAGCACATATGAGTAATTAATTGTACACAAAAGTTTAACCCAGGAGGTTACTAACCCCAATTTATTCAATTGAGGTTTTTACATCTAGATCAGATTAGGATGTGTGAAGTTCATGAAACAGTAACTGGAGACCCTTATAGAAAATAGGGAAGGTATATATGACAGATACACCAAGATTAAAAAACAAGTAGAAACCAGTTACATGTCCATATAGGAAATTTGACAGCTCTAGTTTCTGTGCAACAGCCTGTCCTTCAGGAATTCTTGTCATGGTGAGCTGTCAAGCTGATTCCTGTACTATCATTCCCATTCTCACTTTCATACATATCTTTTATTGGTAGTTGTGGCGGAATGCCCACGTCACTCCTGTCCATCATAAGGAGCTCATGTGCAGGAGCCTATGATAGGACAGGAGGGGCGGTGTTAGAATGACAGTTAGACAGCTAGAAAGAAAGGGTTAGGAGACTGAATTGGGAGTGAGGATATGGAATTGAGGGGGGGGAGAGAGGGGGGTATGTTATCCTTTTGCACAGCCAGCCCCCCCCTCAGCCCCCCACCACAGTGCTCTGTGACATACCCCTCGCTCTTCCCCCCTCCCCATTTGGGTCACAGGTACGCTGAGGGTTCCATATTTTAAATGTGGTAAGGGCTGGAAAGGAAATGAACCTCACCCTTTCTCTTGCTGTGGTTCTCGCAGAAAAGAGGGGCAAAGACGGGGCACTCTGTGGACATAAAGGGGTGATAGCCTCCTCCTCCTCCACTGCCACCATTTTCCCCCACCTTCAGCAAATGAATGAAGCCCTCCCTCCTTCGCTTGCTTTGCTGAGTCATTTGGGCCACAAAGGACCCCAACTGGCTTTCGGGAGGGATCTCTCCCCCCACTTACACACACCCTCCTTCCGCAACTGCTAATGGAGCCTTGCCTTGCAGCACCCTAAGCCTTGGCCCTACCTGGCATTTTGTTCTCATTAGCTCCTGCTTCTCAGCTGGTTGCTGCCTCTCAGCTGTTCGACCCAGCAAAGCAAGTGGAGGGAGGGCTGCATAGGCAACAGAACCACTCATTCATTCATCTGTTTTTACCTTCCCCCTTCCCACACACACAGACACACACATGCGTCTATGCAATGCCTAAACCACGAGAGCCAAAGGCTTGGCATTTCCTGCCGCAAGTGAGAACATGGCTGCTGCAGTGGAACAGGAGCACCATCCCTTAGCCCAGCACAGCACCCCTTGCTTCACTGCTGCCCAACCCCCTCCCTTGCCGTCTCCCCCTCTGGCTTTCTCAGCATGGCTGAGGAGGGAAGCGAGACACCCTGCCACTGAGGGCCATTGCCTGAGGAGCCACCCGACCCATTCCCTGCGCGGCAGCTCAAGAGCAGAGGACGAGGTGAGAAGACTCCTGCCGAGAAAGCAGAACACAACACCGCCAGCCCCCAAGGGAGACCGGGGAGAGGTTGAGGAAGGTGGGAGGGGAGAGTGGAGGGGGGGAGCGAGAGAAGAAAAGACAGGGAGGGAGGTGCCGCCACCGCGAGCACCATCTGCACCAGCGAGGCGCGAAGAAAGGCAGAGAGAGACACAGCAGATTGGATTACTTCTCGGCAGGCTCCGGAGGAGCGCATTCCACAATGCCGCGCCTGCCCGAGCCCAAGCCAGACCCCGCTCAAAGGTAGCATGCCTGAAACCTACATTTTATTATTAATAAAATGCTGCCCCTCCGCCCACCTCTCAGCTGGTTGCTGCCTCTCAGCTATTCAGTGCTCTGCTCACACACACCCCTTAGGAGTGTGCGCCAGGATCCAACAGAACAGCCGGACTGGTAAGAGCCTTTTTTCACCCATAGGAACACATTAATTATATTTCAATGCATTCCTATGGGAAACCGCACCTCGCAAGACAAAAATTTCGCAAGATGACATGACTCTCGGAATGAATTATTTTCATCTTGCAAGGCATCACTGTATTCTCAATTGGGGGCAAATCTAGTCAGATACTTGGAAAAATGGCTAGAGCAGGTAAAAGTCGAGTCTTTAGAAGACATGAAAAATATTATAGGGTTAGAACAATTTTATTTGGTTCTGACAGAATTGGGGTACCTAGTCAGAGATAAAAAGCCCAAGAATGTATAGGAGGCAAGTGAAACTGCTGACTATATTACAGATATAAAGAACCCCAAATTCTCTGAGGTGAAATTTGGCGGGAAAGGCTGGGATGACAGAAGGAAAGAACCCAGAGATTACCTCAAGAAAAATCAGACTCCTGGAAGCCATTTTAGAAGCAAGCCCCCAAAACTAAATCAACCGATATAAGAGCTATGAAGGGAAGGGAGACAAGTCCCCATATTTTGAACAAAGAGTCCCAAGAACCTGCTATGGGTGCAGGGAAAAAAGTCATTTAATTGCCCAGTGCCAGACCTCAAGAAATAGAGAGATTGGTCAGCAAAAAGGAGGGAGAAGTCAGCCCAAGAAAGTATACCGTGTACAACAAAAGAGAGCCACCGAGGCAGTGCAAATGGGCACCATGACCCCAGTAACTCCGAGAGCTTAACGTCAGGAACAACAACATCTTCCTTTAGGAAATGTTCTACAATGTTATTTTATTGAGAGTAACCAGGAGCTTCTTTGCTGTTCTGGTGAAGTTATTTATGCAAATGATACTAAATATCTGGCTTTAAGAGATTCATGCTCACAGGTGATATTGTGTCATCCTAATATAATCCCTCAAGAAAATATATTAAGAAATGAAAGCATCACAATTAAAGGAATTTGAACGGAGCTAATTACTTTACCAGTAGCTAAAATACAAATAAAATATGAAGGGTGGAATGGAATGTGGAAAATAGGTATTACAGATCAAATTCCTGCCCCATGCTTGATCGGGCTGGATCTCTCAGAGCATGTTACGAGTGTTTTGGTAACTACTCACTTCCAGAAAGAAGAAAGGGAAGCATCTGAGGAAAAATATGAACTCCATAATGAAATAATAGGAGGGAATGGAGCAAATGAGACAGCTGATGAGAATACTTTTAGAAAGGAACAAAAAGAAGATTCTACCTTAGAACAATGCTTTAAGATGGTTAGAGAAGGACCAATAACCCTTGAGAACCCTGAAAAGTACTTGATGGAGAAAGACCTATTATACAGAAAGGTCTTTTGTTGTTGTTTAGTTGTTTAGTCATGTCTGACTCTTTGTGACCCCATGGACCAGAGCACGCCAGGCCCTCCTGTCTTCCACTGCCTCCCAGAGCTGGGTCAAATTCATGTTGGTAGCTTCAATGACACTGTCCAACCATCTCATCCTCTGTCATCCCCTTCTCCTGCCTTCAGACTTTCCTAACATCAGGGTCTTTTCCAGAGAGTCTTCTCTTCTCATGAGATGGCCAAAGTATTGGAGCCTCAAATTCAGGATCTGTCCTTCCAGTGAGCACTCAGGCTTGATTTTCTTTAGAATATATAGGTTTGTTCTCCTTGCAGTCCAGGGGACTCTCAAGAGCCTCCTCCAGCACCACAATTCAAAAGCATCAATTCTTCGGCAGTCAGGTTTCTTTACAGTCCAGCTCTCACTTCCGTACATCACTACAGGAAAAACCATAGCTTTGACTATTCGGACTTATGTCGGGGATGGGGAAGCAGATAAAATCATACTATCAAAGCTGTGACATATGTCAAAGGCAGGTTACTGGTAACGATGAAACTAAAGCTAAGTTGTGCCCTTTACCTTAATCACAACACCTTTTCAACGTATAGACCTAGACATTGTGGCACCCTTACCTAAAGTTACCAGATGGGAGAACAGATTCATACTGTCAATAATTGATTATGCTACCTGATACCCGGAAGCAGTTCCCTTGCGAAATATAGAAACAGAGACAGTGGCAGATGCCTTACTGAACTACATTTGTCACATGGGCTTCGCTTCTGAGATAGTCACTCATTTGGGATCCTCACTTATATGTAGATTAATGAAAAGGCTGTGGAAACTTTGTGAAATAACTGGAGGTGGAGCTTGGTCACAGTGAAGCCAGCAGCTTCTGGGAACAGCTCCCGGAAAAAGCTGGAACCACCTGGTCTAGGGTCCCTCTAGAAAGGGGGAACCAAGGGGAGACCAGGAGAGGTCTCCCTGAAGTAGTTGTTGAGCCCCAGATGGGTAGAAGATTGGGCAGCAACTGGATTTTCTTCCCTCTGAAAATTCACCTGAGCACAGATTGGAGACGGGAGGCCATTTTATGGCAGAAAGCTGTGGGAAACTCCAAATTCCCCAAGGAGAACAAAAATATGGCGGAAAAAACACAATAACAAAGTAAGCCTTGATTTATGAATAACCTCATTAAGATGTAAAAGAAACTAGAGTGAAATATCTGACCGAAAGAAGAGAGAAACAGCGGGGAGTCATGTTTGCCAGCCTGCCTCTTCAAAGCAAAACTGACTCTAAAATAGCAAGTTCTTAAACAGCAGGCTGGCTCAAAGTCACAGATTAAGCAGTGAGATGGAAAAATTTTGTGTTTCTGGAAAAAAATCCCAGAGGAAATACTACTGAACAGACTTTAAGGGACTGAAATTTTGTGAATGCTGTTTAGTCTGGATTTTTCTCCCTAGTTTGTGTGGGACTTTGAAAATAAAATCTTGTCTTCGGAGCAGGTGGAATAAGCTTTTGGGAATTAAAAAAAAGACGGTGAATCATCAGTGTGATGACATAATTGGCTGGATTGAAGAGCTGGGGTGGCCAGGACTGGAATCCACTGGGACTTTGAAAATAGAAGTTTGTTCAGTTTTAGAAGGAGGAATAAATCTTTGTGAGCAAGGGACAGTGAATCATTAGCAAGAGAAGACTGAGGAAAATCAGGACTGGAGTTTTGAAGGATTACAGCAATATCTTTTGGAGAGACTGGCTCCCTGCGTTTGTTGTTTAGTCTGGACTTTCCTTTGGTTGGACTGTGTGGATTGTGATAATATTGCCATAATATCTGGGCAAGGAAGGGAGGATACACTCAGGGGAGGTATATGATGATGGGTTTTGTTTGTTGATAAAATACTGGAATCTAAAAAAATATTATTTATACAAACCATAGGTATTGGAAAGATGGAAATGACCTCCGAAAATTTTAAATATCAACTGTTGGGAATTTTGCCAGATAAAGAATGGCAGGTTACCATGCAGATGACAATAATAACAGGATTTCAGCAGGTAAATGAGTGCTTCAACAGGTAGAAGACCTGATGAAAGGGGAAATGTCAGAGGTTGTACAGGAAACTGTACTAACTCCAGAACAGTCTTTATTGAGAGCAATGCCAGATAACATACATGAGATTAAGAGTTACTCTGTGAGCTATTTAGCAACAATAGTCAGAAAAAGTGATGTTAAAGATCAGATTACTGTCCTGGATCCAATTTTATATCCCCAAAACTGAAAGAAAATAGAGTCACAGAAACAAGAGAAGGGTACTGAGAAAATATAGGAAGTGCTAGAAATGGATACTTTTACAGGCATGTTGAATGTATGTCCAAGACAGAAGGAAATTGAAAGTGGGGATGTATTTCATAATTGGTCTCGATTTCCTGATAGAATTGGAATAACTTAGATTTAAATTAAAACATGAATATAAGCTGATATTTAGAGGATAATCAAACAGTAAAAAAAGTATAAAGTTGTGTTTTTTGCATTGAAAAATTAATAGATTAGATGCTTGTACAGTGGGGTCTTGACTTGAGAACTTAATCCGTATTGGAAGGCGGTTCTCAAGTAAAAAAGTCTGTAGGTCAAGTCTCCATTGACCTACAGTGCATTGAAAACCGATTAATCCCGTAACAGGCCGTTTTTGTTCCATTTTGGTTTTTTTCCGGTCTGTAAGTCAATTCTCAGGCTGCAAGTCAAACCTAAATTTTGCGGCCAGAGAAGTGTGTAACTCAAAAAGTCTGTAAGTGAAGCCGTCTGTAAGTCAAGGGTCCACTGTATACCTAATATGAATAGATTAGATGACTGTATACTTTGTGTTCTCCTGTCCTTAAACCCCTTTTCCCATCCCTTCCACTCCCTTTTACCTTCTGTATTCCCTACCCTTTTCCTAGTAGTTTCGCATGATGTATTCTGCATATAACTTGAATAAGCAGGGGGACAATATACAGCCTTGTCGTACTCCTTTCCCAATTTTGAACCAATCAGTTGTTCCATATCCAGTTCTAACTGTTGCTTCCTGTCCCACGTATAGGTTTTTCAGGGGATAGATAAGGTGGTGAGGCACTCCCATTTCTTTAAGGACTTGCTATAGTTTGCTGTGGTCCACACAGTCAAAGGCCTTTACACTCTGGCTTTCTCCATGATCCAGCACATGTTTGCAATTTGGTCTCTAGTTCCTCTGCCCCTTCGGAATCCAGCTTGTACTTCTGGGAGTTCACGGTCCACATACTGCTGAAGCCTACCTTGTAGGCTTTTGAGCAGAACCTTGCTTGCGTGTGAAATGAGTGCAATTGTACGGTAGTTGGAGCATTCTTTGGCACTGCCCTTCTTTGGGATTGGGATTCTTTGACTGATCTTTTCCAGTCCTCTGGCCACTGTTGAGTTTTCCAAACTTGCTGGCATATTGAATGTAGCACCCTAATAGCGTCATCTTTTAAGATTTTAAATAGTTCAACTGGAATGCCATCACCTCCACTGGCCTTGTTGTTAGCCAAGCTTTCTAAGGCCCACTTGACTTCACTCTCCTGGATGTCTGGCTCTCGGTCAGCAACCACATTATCTGGGTTGTCCGGGATATCCAATTCTTTCTGGTATAATTCCTCTATGTATTCTTGCCACCTCTTCTTGATGTCTTCTGCTTCTGTTAGGTCCCTCCCATTTATGTCTTTTATCATGTCCATCTTCGCACAAAATGTTCCTCTAATATCTCCAATTTTCCTGAACAGATCTCTGGTTTGTCCTTTTCTATTATTTTCCTCTATTTCTTTACATTGTTCATTTAAGAAGACCCTCTTGTCTCTCCTTGCTATTCTTTGGAAGTCTGCATTCAATTTTCTGTAACTTTCCCTATCTCCCTTGCATTTTGTTTCCCTTCTCCTCTCTGCTACTTCTAAGGCCTCGTTGGACAGCCACTTTGGTTTCTTGCATTTCCTTTTCTTTGGGATGGTTTTTGTTGCTGCCTCCTGTAGAATGTTATGAGCCTCTATCCAAAGGTCTTCAGGCACTCTGTTCACCAAATCGAGTTCCTTAAATCTGTTCTTCACTTCCACTGTCTATTCATAAGGGATGTGGTTTAGATTATACCTGACTACCCCAGTGGTTTTTCCCACACTCTTCAGTTTAAGCTTGAATTTTGCTATGAGAAGCTGATGATCAGAGCCACAATCAGCTCCAGGTCTCGTTTTTGCTGACTGTATTAAGCTTCTCCATCTTTGGCTGCAGAGAATATAATCAATCTGATTTCGGTATTGCCCATCTGGTGATTTCCATGTGTAGAGTCTCCTCTTGTGATGCTGGAAGAGAATGTTTGTGATGACCATCTTGTTCTCTTGACAAAACTCTATTAGCCCTTGCCCTGCTTCATTTTTAACTCCAAGGCCAAACTTCCCTGTTGTTCCTTTTATCTCTTGACTCCCTGCCTTAGCATTCCAATCCCCTAGAATGAGAAGAACATCTTTCTTTGGTGTCAGTTCTAGAAGGTGTTGTAAATCTTCATAAAATTGGTCAATTTGAGTCTCCTCAGCAATGGTGGTTGGTGCATAAACTTGGATTATTGTGATGTTGAAAGGTCTGCCTTGGATTCGTATTGACATCATTCTATCATTTTTGAGATTATATCCCATTACAACTTTTCCCACTCTTTTGTTGACTATGAGGGCTAGTCCATTCCTTCTGCGGGATTCTTGCCCACAATAGTAGATATGATAATCATCTGAATTGAATTCGCCCATTCCTGTCCATTTTAGTTCACTGACGCCCAAGATATCAATGTTTATTCTTGCCATCTCCTGTTTGACCACATCCAGCTTCCCAAGGTTCATAGATCTTAAATTCCAGGTTCATATGCAGTATTTTTCTTTGCAGCATTGGACTTTCCTTTCACTTCCAGGCATGTTCACAGCTAGCCCTGGAGCTACTTGTACTTGTCCTCCGCTCTTCCTCAGTAGTATGTTGGACGCCTTCCGACCTGAGGGTCCCATCTTCCAGCGTCATATCTTTTAGCCTTTTGTTTCTATCCATGGAGTTTTCTTGGCACAGATACTGGAGTGGCTTGCCAGTTCCTCCTCCAGGTGGATTGCATTTAGTCAGAACTCTCCACTACGACCTGTCCGTCTTGGGTGTCCCTGCACATCATAGTCCATAGCTTCCCTGAGTTACTCAAGCCCCTTCGCCACAACAAGGCAGCAATCCGTGAAGGGGACCCTTTTCCTAGTAGTTTAAAAATAAAATATTAACAAAAGAAACTTTGTGAAATAACTCACTTTACATCTATCCCATATTATCCACAAACTAACAGATTAGTGGAGAAATTTAATGGGACCCTCATGTCTATGATTATAGCTTACACTGCTGAAAACCCCAATGACTGGGATCACAAATTGCAACACTTACTGTATGCGTATTGATTTGTGCCCCAGGAAAGTACTGGATTCAGTTCATTTGAACTGTTATTTGGGTGGAAAGTGCAGAGATCCCTAGATTTACTCTGGCAGAACTGGGAGGAACAAAAGGGCGAAGATCCTAAGACAGTGATCCAGTATATAGATACCCTAATGAACTCCTTGCAGCAATCTCTAAAGTTAGCAACAGAAAACCTGCAGAGCCAGCATGGAAAGCAAAAGCTATAGTATGATAAAAGGGCCAGAGAGTGAACATTCAACCCTGGAGATGAAGTGCTGATGTTGAAACCTATTAAAGGGAATAAAATGCAATTAAATTGGGTAGGTCCTTATAGAATAGTCTCCACAATGAGTGAAGTAAATTATATAATTCAGGAGGAGGGAGATGCAGGTCGAAGAACGGTCCATGTAAACATGTTCAAGCCTTACTATAGAAAGGAAAATGTTGTCCTATATGCCATGAAAGAAGCAGACAATGAAAGACATGAATTACCCTATTGGGAAGAGACGGGCATACCCGAATATAACCCTAAAGAGGTTAAGATCTGCCACATGCTATCCCCAGAGCAACAAAAATGAAGCGAGAGCCTTGTTGATGAAATACAAGCAGGTCTTCTCAAACAAGCCTGGTGTAGCAAAGGGAGTAGTGCACAAAATTGATACTGGAGATGCATCTCCACAAGCTGTCACACCTTACAGAGTGACAGGTCCATATGTGGCCAAGGTTCACCAGGAACTAGATGAAATGCTTAAAGAAAAAACCATTGTTCCTCCATCTTGCCTGTCGGCAGCCCCAATAGTATTAGTGGACAAACCTGATGGCACATCTGGCTTTGTGTGGATTATCGAATACTGAACCACATCACGAAGCCTGATGCTTACCCGATGCCCCAGTTAGACAATTTAATCGAAACTATAGGGTGATATCAGTTTATATCCTGTATAGGTCTGACTAAAGGGTTCTGGCAAGTGAGGGTAGACCCCAAAGACCAGGAAAAGACAGTGATCTGTAGCCCTTTTGGATTATATGATTTCAGGGTCTTGAGTTTCGGATTGCGAAATGCACCAGCGACATTTCAAAGACTCATGTACCAAACATTACAAGGACTTAGAGAATTCACTGCAGCATACATTGATGATATAGGGATCTATAGTCAGACGTGGGAAGATCACCTGTGCCATATAGAGACAGTTCTACAAAGACGAAATGAGACCGGGTTAACAGTGAAGGCTAATAAATGCCAGCTGGGTAGCTCGGAATTAAAATACTTTGGCCATACAGTAGGGGGAGGAATAATCAAACCCTAGAATCAAAAATTGAAGTAATCAGTAATTGGCCTAGACCTACGTCAAAGAAAAAAGTTAGATCATTCTTAGGGTTAGTCGGCTATTACTGACGCTTTATACCAAATTTCAGCAAGATAGCCGTCCCTTTATTTGACTTAACACACAAAAGAAAGGCCAAAAAGATTCAGTGGGCGAGCAACTGCGAGGACCTTTGGGAAGTTGAAGACTGCATTGATGACTGGTCATGTCCTGAGAGCTCCTGATTTCCAGCAGGAAATCAGCATCTTCATGGACGCATCCAACATCAGGCTAGGAGCCATGCTGAGCCAGGCGGGTGACAACAGAGATCATCATCCAGTGACATACCTGAGTAGGAAACTGCAGTGGGCGAGAAGTATGAAAGGGACTCAAAAAATGTAGTGGCCGACACATTGTCAAGAAGACCAGAAGACAGATCGATGGAAAAGAAGAAATAAGTAACTTACAATGTAGTAAACTATTTGAGTTATGTATAAATAAGAGAAGTAATTAAAATGTAATTTTAGGTGAATTAATGATAATGCAAATGTTGATTGATGTATTTTAAATGTGTAAAGTGATAAGACTAATATGTTAAACCATAATCAATAACAACATGCATGCTACTGTGTAAAAAAGTATAAATGTGATTTAAATGTGTAATTGAGAATTGTAAGGGGGAAAATATTTGAAATAAGTTGCTATATGATTCACATGTTCATGAGGGTAAACTACTGTAGATTTTACCCCATGAAACAAAGTTTCCAAGGGGGGAGGTATGTGGTGGAATGCCCACGTCACTCCTGTCCATCATATGGAGCTCATGTGCAGGAGCCTATGATAGGACAGGAGGGGTGGAGTTAGTTAGACAGCTAGAAAGAAAGGGAAGGTTAGGAGACTAAATTGGGAGAGTGAGGATATTGAATTGAGAGAGTTAAGACAGAGCTTGGAAAGTTGGGGTGTTAAAGAGAATAGGAAATAGAAGGAATAGTGAATAAATAGATAGTCAAAGAGTATTATTGAAGTGGTTATTGTGAATAAGTATATGCAAGCAAATGTGTAATCAAACCCAAGCACAATGAGAGATCTTAAACAGTAATAAAAGATCAGCTGTATTTTATATCTGTGATTTACCAACTAAAAATCAATAAACCTGTTTTATTGGCAGCAGGCGTCTGAGTTACATATATTTGGTGTAGTGTGGATTACATCCATTGGTGGCATCGTAAAAAGAGTAAACAGAGGGTGGACCTGAGTGTTTGGGGAGAACAAACAAGGGACACTGAGTGGGTGCGATAAAGTGGTGGCTAGCAGTGGGACGCGATTAAAAGTCCAGTAAGCCAAAGTAAAAATTTTCTGAGTCTAAGGGACCTGTTAGTCTGGGACTGTCGAGAAAGTGTGAGAAACCCTCTACAGTTTTTAGTGAAAAGCTTAGAAGGGACTCCTGGTCGCAGACCTGGGGAAAGACTAAGGACATAAAAAGGCTCTGAGGAAAATTCAGTGGTTTAGGGTTACCTCACACTTTAAGTGAAAAGACCAGTAGGCTAGCTTGAGATCCCAAGCTCTGAGAAGGGAGCGCTGAAGGGACAAGAGGAAGCCAGGGTCATAAATATAGGTAAGGTGACTGAAACCAACAGAGGCTTCAATAAAGTGAATATTTCTGAACAATTTTGGTGTCTGGAAGCAAAGAGAAACAGTGTCTCAGACCAAAGGACTGGCTGGGTGCCAGAAAAAACAAAGTAGTAATCCTTGGCTGCCAGCAGAGAGCTACAGAATAACTCTAACTCAGAAAAGGGCAAAAAAGCATTTTAAATCAAGGCTTGGCTATTTATCTCAGTAGAATAAACCAACTTGTCCAAATAAATTACAAATAAACATGTGTTCTAAATGAGGGAAGAAGGTAGCAGTGGAGGTATCAGATCCTCAAGATTTATCTCACAAAGAGAGCAGCCCTCTTGAAATATCTGAGCAATAAGAGACTCAGGAGGAGGATGCCTCAAGGGGAAAAACCGGGTTAACCTCCCAAGAATTTGAAAGATGGAGGTTGCAACAGGAATTTAAATTAAAGGAGTTAGAAATAAGAACTAGAGCTGAGGCTAAAGCCAAACAATTAGAAATGAGAGAAAAAGCTGAGGCAGAAGTGAGACAATTAGAATTAAAAGAAAGAGAATTGGCCATGGAACAAAAAAAAAGAGACAACTGGAAATGAGAGAAAAAGAGATGGAGTACCAATAAGAAATGGAAAAAAATTAGAATTGGCATCTCTAAACTGTAACAACAGTAATAATACAACTGAGGGGGTCTCAAAAGTGGACCTCAAGAAATTCCCTCAATTTAGAAAGGATGATTGTCCAGAATCATTCCTAATTACGTTTGAGCGTGCATGCTGGGATTTTAATGTGAGAAGGGAAGAAAGGTTATGCTAAGGTCTCAAATAAGTGGAGACTTAGCTGACATTTATTCCCAAATGCCTTTAGATCAAGCCCAAGACTATGAGGCATGCAGAAAATTGGTTTTCTCAAAGATTGGGATCAATGCTGAACAGCACAGGTAAAAATTTCGAGCATTGACTAAAAAGTCTGAGGAATCATACAGTGGTACCTTGCAAGATGTATGCCTCGCACAATGAAAAACTCGTAAGATTAAAGCGTTTTGTGGTGACTAGCAAGATGTGTCATCTTGCAAAAATTTTCATCTTGCGAGGGGCGGTTTCCCATAGGAATGTGTCAAAATTTAATTAATGTGTTCCTATGGGCGAAAAAAGGCACTTACCAGTCCGGCTGTTCTATTGGAGCCTGGCGCACACTCCTAAGGGGTGTGTGTGAGCAGAGCGCCGAACAGATGAGAGGTGACAACCAACTTAGAGGCGGGCGGACGGGGGCATTTTATTAATAAAGGGGGTGATTTACCAACTAAAAGATCAATAAACCTGTTGTATTGGCAACAGGTGTCTGAGTTACATATATTTGGTATAGTGTGGACTAGATCCTTTGGTGGCAGCGTAAAAAGAGTAAACACATCCAGAGGGTGGACCTGAGTGTTTGGGGAGAACAAACAAGGGACACTGAGTGGACACGACAGTAGTCAATCATCACAGATCTAATTCAATCCTGCTTCTGACTTGAACATCTCTGGCCTACATATGAGGTTCAAAGCCACTCTGATGTTACACACATATAAAATTAGTGCAGATGCTGTCCAAGACACTGAAATGTCAAAAGATGGGGTTACTTACCTGTAACCTTGGTTCTTTAAGTGGTCATTCTTTGAATTCACACAACATGGATTTACCCAGCGCCAGCGTCGATTCCTTCGGAACGTTCCATAGCTCTGCAAAAGAAACAGTTTAAAAATACCTCTACTGCGCATGCTCCGCCCGCCCAAACCTCAGTTCCATTTATCCACCACTAAAGCCTGTATAAGTAGATCACATACAATGACGGAAAAGGGGAGGTCGGGCGGGTTTGTGTGAATTCACATAATGACCACTTGAAGAAAGAAGGTTACAGGTAAGTAACCCCATCTTCTTCGTTGTCTTCTGTGAATGCACACAACATGGGTGACTAACAAGCTAACTCACCGGGAGGACGGCCGTCACTGGAGTGCAGATTGCAGAACAGCTCGTCCGAAATGAGTTTCCTCTTTGGCCCTTAGGTCCAGCCGATAGTGGGTGATAAAGGTGGACGGCTGCGACCAGGTGGCAATCCGACAAATGTCCGAAAGATCGACACCCCGAAGGAAGGCTGCAGAAGAGGCAACAGCTCTCGTGGAGTGGGCTCATAACCCGGGGTTTTCAGGTCGTACGCAAGAGCAATAGTAGAAACCAACCACCTCGACAATGAGCATGAAGATGCAGGTAATCCTTTCTTCTGACCAAAATAACATAGAAAGAGCCTAGAAGATGCTCTAAATTCCTTGGTTCTTGACACATAAAAGGCCAAGGCTCTCCGAACGTCAAGAGTGTGGAGCATGTGCTCTAAATCTGTAGAGGGTTGTGGGAACAGGGTAGGTAGTGTAAGAGGTTGAGTAAGGTGAAAACGAGACACAACTTTAGGCAGGAAGGACACATCGTGTGTAATATAACTTTGTCGCAGAAAAACTGCAAAAAGGGCCGCCAACTCACTTGCTCTCCTTGCTGAAGTAATAGCAACCAAAAACAGAACTTTAATACTTAAGACAAATACTTAAGATCACACTTGGCCATGGGTTCAAAGGGGGGCCGCATGAGAGCTTGGAGTATGAGGTGAAGAGATCACTGAGGAAGGGGCCGAGTAGTGGGTGGTCGAAGGTGTACGAGGCCTTTAAGCAAAGCCTTCACCATGGGATGGGAGAATAATCTAGAAGCAGGAGAGCCCCGTGGTTGAAAAGACACAATGGCAGCTAAATAAACCTTCAGTGTAGAGACGGGTAGCTGCAGGTCAAAAAGGTGACGTAAGTACTGTAAGAGGGTGGATAAATCCACTGGACAAAAAGGAAGACCCCGAAGTTTGGCAAATTTGACGAAACTGTTCCATTTATACGAATAAAGTAAGGTAGTTGAATCCTTTCGGGATTTGTCTAGAACCTCCTTGATTTCGGGGAGCTCCTCCACGCTGAAAGATGAAGTGTGCAAAGGTCCGGGTGGAGAACCTTGTCCTGTGTAAGTAGGGCAGGGAAGGTTGGAAGCCGTAGATAGTCCACTGACATGGACACCAGAGCTGGAAACCACGGCTGTCGTGGCCAAAAGGGGGCAATGAGAATGGCCTCCGTCGCTTCTTGATGGATCCTCACGAGTTTTCTGGATAAGTGGAAAGGGGGGAAATAGATATAGCAGCCAATGATTGTTGTCCTCAACCCGCTCTGGAGGCATAGAGGGGACATTTTTTGTTGAATTGAGTTGCAAAAATATTGACATCTGGAATGCCCCAGCGATGACAAAGATTCTGAAACACCACATGGTCGAGTTCCCACTCATGCATCTGAACCGATCGGCGGCTGAGATGATCGGCTAGAGAGTTGTCCTAAGTGGAAACGTGCACAGCCACTAGAAAAATGTGATGCCGATAGCACCACTCCCACAGTGTGACAGCTAGAAATAGCAGAGACTGAGAGTGGGTTCCCCCCTGTTTGTTGACATAGTACATGGCCGTGGTGTTGTCTGTGGCTATCTGTACTCCACAACCATGTACTAAGGAGAGAAAGGCTCTGAGAGCTTTGATGATGGCCAGCAGCTCCAAGTGATTGATGTGAAAAGAGCGCTCCTGAAGAGACCAGAGAGCGTGAATTCGATGCAGACCGCAGTGAGCCCCCCAACCCGTCGGACTGGCATCGGTGGTCACCTGGACAGTAAGTTGAAGGGGGTGAAAGGGGCACCCGAGACGTAGATGGGGGGTGAATGTCCACCACTGTAACTGACTTGCTAACTCCAGAGTGACCCGGAGGCGTTTCCCTTGGTGATGCATGCGAGGATCGAACAGTGCTAGAAGCCAAGCTTGTAGTGAGTGGAGCTTGAGTCGTGCGTGAGCTAGACCTGGGGTAGTTGAAGACATAAGGCCGAGTAGATGTTGTGCGTGTAAGGTGGTCACGGTAGCTTTTGGCTTGAATTTCTGAATCGCCCTCCGGATTTTGTTGATACACTCTCGAGGGAGGAAAATGCGTCCGATCGTTGCATCGAGGGTGGCCCCTATGTAGTTCACGACTTGGGAAGGGATGAGATGGGACTTTTTGTAATTTACTGTGAAGCCCAAATTGCAAAGAACGTGTAAAGTAAATTTCACGTCCTTTAGGGCTCTGTGTTTGGAGGGAGAAACCAGAAGCCAATCATCGATGTAGGGAAAGATTTGGATCTTGTGTAACCTCAGGTATGCTGTGACTGGGGCCATACATTTCGTAAAAGTTTGCGGGGCTGTAGCGAGACCGAACGGGAGAGCGAGGAATTGGTAGATTTTGTCCTGAAAAATAAATCTGAGGTACCTGCGATGAGCGGGATGAATCGTGATATGAAAATATGCATCCTTCAGGTCTAAGATGACGAACCAATTGCCCCGCTTGAGGAGATGGATGATGGAATCTAGTGTTACCATGCGGAAGCGACGAGGATGCAGGTAAGTGTTCAGTGTTCACAAATCCATGATGGGTCTGAGCCCGCCGTCCCTTTTGGGAACGGCGAAGTACCTGGAATAGAAACCGTCGGAAATGTCTGTCCTTGGAACGGGATGTATTGCTTGTTTTTTTAATAAGGAGGAAACCTCTTCGTCTAGAGCGGGGTCGAACAATGTGTATTGTAGGAATCCGAGAGGGGGGTATTCGATAAACTCCAGACGGTAACCGAAACAAATGATATCGATGACAGTCCAATTGTGAAAAAAGGGATAAAGCCTTGTTGTTGGTGATGTTGGAGGGGAAACCAGCTGGAAGTCAAAGGTACTGCTTGTGCTTTTTAGCAGGAGGTTTGTAAGATTGACGACGATGGGAAGGCTGTGTTCTATATGTAGGGGCTGGAGAAGAACCCTGAGAGGACCGCGGCTGAGGTTGTGGCTTGAACTGCCTGTATTGTTGAGTGTGACCATAGTGAGTGTAATTCTTTTTCCACCGGTATCTCTGAAATCTAGGTTGACGCTGAATATAGTAAGATTTAGCTGTCTTCTTGGCTTTATGAAGATCCTCCAGATGACTGTCAGTTTTTTCACTAAACAGGCCGGAGGCGTCGAACGGGAGATCCTCTACCTTGGCTTTCACATCATCCAAGATGTTAGCCGAACGAAGCCAAGCATGTCTACAAAGATTGACTGCTGAGACCAAGATTCTAGCAGAAGCCTCTACTGAATGCCTAGTAGCAATCCGCTAGCGTACGTCTTCAGGCAAGAGGTGCAAGCCAGGAAGAATTCTCAACCATAATTGTTTTTGGTAAGCCCCTAGGGCTGTTTGGAAATGGCTACACGTAAGAGAAAAGAGACCAAAGAATAAAGTCTACGTCCTATCATTTCTAACTTTTTTTCCTTCCTCGTTGGTTGGTATAACGTGTGATCTGCCAGTTGGTTTAGTGCAACTGGTTTCAACAATGAGTGAATTAGGAATGGGATGCTTTAATAAAAATCTGGCATCATCTCCAACAATTTTGTACATGTTTTCTGTACGCCTAATGGTAATGGTACAGGAGTAGAGGGATGCTCCCACAGCTCCTGAATAATCTTAAGAAGGGCTGGTAAGGCTAGACTAGGAGGAGGGGTACGCTCCTTATTAATGTCCCCAAAAATGAGGTCCTCTTCCGGCAGTGGAGGCTCATCTACCCGCAATTTAAGTGTTTTTGCAAGGCGGGACAACATCTGTGAATAAGAAGAGAAGTCTTCTGAAGGGGAAGAATCATGGGGGTTCCCTGTATCAGATTCCACTGTTTCGCCTACTGGTAACTCAGAAGGGCCAGGTTGTTGAGGCACGCCAGCATCAGAGTCGGAAGGCTGACCAGAAGACAGATACTCATCATCAGATGAGACATCACAAGGTCGCTTACGATGACGAGAGTCGACGTCGACATGCTGAACAGCGACGGAAGACACGGGTTGAGTGGGAGCAGTGGGTTGCTGCGGCGGCAAAGGCGTCGGCGTCAGGACAGGCACAGTAGGAGGGGCCGTCACAGCCAATGGAGGAACGACAGGCTGAAGCTCTATGCGGCTGGGTTTCTTGTGTCGACGACGACGCTTCGCGGGAGAAGTGGAAACTTCGGAGGATGAGGAAACATAGATGTATTTGATTTGTCGACGTCGACGATGACGATCCGATGACGAGGAGGAGGAAGTAGACGGATCATGCCTGCGCCGACGTCAATGTTTTCTACGACGTGGAGCAGAAGAGGTGGAGCTGCTAGAAGAGGAACGTCGACGACGTTGGGAACGACGATGACGATCCCTGTCGACGTCACGGGGGGACCGATGGCGATCACAAGAAAGGTGTTTTTTCTTCTCCTTTTTCTTAGCTGGCGGTTAGCTCGCCGGAGAATGAATCGGAGAAGGAGATGGAGCCATAGAAGCCCGCCCGGTGGAAACAGGGCTAAAAGGGGCTAAATCCAAGCTTGTGGTAGCATGCACAAGCTGACTTGGCATGGGAGAAACAGCGCCAATGGATGCAATAGGCTCGTGTTGTCTAGGAGGCAAAGAGTGGGAGACCTCCGACATGGAATCTTTGTCCCTGGAAGAGTCCTCCAATATCGATGAGGGGACGGAACCAGAGACTGAAGGGAGATAAGCTGTAGAAAACTTGTTTTTTGCTGATTTCTTAGGCTTTGCTTGCTTTGATGACGGAGCTGAAGGAGCCTTAGCAGCGGAAGATTTAGCCGCTTTCTTAGCCACCTTGGCGGGTGGAGGATCCACTGTCGTGGGCTCTGGCAAGGAGGGAACAGTAGGATCAGTAGTAACCGGAACGGAAGAAGCGGGAGGCAGACAGAGCGGAATCCCACAAGTGCACCCTGAGGCGTTGCTGACATGCTGTCAAAGCGGCTTTAGTGAAAGCCTGGCAGTGGGTGCAAGTCTTCGTAGAATGAGATTCCCCCAGACAGAAAAGGCAAGTGTCGTGCCCGTCGTGGAACGGGATTTTAGCCGAGCAGACGACACAACGCCTAAAGGGGCCGGATGGTGGTGGGGCATAAGCAAGGAAAAGATCGGCCCAAGGGTGAGCCGGTAAAAAGGACGGGAAGGGGAAAAAAAACCCTGAAAAGATAATAAAAGTCCGAAATACCAGTCCAATCCATCAAGAAAGGAGAGGAGTCCAAAAAAACTAGCAAGTCAAGCCGAAAAAGTGAAAAAATAGAGTAAAAAGATCGCAGTTAGCAGAGCTAACGAAAGAAGGAACCACTTCGCACGGCGGAGAAATGGAACTGAGGTTTGGGTGGGCGGAGCATGCGCAGTAGAGGTATTTTTAAACTGTGTTTCTTTTGCAGAGCTATGGAACGTTCCGAAGGAATCGACGCTGGCGCTGGGTAAACCCATGTTGTGTGCATTCACAGAAGACCACGAAGAAGAATAACAAACTTCATGGAAGCGAAGTCTTGCAGTTTCCACTCAAGTCTTTTTGAAATACAGTACTGAACAAACTATATTATTCAGTGTAGTGTAGTGGATAGAATAATGAACTAGGACTCGGGAGACCTGTGTTCAGTTTCCTGGCTCTACCATGGAAACCCACTGAGGTGGTGGTGGTACTGGTAAAACCACTCCTTAAATACACCACTTATCTTGAGAACCCTGTTAGCGCTGCTATAAATCAATTTTTGACTTGACTGCACATAACAACAATCTATATATTTACCTCCTTTCTTAATACGAGTCCTGCTAACTATGAGGTACGCCTTCTCCATTGAAGAACATCTTAATCCCTCAATTTATAACAAACAGCACACCAGGCACAGAGATAATGTATCACACTAAAAGTCAACTATTTAGTCTTTCAATGCAGAGTAACGAAAGCCATATATGTCATATTACCTTATGGAAAATCCGAAGAGGAGCCATTTCTGCTCCATTCAGAGTCTTCAGGAGAAACATTGGCCAAGAGGAAGCGTTCAGCCGAAACCCTAAAATGGAAACACAGGATAGTAAAGAAGATAGTAGCAGGCATCTATTCTATACCAGTCATTTTTCCATCATATAGGAACTGTGGATTCTAACAAAACATTTTAATACTAAAACTTGAGAAGGCTCAAGTTAATACTAAAACTTGAGAAGGCTCTGGAATCCAGGGTGATTCCAGATGAAAAACTCAAGTTACTGCCTTTTATGATGTAAACATTTGTAACTTCCGGATCATGATTTCTACCACACAGACTGTTAATAACAAGAACTTTCAGAGGTCACTAACTCACCATAATTTGGCAGACACCTACTGACACAGCAACAAACAGAAACAGAATCTATTCTGTACTAAAGTCAGTAAGGAAATGCTTCCCTTAATTATGGATGATTCACAGAGAGGCACTGAGACCAATATTTAGGACAACAGTAATGGTTAGAAAGGTGATACCTAAAGAGATGAAACAGAGGGACCCTAGTTATAACATTTAAAAAACTGCACTCCATTTTTCCTTCTTTTTATGTGTTCACATTACATCACAGTTCTCTTGTTTACTGTATCTCCTAAAACCTGGCATGAAACTGAATGAGTTACTTCTGCTTTGTTATCCTATCAGTAGCATTGTTCCAAAACAAACTGAACTTATTCAAGTTTTTCTTCAATGCCTCCAGTGTTGGAGCACTCATCAACTCCCAACTGATCCCACTGTTGTACTGCTCTAACAGTTAGGAGATTTTTCCTGATATTCAACTGAAATCTGGCCTCCTTTAACTTGAGCCCATTGTTGCATCTCCTGCACTGTTGGATGATCGAGAACAGATCTTGCCCCTCCTCTGTATTACAGCCTTTCAATATTTGAAAAGTGCTATCATATCTCTCCTCAGCCTTCTTTTCTCAAGGCTAAACATATCCAATTTTTTCAGCCTTTCCTCATAAGGCTTGGTTTCCAGCCCCCCAGTTATTCTTGTTGCCCTCTTCTGAATTTGTTCCAATTTGTTAGCATCCTTCTTGAAGTGTGGTGTCCAGAACTGGGCACAATACTCAAGGTGAGGCCTAATCACTGCTGAACAGACAGGGATTAGCATCTCGTGGGGTTTGGAAACTATGCTTCTATTAATGCAACCTAAAATAGCATTTGCCTCTTATGTATCACACTGTTGGCTCATATTTACCTTGTGATCTATGAGAATTCCAAGATCCTTCTCGTTCCTAGTTTTGCAGAGCCAGGTATACCTCATCTTGTAACTCTGCAATTGTTTTATTTTTCTGAGGTGCAGTATTTTGCACTTATCCCTGTTAAATTTCATTCAGCCCAGTGCTCCATTTTATCAAGATCATTTTGAGTTTTGTTCCTGTCTTTTAGGGTCTAGTTATTCCACCCAATTTGGTATCATCTGCAAATTTGACAAGCATTCCCTGCACTCATCCAAGTCATTATTAAAGATATTGAAGAGCATCAGGCCCAGGACTGAACCAGGACTCTTATTTACTTCATTCAGTTCCTAAGAAGCTGTAATAAAGTAATTAGAGAAGCACAAGTAGGGATTTGATAAACAAACAAAGCAATCCCCTCTCTCTGCTGTCCGTCAGCCCAAATACAAACAGTTAGGAGCTTTACTCTTGTCTGTTTCAAAAAGCCCACTTGATTTTAAATAACACAACACAGACATATAAGATTTTAATTGGTTGGGCTGAATCATCCATTAATTAGGTAGCGTAAATTCAGTACTCAAAATGCATTCGGTTTGGTCAGGAAAGAACATAATTTTAAACTGTCAAATAGACAGAAGTATTTATTAAAGAATTAAATCAACATAACTCTAATATAATATAAATAGATATTTGTACAATTTTTTACTCTAAGCAGTTTCCCTCCCCTTCATTGCATTTCTCTAGAAAAATACTTAAACACATTCTCTAAATAAAAAAAAAATTATTATCTCACGTCCTTGAATACAGCTGGTAAAGCACAGAAGTTTTTTAGTTGTAGGGATATTTCAGCAACGACTATAAAATCAATCATGTAAATGTTTCTTCAGTCCATCATAAATCTCCATCTTGTCTTCTTCCTCTCAGCAGCAAAAAACGAACTCTCTCCTTGCTGTTTTTTAAACTGTCCTTTTATCTAGGGAAACTCCCACTCCCTTCGGCCAGCTATATTATTTTTTTTTTCCAGTTACCAGATAAGCAATGTGCAGAAAAAACTAGGTGAAAGTTCTTGCTGCCTAACTTAATTCCTCACACGCCCCCCGAAATTACACAGAAATTCAGATTAGTCTACTTATCTAATTTATAGTAATTTGATACAAGGAATTAAGAAAATATAAAACATGTTATATATCAAAACTCTACTACAAAAGTATATATGAAATAATGAAACACTACATTTTATGAAATTACATCAGATATCTAAGTCAACGCTCAGTGTTGCATGAGTTTTCTTCTTCATACATTCTAGAAAGACTATCTGCTACTATATTCAATTTTCCTGGAATATGTTGGATATTAAAATCAAAATCTTGTAATGCCAAACTCCATCTTAACAATTTTTGGTTATGAGATTTCATACTTTGTAACCACACTAAAGCTCGGTGATCGGTTTGAAGCGTGAATTTGCGCCCCCATAAATACGGTCTCAAAAGATTCAATGCCCAAAAAACTGAAAGTGCCTCTTTTTCAGGAATAGCATAGTGTTTCTCGCGTTCCAGAAGTTTTCTAGAGAAATAGGATATCGGATAAAGGTTTCCATCTTCTCCTTGTTGTAATAAAACAGCTCCTAGACCTAATTCAGATGCATCAGTTTGTAATACGAAAGGTTTGTTGAAATCAGGAGATTTCAAAATAGGCGCATCAACAATTTTAGCTTTTAAGGCATCAAAAGCCTTTTGACATTCAGGAGTCCATTTTACTTTGACAGGTTCTCTTTTTCTAGTTAGCTCTGTCAAAGGTGCTGCCAAATTACTAAAATCCGGAATAAACTTTCTGTAGTAGCCAATTAGACCTAGAAACGAGCGTACTTGTTTCTTAGTTTTAGGAATAGGCCAATTATTGATAGCTTGAACTTTTGCTTGTATAGTTTGAATTTCTCCTTGCCCAATCAAATGTCCTAAATACATGATTTTTCCCTGCATCCATTGACATTTACTGGCTTTTACTGTCAGTCCTGCTTGTTGAAGTCTGGACAAAACAGTTTCAATGTGGGCCAAATGAGATTCAAAATCATTACTAAAAATCGCAACATCGTCAAGATAAGCATTAGCATAAGGTAAACCTTGCAAAAGTTTATCAATCATCCTTTGAAATGAAGCACCTGCATTTTTCAAACCAAATGGCATTCTGCGGAACCGGAAAGTTCCCACATGTGTGATGAAAGCGGTCTTATCTCGTGATTCTTCTGCCATATCTAATTGCCAATAAGCATTCTTTAGGTCAAGGATACTTATAAATTTAGCCTTAGCAAGGTGTTCAATCAAATCATCCATTCTAGGCAAAGGGTAAGGATCCGATTTGGTAACACTGTTCAACTTCCTATAATCAACACAAAATCTCACTTCTTCTTGAATTTCACCTGTAGCAGTCTTTTTAGGGACTAGTACCACAGGTGAAGTCCAAGTAGGGCTGATTGCCTCTTCAATAACTCCTAGAGATAACATCTTTTGAATCTCTTGCTCAATTTGTTTAGCATGATTACCAATTGCTCTGTATGGGCTCGACCGTATAGGTTGAGCATCACTATCTGTAGTGATTTCATGACTGACTAAATTTGTGTAACCTGGTTTGTCTGAGAACACATCCTGATGTCGTTCTAGGACCTGGTACAACTGATCCTTCTGATCTTGATTACCTGTTAAGATAATATTATCAGACCAGTCACCCGCATCTTGCAATTCTGACAACATATCAATTGGTTCATTGGAAGAATGGAAATATTCAGCATGATATTGAAAAACCATTGCAGATCTATCTTTGTAAAGTTTCAGTCTATTGACATGATAAAGATCAGGTTTCTTTTTAGAATCCAGCATTTTAACAAGATAATTAACATCTCCAAATCTTTGAACAATTTCTCCTGGACCTTCCCAGACCACTTCTAACTTAGAAGGTCTGAGCGGGTTCAGTACTAACACCAAATCACCCACTGCAAATTCTCTGTGTCGGGATTTCTTGTCATGATAGTATTTCTGTTCAGCTTGAGCGTTCATCAAGTTGTCTCTAGCTAACTCTTGAACAGCTAAAAGTTTCTCTTGAAGTTGTCGGACGAATTCTGCAACTGGTGCTGAACTAGATTTGACCGCACCTTCCCATTCGGATTTCAGGATATCCAAAGGTCCTTGAAGATTTCTTCCAAATACCAACTCGCTCGGGGAAAATCCACCTAGTGAAGAATGAGCGGAACTTCTATAGGCAAATAAAGCAAAAGGCAAGAGTTCGTCCCAAATGTTCCCATACTCTTGGGTCATCGTCTTGATCATACGAAGTAAAGTCTGTTGACCTCTTTCCACCATTCCGTGTGATTGAGGATGATGAGAAGTACTGAAGCTAAGGGTGATACCACTTATTTCGCAGATTTTCTTCATGAGTTCACTAGTGAAAGCTCCTGCTTGATCGCAAATGATTTTGGATGGAACACCAATACGTGAGCATAAGTCCACGATGATTCTAGCTATGGTGGTAGCTGACAAGTTGCTGATTGCATAAGCTTCAATCCATCTGCTTGCAGAACAAATGAAAGTGATGATGTACTTCTTCTTGGTCTTAGTAGGGATGAATGGTCCTAACACATCCATTTGTAGATACTTGAACACTTGGTCGGGTATCTCCATAACTTGCACTTCAGCCTTGGTTTGGTCTGTTTGGTGTCCTACTCTTTGGCAAACATCACAGGAACCAACATATTCCTTTACGGCTTTGGAAAGACCAGGCCAGTAAAAATGTTGAGAAATTCTCTTGAGTGTCTTTCTCATACCTTGGTGTCCACTGGAAGGATGATCGTGTGCCATTTCAAGAATTCTCAGTCTATAATCTGAGGGCACTACTAACTGTCGCACGGGTTGAGCTGCCATAAAATCCTTGGGATAGTACTCACGGTATAACAGTCCATTTTCTCCCCATAGAAAGTATGCTGACTGTTGGACAGGCTGTTGAGCGTATTCGTTTGCACGGGTTCTTAAAGATGCTAAAGAGGGATCATTAAGTTGCTTTTGTCTAAAGACCTCCGATCCTTTAGGAACGATTTCTTCTATTTCGGCCTCAATTGTAGTTGAGTCATCAGATTCGGTCTCAAAGAGCTGTTGCGGTGTAGACTCTTCTCCTTGAATATCATCAGGAGTAGGCTCTTCCTCTGGAATATCATCTGGAAATACTTGCTCTTGTTCATATTCTGAATCTTGTTCCTCATCTGGCTCATAACTTTGATCTGGCTCCTCCTCTTCTGGTTCTAAGTCTAGTTCTTCTATTGGTTCAACTTCTCGCATCTTCTTGCTCTGGGATCGGGTAACTACTTGAATTACAGGTGGACCTTGGCTTTGTATTTCGTCCAACACAGCGAGATCATTTCCTAGAAGAAAGTCAGGTTTCCCCTCATGGGTCAAAATATGTTTTACTCCAGTCCAGGACTTGTATGTAATTTTCAGATACGCTACAGGAATATGTTTTAGCTCATCTCCTTCGCTTGCATAGGTTCTTATGGGGCATCTCAAGTTATACAAGACCAAAGCTGGATCAAGAAACTGACGGCTTATTGAAGAAAGTTCAGCTCCAGAATCTCTGAAAGCACATAAAGCTACATCTCTGGATGGTGTATGCAAAAAAACAGTCTCGGTGAACTTCCTTATAGTCCAGTTCCTTTGGTAATCTGGTATTATGGTGTCAGGATCTAAGATAGAGTATTTTTGTCCATCAGCAGTTTCTCCGATGTAGTCTGAGGTTACAGAATCCATTCGTAAGTTCAAAACACGAGGTACACCATAATTAATTTTGGCTTGAGCCCCATTAGCTTGAGTTGAGGTTCTAGTTGCCCTTCCACCCTCTTGACTATGTGAATGTCGGATGCTTGACTGGAAGGGTACTGATGATGTAGTACTGTGAATATGGTCTTGAACAGTTCCTATTGACTCTATACTCGTATAAGCCATCTTAGGAGCACTAGGTCTGCCTTTGGGTTGTACTGGAGCAGATGTTCTTCTCCCAGGCTCTTTCTCCTGTTTAACCGGAATGTTTAACTTCGGACAGTCTCTTCTCAAATGAGAACCACCACACTCGAAACATTTGAGAGGTGGTCTTGTCTGTCCCGGAGCTATACTCTTACGTGTATCTTCTGTCCTTCGTCTGGGATCTTGCTCAAAAGACTCTCTAGTTTGAAATGAACTCTGTTTCCTGGGGAACGCTGGTGCAGTCTTCGGCCTAACCGTCGGGTCAGGTCGTTTGAAGGAAAGTAACTCATCGGTTCTTAAGGCCAATTCTTGCAGATCCTTGAACCTCTTCTGCATCAAGACACTTCTGATCTCTGCAGGTACTAAAGAAAGAAAATGTTCTTGGTACATCAGTGTTCTCATGTCTTGGAAAGTACTGGCGCCTACTGAGTCTAGCCATTGATCCCCAAGTTTTTCTAATCTATCAGCCATTGCAGAGTAGCACTCATTAGGTTGTTTTTTCAGTTTCCTGAAATTTTGTCTCAAAATTTCTGGAGTGTATCCAAATTTTCGTTTGATATATTCACGAAAAATCTCCCACTCGACGTCCTCATTAGGTACAGTTGCCACAATCTCAGCAAGAAGTCCACTACATTGTGTACGAATCAAAGGTATGTACCATTTCTGAGGGATCTTCAAATCTTGGCAAACTTTCTCATACAAAGATAGGAATGATAAAACGTCCATACCCTCGTGATAAAAAGGTAGGTTATTTCTGTTCACACTGGCAATCGATTTGTCATATTCCTCTTTTCGCTTCCTTTCCTTTTCCATTTGCTGGAGTTTTGCTTCTCTGTACTGTTTGGACAACCTTAACTCCAATTCTCTGATTCTCTTCTCTTGATTTTGGTTAGCAATAAAACTAGCAAACATCTTGGATAGTTTGTCAATTGGGTCTAATTCTTCATCCAGTTGGGATGCTGCTGCTGCTGCTGCTTCTTCATCATCTAACCTTACTTCTTCTCCTCTTTGGTCTTCAATAGCTTGATCTTCTTGAACTCCAGCCATCATCTCACTTAGTTGCAACCGTCTGCTTACTGGAGATAGATGAGCTGCACTTTCTGTATCAGCTTCGTAAGAATCTGAAATGTCATGCTGCAATAATGTCTGAAGACCACCAGGTGTCACTTCGACATCTCCTCGGAGCAATGTACCTCGTAGACCACGAGATGTCGCCCTTCTCCTTCTCTCTGATGCCAAAAAAGATGCAAAACTGTCCATGTGCTTTAAAAATGAAATTAGCACATAGGGAAAAAAAAAATCACTGCAGAAATGCTTGTGAAGTTCAAGGAATTCACTCAGAGAAAAATGTACATTTAATAAGCCAATTTAACTTTAAAAACGTTCTTTCCTACCAAACTCCTGCATGGCTAATGTTTTTATCAAAGAAAACCCATTAGCTTTTCACTTACTCACACAGCTCTGCTTTAAGCAGACACTGCTTTTAATGCCATAAATCAAATATATAGTAGGCTAACGTCTTACTTTTACGATCGTTGCCTAGCTATAAATCTTCAAACTGTTGCCAGCAAAAATAAACAAAGCACGTGTTTCATGACACCTCTGCCACCATATAACGACTCTTATTTACTTCATTCAGTTCCTAAGAAGCTGTAATAAAGTAATTAGAGAAGCACAAGTAGGGATTTGATAAACAAACAAAGCAATCCCCTCTCTCTGCTGTCCGTCAGCCCAAATACAAACAGTTAGGAGCTTTACTCTTGTCTGTTTCAAAAAGCCCACTTGATTTTAAATAACACAACACAGACATATAAGATTTTAATTGGTTGGGCTGAATCATCCATTAATTAGGTAGCGTAAATTCAGTACTCAAAATGCATTCGGTTTGGTCAGGAAAGAACATAATTTTAAACTGTCAAATAGACAGAAGTATTTATTAAAGAATTAAATCAACATAACTCTAATATAATATAAATAGATATTTGTACAATTTTTTACTCTAAGCAGTTTCCCTCCCCTTCATTGCATTTCTCTAGAAAAATACTTAAACACATTCTCTAAATAAAAAAAAAATTATTATCTCACGTCCTTGAATACAGCTGGTAAAGCACAGAAGTTTTTTAGTTGTAGGGATATTTCAGCAACGACTATAAAATCAATCATGTAAATGTTTCTTCAGTCCATCATAAATCTCCATCTTGTCTTCTTCCTCTCAGCAGCAAAAAACGAACTCTCTCCTTGCTGTTTTTTAAACTGTCCTTTTATCTAGGGAAACTCCCACTCCCTTCGGCCAGCTATATTATTTTTTTTTCCAGTTACCAGATAAGCAATGTGCAGAAAAAACTAGGTGAAAGTTCTTGCTGCCTAACTTAATTCCTCACATGGGGTACCCCACTAGTGACCTCAGTTAGAGAAGGACTCAATAATCATCACCCTCTGAATATGATTCTGTAACCAACTGTGTATCCACCTGACCCTTGATCTGTCCAGCCCACACCTAGTTAGCTTGCTAATCAGGATATCATGGGGCACTTTGTCAAAACTTTGCTGAAGTCAAGATATACTACGTGACTTGATCAAAAAACGAGATCAAATTAGTTTGGCAGAATCTATTCTTGGCAAATCCATGTTGGTTTCTCGTTATTACTGCATTGTTTTCTAGGTGCTTCCACAATGACTGCTTTACGATCTGTTCCAGAATTTTGCCTGGGATTCAAGCCAGGCTGACTGGCTTGTAGTTCCCAGGTTCCTCTTTCTTGCCCCTTTTGAAGATAGGGACAACATTAGTCCTCCTCCAATCCTATGGCACCTCCCCCGTTTCCTGTGATTTTAAGAAAATAATGGATAGCGGTTCTGAGAGTTCTTCAGACAGTTCCTTCAGTACTCTTGGATGCAGTTCATCCGGTCCTGGAGATTTGAACTTGTTCAAGGTGGTAAGGCATTCCTTGACTATTTGTTTATCAATCTCCAGCTGCAATCCTGTCCAATTTGTTTGGAAGTTCATAGTCTTTCTTATGGGAAAAACGAAATTAAAAGAGGACTTGAGCACCTCTGCCTTTGTACTCTGTTGTCATTTCTCCATCTCCATTGCGAAGCTGTGCCACTACGTCGTTTATTTTTTGCTACTCATATATCTGAAGAATGCTTTTTGATTTCTTTTAGCATCTCTAGCTAACCTCAACTCATTCTCAGCTTTTGCCCTCCTAATGCTATCCCTACATTTTCTTGCTACTTGTTTGTATTCTTCCTTGGTGGCCTAGCCTTCTTTCCATTTCCTCTACATGTCTTTATTTTATGTCCTCCTTGAGCTTTTTGTGAAGCCACACTTGGCTTTTTGCAGCCTCCCTCTTTTTTTCTTGTTGGAATTGTTTGTAGTTGTGCCTTTCGAATTTCTTTTTAAAAGAAGCTCCCACCCTTCTTGGACTCCTTTTCTTCTCAGGATCTCCTGCCATGGGACCTTACTTATCCTTGTTCTGAGTTATTACAATTCATTTTTTAAAAATCCAGCAGAAGTGTGTGGCTACACTTTGCTTTCAGTTCCTTTGAAATCAAGAATTCCTGGACATGGGCACACTCGCCTAGAGTTCCCCTTACTGCTACCTCCCCCATCAAGTAATCTTTGTTGGTCAGAATGAAGTCAAGGTTAGCAAATCCTCTAGTTTCTTTCTCCAAATTTTGTAGGAGAAAACTACCAGCCACACAAGCCAGGAATTCCTTGGAAGGCCATACTTGGCAGAATTTGCCTCCCAACATATATCTGGATAATTGAAATCTCCCTTCAGTATTACGTTGTAACTCTTTGAAAACCCTGGAATTTGTTTTCAAAAGTTTCATCTGCTTCCTCTCTTTTATTGGGCAGCTGGTAGTAGACTCCAACTACCAAATTCTTTTTGTTTTTTGCCCCAACAAGATTGATCCAGATGTTCTCGAAGAGACAGCCAATCTCCTCCTTCTATATTTCTGTGCAGGAATGCATATTTTGACATATACTTCCACTCCACCTCCCTTTTTATTCTCTCTGTTCTTTTTGATTAGAATATATCGCTCAACTGCTGTACAGTGGTGCCTCGACTTACAAACATCCCTACTTATGACCATTTCGAGTTACGACCAGCTCCGGCCACAAAATTTTGCTTCTACTTGTGGCTGGAGCTTCCGGTTACAAACAAAAAAAGGCAGGGGGAAAGGCGGGAAATTCAAATTTCTAACTGTAGGTGGCAACGACGCTGCTTCTTTGTAGCTCTTTCGCCCCAGCAATTGTGCGTTGGAGGAGGCTTCAGACTGCCTCCTTCTGCTTGTGTGTGTGTGTGTGTGTGTGTGTGTGTGTGTGTGTGTGTGTGTGTGTGTGTGTGTGTGTGTATGCATGTGTGTGTGTTTGCAGGGAGGCTTTGGGTTGCTGGTAAGGTGCTGTTTCCTGCTTTTTAAAACTGTTCTGGGTTTTTTTCAGCGTGGTTTTGAGCTGGGGAGGGTTATGTTTCTGTGCTGTGATAGGTCTTGGAAATGGCTTTTCCCCCCATTTCTGATGGGTCTTGGGGGGTTGGTTGCTTTTTGTTTTTTTCCCCATTTCCAATCTGTCTTGGGGGTTGGTTGCTTTTTGGGTTTTTTCCCCATTTCCAATGGTTCTTGGGGAGGTTTTTTTTGCTTCCCCCCATTTCCGATGGGTTTGGTTCCTTTCGTGGTTTTTTCCCAAATTTCCAATGGGTCTTGAGGGGTTTGTTTGCTTTTTGGCCTCTCCCCATTTCCAATGGATCTTGGGGGATTTAGTTTTTTTGGGGGGGTCCCATTTCCGATGGGTCCTGCATGCTTCCCTTGCTTTTTCTTTTTTCTTTGCATTTCCTTTTATTTATTTATTTATTTATTTATTTATTTTATAACTTGGGATAGAGTATGGGATACAGAGGGTAAAGGAGAATGTAAGGGGGGAAAGGGGGGGAGAAACAAAATATACTGACATCCAGTCTATTCATATTACAATATCAAAATTCAAACTTTCCGCTTTTCTACTATTTGCAGCCCTCCAGGTTTTAACTCACATTTACATCCTAGTTTAGATCTATGTTATTCAAACACTATCTGATGACTCGAACCATTTATAAAATAAATCCCATCATTCAGTTGCCTTTTGTATTGGACAGTCTTTCAACACTTCTGATAGAATGTCCATTTCTTCCGCTTCCCGTATCTTCTCAATAAGTTCCTTGTCTTTCGGTATCACTGGTATCTTCCAATTTTTGGTGTAAAGAATTCTGGCTGCAGTGACTATATATATAACTAAGCACTTCTTTGTCTTATCTATGTTGTCTGGTATCATACTCAACAGAAACAGTTCTGGAGTTTGTGGAATCTTACAGAGCAATATGTTTTGTAACAAAGTATGCACTCCTATCTAATATTGCTTCGCTACTTTGCAAGTCCACCACATATGATAAAAGTTTCCCTCGTGTGCTTCACACTTCCAACAAACATTTGACACATCTGTATAAATCTTTGACAATTTTTCTGGAGTCATATGCCACCTGTAAAACATCTTATATATGTTCTCCTTGAAATTAACCGATTTTGTAAGCTTTATATTATTTTGCCATAATTGCAACCATTGATCAATATCAATATTATGTCCTATATTTTGTGCCCACCTAATCATACATTCTTTAACCATCTCGTCTTGCATTTTAATTTCCAACAAATAATTATATTTTTTAT
This sequence comes from Pogona vitticeps, assembly GCF_051106095.1. Lineage (NCBI taxonomy): Eukaryota > Metazoa > Chordata > Lepidosauria > Squamata > Agamidae > Pogona > Pogona vitticeps. The sequence continues at coordinate 14,923,294 of NC_135791.1, read as the reverse complement.
TAATTATTTTATCTTTTGAGCCTAACAGGAATTTATCAAATATCATTTGTTCTGGGTAAAATTCCTCTATTTTGTCTTTTCTGTATCTGGATTCCACCTGTGCTCTGGACCACCAGTCTATATATATAGATTATGAAAGCTGAATAGAGATTTATTTTATAGGAGCAAAGTTAGGCTGGAAATCCGTTTGTGTCTGTGTGCAAGTTAGGACAAAGCAAGATGTCCAAGGTCAGTTCTTTTTCAGTAGAGAAAAACTATGAAGAACAAGGTGACCTTTATCACGTTGCCAGGCAACTATCTCAACCCAGACGGAACAAGGACATAACTTCTTGATTTAAGAGAGAGGGAGAGAGAAGACAGCAGGAGGGAGAAGATGGAGAGAAGACAGCCTAGACGTCTGCCCGAACACAGTGAGAAAATTCCAGCACGGAGGAATGACTGTCCAGAGGAAAAGCTCCGAATGAACTTTTATTTTTCAAACTAACAGTAAGACAGAACTCTGTTCAAAAATGTAATTAGCTGTTTATTATTTTGGTTTTTATAGAAGAATATGCCTTGTGGTGATGGCTGGTTTTTTTTGGAAATGATTGATTATGAAAAGATGTTTTGTTTGCTTGTTTAAATTCATTTACTAATTTCTATTTTTCTAATAAAATATAAAAAGTATAACTGTCTGAAAATTGGCTTCTTGCATAGACTATTAGCTACTATAAATTGATTTCTTTAATCAGGCCACGTTTATTAAATGCTACCAATTTAGGGTCCTACCTATAAGAGAGGAGGAAGATTAAATCTTCTAGAATTCCTGGAGGTTGTTTATTTAAAATCGGTTCAGACTTGGGAGAAGGAGTGAAGCAGTTGCCTAGGGTAAAATTAAAGGACCCAGTTTTACCTGATTAGGAACTGGTCCGTGTAAAAGCAGATTCTTAGGAAGCTCGCTTTTATGACAACCCATACTGGTATTCTTTTGGTAAATCTGTTGAATAATCTTTTTCCAAGTTCCTAATAGACCTTTTCTTATCATATGTGAATTGAAATGTTTCTGCTCTTTATCTTTTTTGTACCATAGAAAAGCATATTGTAATGGGAAGCCATAGCATCACCTGTCCATCACAGCTGGGCAGTGAGTCATCAGCCAATGATGTGACGGAGGGTGGAACTTAAGGGGAGGAGCTGATATAAAAAGGGGGGGTGAAGAGTGTGTGAGAGAGATTTTGAGTTAGAGCTGAGAGTTGAAAGTGATTGTTAGATATAGTGAGAGAGCCTGTCAGTGTTTATTAACAGTGATTGACAACCTAATTCTTTACCCGTGATTTACTATCTTTATTTTCTGTAATCAATAAACCATTTTTTTGTTTTTGAAAAGATACATTTGTCCTTCTCTTGATTTTTTAAGGATAAGTTGGTGGCAGCAGAATTTTAAAGAGAAGTAGCAACCACTCTCTGAGGTTTGAGGGTGGCTGTTACAATAAATTGGTGTCCAGCGTGTGGGATACGAAGTGATCCAGTAAAGCCTTGGTCTGGAAAGGTGCCCAGAGCAGGGGTCTTTAGTCAGGGACGTCTGAGTAAACGCATGGGTAACCTTCTAGGACTTGTCTCATGGGGAGCAAGTCTAGTAGAAGGGCGCAGGACCTCAGATTGGGAACTAAGACAGGGAGGCTCTGTGGTGACCATTTCTGTGGAGAGTTGCCGAAAGCAAAAGCTGTGGCAGATTGGCTGGCTTGTCCTGGGTTTAGGGAAAACTCGGAGAGGACAAAGTGGAGCCAAAGGCAGTGAGGCTGAGGGAACTCAAAATCGGCTGAACCTGAGAAAAGGGGAAGCTGTGTTTGTGTTTAAGACTTGGTGTCTGAGACAGAAAGGAAAATTCTGTTTTGGTGGGAGGCCTAGCTAGTTTAACAGTAGCTAGTTTGCCAGTGCTGGTGGAGCAGCAACTTTATAGCAGACTCACTGACAGGAAAAAAGTGTACATTTTAAAATCAAGGCTTGTAAGTGGGAATAGAAGCCTGAGAAAAGGAAAATGCCCTTGACTAGGGAAAGAAGGCTGAGCAGGTGCCTTATGAATTGGCAGCTGGGTCAGATAGTGAGAATGGGGATGTTGAGGAGGGATTTACCTCAGCTCAGGAGGGAGAGGCCTCAAGAGAAGACATATCAGAATTCAGAAGGTTGGAATTGGCCCAAGCACATGAATACAGATTGAAACAGCTGGATATAGAGAAAGAAAAACTGGCCTTACAAATAGAGAAGGAAAGAATGGAGATGCAGGCCAAAGCTGAGGAGAGAGAAAGGGAGGAAAGACTGAGGCAGAGAGAATTGGATGCCCAATTAGAGAAAGAGAAAATGGAGAGGGAAGAAAGACTAGAGAGAGAACGTATGTCTTTTGAACTCAGGAGGCAAGAATTGTTAAATCATCATCATCATAATAGGGATTCCAACTCTGAGGGGGGTCAGTTATCCAAAGCAGACCTAAAGAAATTCCCCATTTTTAGAAAAGGAGATGATCCAGAATCATTCCTTGTGATGTTTGAAAGAGCGTGTGAAGATTTCCACATGAGGGAATCTGAAAAGATGATTATATTGAGATCCCAAATTAGTGGAGGCCTCGCTGAAATATACGTGGAGATGCCAATTGAATTAATCAAAAATTACACTGAATTCAAAAAGTTAGTGTTTGCCAGGTATGGCATAAACGCAGAACATCTGAAACAAAAGTTCAGATCACTAACTAAGAAACCTGATGAATCCTACTCACAATTGGGGGCAAACTTGTCCAGATGTTTGGAAAAATGGCTGTCGCAAGAGGGCGTTCAGACAATGGAGGATATTATGGGATTAGAATAGTTTTATTCCCTCTTACATGGTGAACTAAAATATTTGGTCAAGGACAAGAGACCCAAAAATTTGAAAGAAGCAGGAGAGGTTGCTGATTTCATCTCCCAGATAAGAAACACCAGCTTTTCTGGGGGGCAAAGTATGAGGAAAACTTGGGAGGACTCTAATAAATCTCCTAGAGGATAGTTTAAAGACCAGCAGAGGGTTGGAGGCCATTTGGTGGGAAAAGCCTCAGAACAGAGCCAAGCCAGAGGGCAAAATTTGGAGGGAAAAGTAGTAAAAGGGGCTGGAAATGAACAATTGGAGTGCTCGGACTTGCTTCAAATGTAATGAGAAAGGTCACATTGCGTCCCAGTGTGGTAAAGGCAGAGAAAATAAAGAATTTTTACCACAGAAAGCAAATTTAAGCAAGCCTAAAGCTGTTTTCTGTGTCCAGCAGGGACAAGTTGATACAATAGGTGAGCAGTCAGTAGCCATGGCAACGCCAGCAGAGCTGTCTTCTCCAGACGAGGAGAGTGAATCTAGTATTCCTTTGGCTGAGATCAGGCACTGCTTTTTGATTAGAATGGATCACAAATTATTTGAAACGGCTGGGGACAATATTAGTATTTTAAATAACTATATGGTGCTGAAAGATTCCTGCTCACAGGTGACCTTATGTCATCCAGACATTGTATCTACAAATACATATTACCAGAAGAACACATGGCAGTGAAAGGAATAGGACAAGAAACTATTATCTTGCCTGTGGCTGAAGTGCCAATTCGTTATCGGGGATGGCAGGGAAATTGGCGTGTAGGAATTTCCTCACAGTTGCCATCGGCTGTGTTAATTGGTACCGACCTCACTGAGCATGTTAAGAGAGTTCTGGTTATAACACGTTCACAACATGAGCAGACAGAGACCGATGAGGGAAAAAGTGACAGTCAGGGGGTAGAAATGACTGATGTGGTAAAAGCGTTCCTTAGAACGGCCCTTACACGGGACAGAGAGGGATCCAGGAATGATCCGTCCCTATCTCCAGCAAAATCGGGTCCTGTAACTTTGCTCTAGGCGACTTCTCACCCTTTTGCCCAAGTCTGTCCCGATTTTAAATAAACAATGTCTAGGAGCTCTGGAAGATCTAATCTTCCTTTCATTAATTTAGGACCCTAATTTGGTAGCGTAATGTGGCCAGATCAAAACAATCCTAGTTCCAAAATATCCAATTTACTACAGTAGCTTAGTCTAAACAAGGAGACAGCTTACAGACAATTTGTCTTTTTATATTTTATTACAAATATCATTTCAACAAGCTCATTTTAACGTCATTCAGTATTTCAGATATAAATCAAATAAATAAATAAATATTGTATTTTAATTGTATTTTAACTGTATTTTAATCATTTTGTTTTACTGCATTGAATTTTGGTTGTTGTGAGCCGCCCAGAGACCTTTGGGTAGAGTGGGCGGCATATAAATCAAATAAATAAATAAATAAATAAATAAATATTTCCAAATTATTTCCAAAATAACCCCCAGCCTTAGCCACCAGTCATTTCCTCTATAAAGTGAAAATAATGAACTGTCTAACTATATCTTAAATAAGCATTCTTACGCAATCTCAAAATAAAGTCCTGTCGGCTGCATATCTCTCAGTGTGTCGTCTCTCTCCCTTCCATCTCTTCTCCGTCGCTCTCCTTTTCCATCTCTCTTAAATTAAGCCTTTGTGTCCTTGTTCGCTGGAGTTTTGATAAGATAAGGGTCAACTTGTTGTTCTTTACTTTTTTTTTCTTCAGCTGGAAAAAGAACTGACCTTGTACAATTTTTTCTTCCTAATTAACACCTGGACATCAGTTAGCTTCTAGTTGTTTTGTTGCTGTAATGAAACAAAATCCATCTCTATTCTACTTTTACATTTTTCATAATCAAATTCATGACAACTGACAATAAAAACACCGCTATTTACACTTGATATGTCACAATGCAATACTTTTTCCCAAGAACAACAAGCAGACCCCACATTAAGAAGCTGCTTTGAGAGTGTCTGGAATACAGTTAACCCCTGAAACACCTGAAAGATTCCACATTAAGCAGGGATTACTGTACAGAGAAACACTGGTAAACCCCTTAAAAGGGGGAGAAGATATTAGAAAGCAGTTGGAAGTGCCTGTAAAATACCACCAGATGATATTAGAAAGGGGACATTCTGATATATTTGCTGCACATCTAGGGATCAATAAAACCAAACAAAGAATAACGCAAAACTTCTATTGGCCAGAGATAGGAAAGCAGATTAAAAGTTTCTGCCAGAGTTGCAATATTTGCCAGAGACAGGGTAATAACTGGGACAAAACAAAGGCAAAATTGTGCCCATTACCCGTAATCTCTACCCCATTTCAATGTATTGGCGTGGATATTATAGGGCCGTTGCCTAGGGTCACAAAAAGGGGAAACAGATTTATCCTTAGTATTGTGGACCATGCCACACGATACCCAGAGGCTATTCCCCTTAGTAATATTGAGACTCACACAGTGGCTGATGCCCTGCTGAGTTATATGAGTCGAATGGGCTTTGCTTCAGAGATCGTGACTGACCTAGGAACATCTTTCACCTCAAAACTCATGCAGAGAATATGGCAAATATGTGGTATCAAACATTTAAGTACTTCCCCTTATCATCCGCAATCTAACGGGTTAACAGAAAAACTTAATGGTACCCTGATGTGCATGATTAGGGCCTATTCTGCTGAAAACCCTAATAACTGGGACCAGAAACTACAGTTACTGTTATATGCATATAGATCAGTACCCCTAGATAGTACAGGATTCAGTCCGTTTGAATTGCTGTTTGGGAGGAAAGTGAGAGGACCCCTTGATTTAATTAGACAGAATTGGGAGCAAATCAAAGATGATCCTCAGAACATAGTCTCATATATAGACACCCTAATGAATACACTGAAAAGAAATTTAAAATTAGCAGCAGAAAATCTACAAGCCCAGAAAAACAAACAGAAAGTCTGGTATGACCGAAAAGCCAGAGAACGAAGTTTTAACCATGGGGATGAGGTGCTGATGCTGAGGCCTATCAAGGGGAACAAATTACAATTGAACTGGGCAGGACCATACAAAATTACTGCTAAAATGAATGATCTTAATTATATCATTGAAGAAGATGAACAACCAGGCAGGAGGGTGGTTCATGTGAACATGATTAAACCGTATTTTAGAGAGGAAAATAGGGTGTTGTTTGCAATGAAAGCTGCTGACAAGGAGGAACATGACTTGCCTTATTGGGAAGGGAGAGGGAAAGTTAAGTACAACCCTGAGGATGTTAAGATCAGCCCTTTACTCTCCCAAGAGCAGCAGAGTGAACTAAGATCTTTGGTTACAAAGTACCAACATGTTTTTTCTAACAAGCCTGGGTTAGCCAAGGGAGTGGTACACAAGATAGATACAGGAGATGCACCCCCACAGGCAGTAACTCCATATAGTCACTGGGCCATATGTTGACAAAGTGCACAAGGAGCTGGATGAGATGTTGAAAGAAAATATTATTGTTCCATCATCAAGCCCTTGGTCTGCTCCTATAGTCCTGGTAGATAAACCAGATGGGAGTATTCGGTTCTGTGTTGACTACAGAAAGCTTAATCTAGTAACCAAGCCGGATGCTTACCCTATGCCCAGATTGGACAACCTGATAGAAACCATAGGGGGATGTAGGTTTATTTCCTGCCTAGACCTGACCAAAGGGTTTTGGCAAGTACGAATTGACCCCAAGGATCAGGAGAAAACTGCATTTTGTAGCCCTTTTGGCCTATTTGATTTTTGTGTCCTAAGTTTTGGGTTAAGGAATTCACCAGCTACTTTCCAAAGGCTTATGGACAAAACTTTGCAAGGGCTTAGCGACTTTACCGTAGCTTACATTGATGACATAGGTATCTTCAGTAACACCTGGGAGGATCACCTTTGTCACTTAGAAGTAGTGCTGCAAAGGTTAAAGGCAGTAGGGCTAACAGTGAAAGCAAGCAAATGCCAGCTGGGTAGCCCTGAAATGAAGTACTTAGGTCATGTGGTAGGGGGGGTGTAACCAAACCCCTGGAAGCAAAAGTAGACGCAATAAGTAGTTGGCCTAGACCCACCACCAAGAAGAAAGTTAGATCTTTTCTTGGGCTGGTAGGCTACTATAGGAGATTTATCCCTAGGTTCAGCGAGATAGCAGCGCCACTGACGGAACTGACGCGCAAGAAGAGTGCTGACAACATCCAGTGGTCCAGTAACTGTGAGGAGGCGTTTGGGAAGCTGAAGGAGGCGTTAATCCCGTGTTGCGAGCTCCAGATTTCGATCGTGAGTTTACTGTCTTCACAGATGCATCCAACTCCGGGTTGGGAGCTGTGCTGTGCCAGAGTGACGACTGCGGAGACCTTCATCCGGTTGCCTACCCGAGCAAGAAGCTACAGAAAGGGGAGAGACACCTGTCCACCATTGAGAAGGAGTGTCTTGCCATTTTGTTCGCGGTCCAAAAACTGAAACCATATATTTGGGGGAGACATTTCATCCTCTGTACTGACCACTCACCACTGTTGTGGCTAAGGACTATGAAGGCTAACAACAGTAAACTGATGAGGTGGGCTTTGATCTTGCAGGACTTCGACTTTGAGGTTAGAGTGGTCAAAGGGACTCAGAACTGTGCTGCAGATGCCCTCTCTAGACGACCCGACGACTGAAGAAGGAGAAGAAAACTTGGACTCTAAGAATGGTTTAAAGTGATTATAAGTTTCATAATGGTGATTACTGTAAAGTTAATAAAGTTAATGAAAATGAATTATAAGGTATAAAATTGGTCAGGTAAAGTATATTGTTGGAATTAATAAAAATGCTTAGAGTATAAGAAATGATAGTTGTTTAAAGTGTTTTAAAAGTAATATGGAGTGAAATTGTTATAATGTATGACTTTCTTCTATTGAATTGTTATATTTTTTTGGTAAGTGTGAATGTAATATGAAGGTAATGTAATTGTTGTGTATTGCTCCTCGTTGTTTTTGGAGAAAAGCACTTTAGCTTTCCCCCACAAAACAACTTATTAAGGGGGGAGGTATTGTAACGGGCAGCCATAGCATCACCTGTCCATCACAGCTGGGCAGTGAGTCATCAGCCAATGATGTGACGGAGGGTGGAACTTAAGGGGAGGAGCTGATATAAAAAGGGGGGTGAAGAGTGTGTGAGAGAGATTTTGAGTTAGAGCTGAGAGTTGAAAGTGATTGTTAGATATAGTGAGTGAGAGAGCCTGTCACTGAGAAATAGTCTGTGTGAGCCAGTGTTTATTAACAGTGATTGACAATTCTTTACCCGTGATTTACTATCTTTGTTTTCTGTAATCAATGAACCAGTTTTTTTTGTTTTTGAAAAGATACACTTGTCCTTCTCTTGATTTTTTAAGGATAAGTTGGTGGCAGCAAAGTTTTAAAGAGAAGTAGCAACCACTCTCTGAGGTTTGAGGGTGGCTGTTACACATGCCAACCGAACTGCAAATCATGACCTTCCAAATTGGTTAGTCTATCATTTTCCAAGGTTATTCATTCCTTTATCCAGTCTAATACACAGGATCTATAATACAAAACCCAATCTGGAAGACCAAACCCCACTGTTTGACAGCTTGCATTGCTTTAATTTTGATTCTTGGTTTTTTTACCTTGCCACACAAATCTCATCTTATTAAGTTCTTGAAAAAAGGACTGTTTTAATATTATGGGAGTTGTCTGATGTAGAAATAAAATTTTAGGTAGAACATTCATTTTAATGGTTGTTATTCTTCCCATCAACGATAACTGTAATTTGTCCCATCTCTTCAAGTTGATCTGTATCTCTTTGATCATATAATTATCTTTAAATAATGTGCTCGTTTTCTTTGTGATTTGGATCCCTACATATCTCTCTTTTCTTCTTGAAAGTTAGTCCTTTCTATTAGCTTCTGTCACTCTTGTTCTCTCATATTTAAACAATTATTTTTGTTTTCTTTTTATTTATTTTCATTCCTGCCATATTGCCAAAATTTTTCAGCATCTCCTTCAGGTCTTCTATTGAGTCCATTGGATCTTCCAATATAATAACTAGATCATCTGCAAAGGCTTGAAGCTTATAAGTATGACCTCTTACTTTCAGTCTTTTTATTTTCCTTTTACCTCTAATTTGTTCAGTTAATATTTCTAGAGTAAGAATCAATAGCAATGGCGAGAGTGGGCACCCCTGTCTAGTACCTTTCCGTATTTATATTTCTTTCATCAACTCTCCATTGAGTCTAACTTTTGCCTTTTACTGGATATTAATTTTAAAAATCTTTCTCCAACTTGTAGCACTTCCAGTTGATGCACCATAAAATTCCAATTCAGACTATCAAAGACTTTCTTCAAGAATACCATAACCATCTGTCACACACCCTCAGTTCCCCTGTGTTTTTCCACCCAACCCAGGTTCACTTTCGGGTCTGACATTTATTTTTCAACCCTTTCCACTGCCACCAGAGGAGTCACTCCTCACTACATCAAATATGACTCTTAAATCAGTGTTATTCAATAAAATAATGTTTATTTAAGTGTTCATAAGTAAATCATATAAAGTTAATTATGGATGGTCTTATGTTATTCATTCATTCAACTGTGATGCTTATGTATAATCATGTTACTCAAGGTATTTATTCATTTCTTATCTTGTTCCTTATCTCCCTATTCTTCTCTAACACAAGACTGGTCCTAACTCCTAAACTGCTTTTCTCCAACTCATATCCCTAACTCATCCCTAACTCTAAATGAAATCCTCTCTAAGTCCTCTTTAACTGTCATCCATCCTTCTTATATTTCCTTAGTCCCGCTCCTAAATCAGGGTTCCATTGTGATGGACAGGAGTGGTTCCTGCCCTGTCCATCACACCATCTGTTTTTCCAGGTGAGCTTCATAGTATTCAAAAGAATTTAAAATTATCCTTATATTATTCTTCATCTGCCTTTTTGGAAGAAAATCCAACTGGTCTTGATGTATTGTCTCTATTCTTTTCAGTCTAGTTGTCAACATTGTTGCATGTTTTTTATAATCCACGTCCAGTAATGAGATTGGGCTTTTTATCTCTTTACCCTCTGTGTTTTATGTATAAGAGAAATTATCGCTTCTGTCCATGTTGGTGGCAATTCTCTCTTTTCTTCTACAAATTCCCAAAGCTTCTTATATGGATTGAGCAATACATTTTCTAATTTTTATAATATTCCGCTGACAGATCATCTGGGCCTGGTGCATTCCTGTTTTGTTTTTTGTTTTGTTTTTTGAGGGTTTCTATAATTTCTGCATATGTTAAGGGCTCATTTAAGGATTGAATTTGTTCCTTAGTCAAATTCATTTTATTGTATTTCATACATATTCTTTCTGAGCTTCTTTATCTACTTCATTTCTATTGTATAAATTCCGGTAAAAATCCTCAGCAATCTTTTTTATTTCTTCTTGTTTAAATTTCTCAATCCCTGTTTCATCTTTCAATGTTCGTATTATTGTTTTCTCCTTCTCTTTCCTTAATTTATATGCTAACCATCTCCCCAGTTTATTTGCTTTTTCAAAAAAAATTGCTTTGCAAATTTAAGCTTCTTTGCAGTTTGTTCAGTGAGCAATATATCTGGTGTTGTACTAACTTTATCCTCTCTTTCAGTTCTATATTTGTTGAGTTTTGTTTCAACTGTAACTTATCTGAGGCTAATCTATTTTCTGAATTGACACACAGAGATATAATTCAGAAAAAGAAACCTTCTGGTGTTATCCATGTATATGAAATTCCATATTTTGGAGTAACGATTCCAGGGAGGAGTATTGCTTCCTTCTCTGCCTCATTTGCCAGGGAATTTGTTTTAAGACATTAATTGTCTTGTCTTCTATTATCAATTGTTTATCTTGTGAGGTTTTTAAGACCTTGTCTCTAATCGATTTCTTCATAAATCTCACATGAATTTCTTTGGGTAGCTTGTTTCTTTTGGTATATGATGTACTCACCCTATAAGTTGCTTCCAAACATTGACACAGGTCCGCTACTTCCATCTCTATTTCTGCAGCCAAAGCTGTACTCATTTGTATCTTTAGGTCCTCGCCTTCCTTTTCTGGAACATTTTGGAATCTCAGCATCTTCGATGCTCTCTCCATCTCTAGCATCTGTCGTCATTTTGTTTTTGATTCTTCTGTACTGCCTGTCGTGTTTTCTCAGTTTGGCTCACCCTAGAATGTGTACCTTTCACTTTTTCCTCAATAGCTTGTGTTTTCGTTTTCATTTCAGTTATCTGTTGTTTGGCTTCTGATATGTCAGTTTTCATCTCCTTCATCTGATCTGCTATTTGGGTGAGATGTTCTGCTAGCTGTTGGAATCCTGTTAATAAATTTTGCATGGTGGTCTGCCATTCTTTGTCTAATTCTTGTGCCACTAATTTTCCCAGGCCTTGAGACTGAGTACTAGAGGTTCCAGAAGTTTGGGGCTTTGATTTTTTGGAGGCCATTTCAATATTTTCAGTAACAATATCCCAATCTTCCTCTTCCTACCTCTGAATAGGTGTTACATGAATTATACTATACTCTTCACCAAATTGTCCAGACCTCAATTATGCCCCTTACTCTTTCAGGGATTTCCCTTATTTAGCCAACAAACAAAGCCCACTACCAACAACCTCCCCTAAAATCTTCCTCCAATCTTTACCCAGATATTATAGTATGTAAATCAGTTTTTAGCCCAATAGTTTAAAACACAGCCATGGTAAAAATGTTCCTTCTTCTCGAAAATCTTAGCAATGTTGTTATATCCCTTGGCCTCTATTCTCAGATTCACCACGCCATCCAACAAGAAAAGTCCAAGCTGGCGATAATCACAGAATTTCAAACCTCAATATTTGTACAGTTCCAACTTCGTCACAATAATCCAAAGCAACAAGCAACGTTCCAAATATCAAAATGAGGCTAGGAAAGATCTCCGGCTTTCGCCCCTCAATATTTGTGCAGTTCCAATCTTAATATGATATTCCAGAGTCCCAAAGGCTTTTCACATATCAATTAGGTGTATTGAGGATGACATTTAGCTTTCTTCCAGTAGGTGTCATTATAATCCATTGTACTGTATGTTCCATCCACTATAAATCCAATCAACAACTCCAGCCCTGATTTTCTCAGTTCCACAGTCGACCTTCAAGAATCATGTCTCTCCCAGCTAACTTCTCATGGTTTACAATATAACCTTTTACAGCTGTAGCCTCTGAGAGGGGCTTCTCCACCCCAGTGATATTATATATTTCCCAAGATTTGGCAGCACTCTGTCCACTGTTGAGAAGTCTGGTAGCACAATGTTATTTTTCTTTCTGTCAATTTTCTTATTGATAACAGCATAAGTTCCGTCCATCATTGTTTATTTTATCAAGGAATTTTTCCAGGATCCAATTTTTTTCCTCTCACCATCTCATTGCTAGCCTCAGCCGGTCTGCAAAGAGCTGGTTTCGCTTTTAAAAGAGCAAAACAGCAGAGCCAGTAAGCAAGCTCGCCACTCCCCCACTTCTTTTCAGCCCTTCCCGCTTTGTAGGATCATTCTTAGATTAAGGGCTTCAATTTTATTTATTGTTGTGGATTTTTAGCTGTAGTTCTTTGTTCTCCTCCCCTCCGGGGTGGGTGGGTTACTCACAGTTAGTTGCCTAAGATGGCTCCTGCACCCAATCTGTGCTCAGTGATCTCTTCAGAGGAAAGAAATGCCAGGTTGCTGCCCAACCTTCCTTCCTCCATTGCTCACATATTGCTCAGGGAGACTTCTCCTAGCCTACCCTATGGTCCCCCATCTCATGAAGGACCCCCAGACTGGGTGGTTCCAGCTTTCCCCAGGAGCTATTCCCAGGAGCTGCTGACTTAACCGTGACAAGCCCCGCCTCTCCATTTTCTTTGCATTTCCGACCTGCCTCCTTTGTTCTCTGTGCATTTCCAATCTGCTCCATTTGTTTTCTCTGCATTTCCAATGGGTCTTGCACACTTGATTGCTTTTCTCCCCCCCTTTCAGCCAAAAGGGATTAATAGTGTTTCCCATGAGTCTTGCAGTTAGATTTTTGTGTGTGTGATTTTTTTTCCTTCAGCTGGAACAGAGTAATTGCATCTCAATCCATTTCTATGGGAAATGGTGCTTCGACTTACGACCATTTCAAGTTGCATCCATCTTCTGGAACAGATTATGGTCATAAATAGAGGCACCACTGTATTCCAATCATGGGAGTCATCCCCTCAACCAATTCCTGATTTTCCCTCTTTTTTCCTCTCTCCTAGTGTCTGTTCCATCTTGTCCAAAGTTTGTCCCCTTTTTAAAATTATTTTAATTATATTGTATCACGCTTGTTGTAAGCCACCTAGAGTGGTCTTAAGTGACTAGATAGGCAGGATATTAAATAAATAAATAAATAAATAAATAAATAAATAAATAAATAAATAAATAAATAAATAAATAAATCCCACCAAGTTTCAGTTATTCCTATCAAGTCATAGTTACCATCCTGAATTAAAATTTTCATTTCTTCTTGTTTGTTTCCCATACTCCAGGCATCTCTGGCAGTGTTACAACCAGCTCTGGATGCAAAATTTTGCTTCCACTTGTGACTGGAGGTTTGAGTTACGAATGGAAAAAAGGCGGGGGAAAGGCAGGGAATTTAAATTGCTAACCATTGGTCAGCAAAGAGGCTGTGTAGCTCTTTCGCCCCAGCTGCTACAGAGTGTGCGTTTGGAGGAGTCTTTGGACTGCCTGATGCTGCTTTCTGCTTTTTAAAATGCCTGTTCTGGGTGAGTACAGGGTTTTGCAGCATGGATGTTATGATTCGGTGCTTTTAGTGTCTGTCTGTCTGTGTGTGTGTGTGTGTGTGTGTGTGTGTGTGTGTGTGTGTGTGTGTGTGTGTGTGTGTGTGTGTGTGTGTGTTTTCGGCCCCAGCACATTCTCATGGGGCTTGATTTCAACCCTCCACTGCCTTGTGGCTATATCCATTCATGGAAAAGGCTTCAGGAGTTAACCTCAAGGCAAAATCCGGAGCTGGAGTCCCGAAGGCAACATGTGTCGTTCTGCCAACTCCTGCGACATTGCTGGAACCAGTAGTATTGGCTCTTGCCTTTCCATTGGACCATTTCAGCAATGTGGAGAGGGGGGATCTGCTGCTTGGGTAACAGCCTATCCTCCATATTACCTTACCCGGGCTTCATGCTCTGGAGAGGACTCTCCTCGATTCAGAGCATGTTACCATAGTCTCTCGAGACTGAAGGATGCCTATGATGTGTTGTGTGGCGGGGTCTCTCTTTTTTTGGTTATTTTTCCCCCCAGCCCCAGTGCATTCCTATGGGGCTTGCTGTGTTTGTGGGGGTTTTGGCCATTTTTTCCAGCCCCGACACATTCCAATGGGGTTTCCATCATTTCATTGGGTTTTAGTGATTCCCCCCCCACCCCAGCGTGTTCCAATGGGGCTTGCACTATTCTTTTGGGTTTTGGTGATGTTTTTTCCAGTACCGACGCGTTCCAATGGGGCTTGCATTTGGGGTGGGTTGGTGATTTTTTTCCTCAGCCCCGACACGTTCTGATGGGGCTTGCAGCATTTTATTTTTGTGAGCGTTTTGGTGGTTTTTTCCCCCCATCGAATGGATTAATCATATTTCAATGCATTCCTATGGGAAATGGTGCTTCGACTTATGACCATTTCAAGTTACGACTATCTTCTGGAATGAATTAAGTTTATAAGTCAAGGCACCACCTTACAGCCATACATACTTTATTATTACAGCATCAAGCGATACAGAAAACAGAACTGAATGCAGAGTTTCAAGTACTGATATTTACAGCAAAAAGCTAAATCAAATAAACCAAAAGCAATAAAACTACAAATATAACAATAAAAGACTGTAGCAGGCCACTCTCAAGCCTCTACCCATCCAGGCCTATAAGAGTGCTCACTACCTCTCACCAAAAACTGCTGCCACCAACCTATCCTTAAAATCAAAAGGACAAGTGTTTCTTTCAAACAAAATATAATATTTATTGATCTGTACAAAAGAAAAGGAGTAAATCACTGGTATTAAATCAATTAGTCAATCACTGTTTCTCAGAAACTAGCTCACACACTTTTCCCTCACCAACAGGCACTTTCTCACTCTATCAATCACTCTAATCACTCATCTCTCAAACTGATCTCTCAAAACTCCACACACACACCTTATATAACCCAGCTCCTCCCACTTCTGCACCACCCTCCGTCCTCTCATTGGCTGAGGTTCCCTTGCCCAGCTGTGACGGACAGGTAAGAGCAGAGCTGAATGCCACAATACCTCCCCCCTTAACAAGTTGTTTTATGGGGGAAAGCTAAAGTGCTTTCCTCTATAAACAACGAGGAGCAATACAATAATACAATTAACCTAATAACAATAATACATTTACTAAACATTTTCATAAACAATAAGTAAACATCTTACCTGCAAGTCATTCCCACACATTCATTAACATTTTCCATGATCATTCATGCATACACTTAATATTAGAATAGAACCTGAAAATTATACTTACATTCAAATTCATCTGCATATACAACAAATCACATATATCAGGGTGTACATGAACAATTGTGTACATGAACAATTTCCCAGGGGCTTCTGCCCATTTCACCAGGAAGTTTTGCCTAGGAAACAAAGCCAGGTAGATGTTTTCCTTTTATCCTCTCTCTTTGTCTCTCCCCCCCAACACATGGTTTAAAATGGGATCTCCCAGGACCCAACACATGGTTTAAAATGGAATTTCCCAGGGGCTTCTGCCCATTTCACCAGGAAGTTTTGCCTAGGAAACAAAGCCAGGTAGATGTTTTCCTTTTATCCTCTCTCTTTGTCTCTCCCCCCGCCAACACATGGTTTAAAATGGGATCTCCCAGTGTTATATAGTGGGGTGCAATCATGTGTGTACAGGGAATAGAGGAAGGGACTCAGCACGCAGCCCTGGGGAGCTCCTGTACTTAGTACCAGGGTAGAAGAATGGTGGGATCCCATCCTTACTGACTGTGGCCTATCTGTCAGAAAATCCTTTATTTTAAACATATGGTTTAAAATGGGATTTCCCAGGGGCTTCTGCCCATTTCATCAGGAAGTTTTGCCTAGGAAACAAAGCCAGGTAGATGTTTTCCTTTTATCCTCTCTCTTTGTCTCTCCCCCCCAACACATGGTTTAAAATGGGATCTCCTAGGACCCAACACATGGTTTAAAATGGAATTTCCCAGGGGCTTCTGCCCATTTCACCAGGAAGTTTTGCCTAGGAAACAAAGCCAGGTAGATGTTTTCAAATACTCTAATTCTATCTACGATCCTGTCTCTGATCTTAACATGGTAAATATGCATGACCTGAGGGAAGGTAGAGTTTCAGCTTTGAAGGAGGATGAGCAGGAGAGCATGTCTAATGGTGTATGAAAACTTCAATCTAATGGTGTATGAAATTTTCAAATCCTATTTTTACCCCAATTTGATAAATAGGAAACCCAACTAACATTGCATACTTCCACACTATTAGAGAGGAGGCCGGGTAGGTGGGGCTCGTCAGCCCTGGAAGGCAGCCCATCTAGGAGAAGGAAAACTCCGAAATTAAACCTCCACTGCCTTGTGGCTATATCCACTTATGGAAAGGGCTTCAGGAGAGAACCTCGAGGCAAAATCCGGAGCCGGAGTCCCGGAGGCAGTTTGTGTCACTCTGCTAACTCCTGCGACGTCGCTGGAACCAGTTGTATTGGCTCTTGCCTCTCCACTGGACCATTTCAGTGACGTGGAGGGGGGGATTTGCTGCTTGGGTAACAGCCTATCCTCCATATTATTTTACCCAGGCTTTGTGCTCTGGAGAGGACACTCCAGCTTCGCATACAGCATTGATACAACACGGGAAGCAGTTACCGGTTATAAGTCTTTGCTCAATTGGCGTAGAGCAGGACGCCAGGGGCTACTTCTGATGGTGGGAGAGGTCATTGCACCTCACTAGGTAGATACCGCCCGCCTTAAGCTGGGCAGCCCCCAGCCAGTAAGGTGCTACCTCGCCACGGTCTGTTAACTTCACGGGGTGCGTGGGGTTTAGGGTCAAACCCGACAGGCAGATCGATAACCGTGCACCATGCAATAATCATAAGAAAACTTTTGCCGTTAAGCTGGGCACCTGGAATGTACGGACAATGACCCCTGGCTTTCCTGACTATGGCTTTCCTCACAACCTCCACAAAATAGATGATGTGCGCAAGACAGCTGTCATTGACATGGAACTAAGTAGACTACAGATGGACATTGTTGCCCTGCAAGAGACAAGATTGCCAGACTCGGGATCTGTCAAAGAAAAAAACTTCTCATTTTTCTGGCAGGGAAAACCATCGAATGAGACCAGGGAGTATGGTGTTGGCTTTGCAGTCAGAAATACTCTTCTGAGATGCATTGTTCCACCAACTGTGGGGAGTGAAAGAATCCTGTCTCTGCAGCTCCACTCATCAGCAGGACCAGTAACCCTCATTAGTGCATATGCACCAACAATGTCATCCACTCCAGAAGTGAAAGACAAATTCTATGACGATCTGGCAGCTACTATCAAAAAAGTCCCTGAAAGAGAGGCACTGTTCATTCTTGGAGACTTTAACGCTAGAGTTGGTGCTGATCATAATTCTTGGCCCACTTGTCTAGGCCGTTTTGGCATTGGAAAGATGAATGAAAATGGCCAACGCTTGCTGGAGTTTTGCTGTTATTATGGTCTCTGTGTCAGCAACACATTCTTTAATACGAAGCTGCAACACAGAGTTTCCTGGAGACATCCAAGATCCAAGCACTGGCATCAGCTTCATCTGATCCTCACTAGACGTTCTAGCCTCCCCAGTATTACGATCACACGTAGTTACCAGAGTGCTGATTGTGATACTGATCACTCCCTGGTGTGTAGTAGAGTAAAACTGCAAACAAAGAGAGTATATCACACGAAAAAGGAAGGAAGACCACGTATTGACATCAGCAAGACTCGTGATCAAAGAAAAGTGAAGGAATTCGCCCAAGCACTCGAGGAAGCCCTCCCAGGTCCGGCTAATGTAAATGCACCTAAATGATGGGAACACTTCAAGAACGCTGTCTATAACACCGCCTTGTCCACCTTTGGCAAGAAGACCAAAAAGATGGCTGACTGGTTCGAAGCCCATTCAGAGGAGCTAATGCCAGCCATCGAAGATAAGAGAAGAGCTCTAGCAGCATACAAAACCTGTCCTAGCGAGTACAACTTGCAAGCTCTTCGAGCTGCTTGTAGCCAAGTCCAACAGGCAGCCAGGAGATGCTCCAATGATTATTGGCTCCAGCTCTGCTCCCAGATACAGATAGCAGCGGACACAGGTAACATCAAAGGAATGTATGACGGTATCAAACAGGCCTTAGGTCCAATGCAGAAGAAATCTGCTCCCTTGAAGTCTGCTACAGGTGTGCCCATCCAGGACCGAGCACAGCAGATAGAACGCTGGGTATAGCACAACTCCGAGCTATATTCCAGAGAGAATGTAGTAACCGAAGAAGCATTAAATAACATTGAGTGCCTGCCTGTCTTGGAAGAGCTGGACAGTGAACCAACCTTAGCAGAAATAAAAGCGGCCTTGGATTCCCTCGCCTCCGGCAAGGCACCTGGAAAGGATAACATCCCTGCTGAAGTGCTGTAAGGAGATCATCACCACTGAACTGTATGAAGTCTTTTGTCTCTGCTGGAGGGAAGGTGGAGTTCCACAGGACATGAAGGACGCAAACATCGTCACATTGTACAAGAACAAAGGCGACAGGGGTGACTGCAATAACTACCGTGGCATCTCTCTTCTTAGCATTGTAGGGAAGCTGCTTGCCCGTGTTGTGCTGAAGAGGCTCCAGGTTCTTGCAGACAGAGTCTATCCAGAATCACAGTGTGGATTCCGAGCTGATAGATCCAGCACTGACATGGTATTCTCCCTCCGACAACTGCAGGAGAAATGCAGGGAACAACAACAGCCACTCTTAGTGGCCTTCATAGACCTTAAAAAAGCATTTGACTTGGTTAGCAGGGATGGCCTTTTTTAAATACTTCCCAAGATTGGATGTCCACCCCATCTCCTCAACATCATCAGATCCTTCCATGAGGGAATGAAAGGCACTGTAGTTTTTGACGGCTCAACATCAGACCCCTTTGACATCCGAAGTGGAGTGAAACAGGGCTGTGTCCTTGCACCAACACTTTTTGGATCTTTTTTGCTGTCATGCTGAAGCATGCCTTTGGAACTGCAACCGAGGGTGTCTATCTCCGGACTAGATCAGACGGAAAGCTCTTTAATCTCTCTAGATTGAGAGCGAGGACCAAAGTCCAACTGAAATGCATGAGGGACTTCCTCTTTGCAGACGATGCAGCCATTGTTGCCCACTCTGCTGAAGACCTCCAACAACACATAAATCATTTTAGCAAGGCCTGCCAAGACTTTGGACTAACAATCAGCCTGAAGAAAACACAAGTCATGGGCCAGGGTGTGGACTCACCTCCTTCTATTACCATCTCCACACAAGAACTGGAGGTTGTTCGACTTTGTGTACCTGGGCTCAACCATCTCTGACACCCTGTCTCTGGATGTCGAGCTGGACAAACGCATTGGCAAAGCAGCTACCATGTTCTCTAGACTCACAAAGAGAGTATGGCTCAATAAGAAGCTGACGACACATACGAAGATCCAGGTCTATAGAGCCTGTGTCCTAAGCACACTCCTGTACTGTAGTGAGTCCTGGACCATTTGTGCACGGCAGGAGAGGAAGCTGAACACCTTCCATATGCATTGCCTCCGGCGGATTTTTGGTATCACCTGGCAGGACAAAGTTCCAAACAGAGTAGTCCTAGAACGAGTTGGAATTTTCAGCATGAACACATTACTGAAACAGCGACGTCTACGTTGGCTTGGGCACGTCGTGAGAATGGCTGATGGTCGGATTCCAAAGGATCTCCTGTATGGAGAATTAGTGCAGGGAAACCGCCCCAGAGGGAGACCACAGCTGCGATACAAGGATATCTGCAAGCGAGATCTGAAGGCCTTAGGAATGGACCTCAAGAGATGGGAAACCCTGACATCTGAGCGTTCAGCTTGGAGGCAGGCATTGCATCACGGCCTCTCCCAATTTGAACAGACCCTTGCCCAGCAGGCTGAGGCAAAGAGGAAGTAACAAAAGCAGCAAAACCAGGGAGCTGGACAGGGGACAGATTGGATTTGTCTTCAGTGTGGAAGAGACTGTCACTCTCGAATTGGCCTCCTCAGCCACACTAGACGCTGCTCCAAGTCCTCCATACAGAGCACGGTACCATAGTCTTTCGAGACTGAAGGATGCCTAACTAACTAACAAGAACAATAAACAATACTTTAACCATTTTAAGAGACCATTTTTCTTCTTCAGTCATTTGGTCTTCTAGAGAGGGCATCTGCAGCACAGATCTGAGTCCCTTTAATCACTCGAACCTCGAAATCAAAGTCCTGTAGAAGCAAAGCCCACCTCATCAGCTTGCTGTTCTTAGCTTTGATAGTCCTTAACCACATTAGTGGGGAATGGTCAGTACAAAGGACAAAATGTCTTCCCCAGATATACGGCTTAAGTTTCTGCACTGCATACACAATTGCAAGACACTATTTCTCGATGGTGGACAGATCTCTCTTCCCTCCCTGCAGTTTCTTACTCAGGTACGCCACCAGATGAAGGTCTCCACCATCGTCACTCTGGCACAGCACGGCTCCTAACCCGGAGTTGGACGTGTAAACAATCCCCTATCTCCAAGGAGATTAAGGGGAAGCCGGAGAAGGAGAGATTTCAGAGTTTAGCCAGTCCTTATTAGCTAAGATGAGCCCAATTTCTCAGCCAGGCCCTGACTAACACTCCTTCCTCAAGTCCATCCCCTTGGTTAAGAAAAAGCAACAAACACAGACAGTCCATGAGTTTACACTCAGGCTAATCTGGGCTCTATATGGTAGCAAAATATTCGTGGCCAATTAGCTAGGCTAGTCTGTTCAAGAAACCAATGCATGCAATTCCAAATCATTACTGCTTTATTAAGAAACATGGTTCAGAAAAGAATTCAGATTATAGCAAAGCAATACAGTTAGAAACATTTCCATGTCAAGACAGACAGATCACCTCCACCACTCCAGCTAGAAAAATAAAACAAACATTGCATTCTAAACTAGAATAATGCATAAGCGTAGTCATTCTTACGTTCCTGTGATTCCATAGTCCATGATCCACCAGGACAGTTAGAGTTCATTTGTAATCCAAATGACCAAGCTGGTAAAAAGGCTTCATTCAAAAGTTATAATTCATTTTGGGAAAAAGCACATGTCTGTCCTTTCTCAGTCAAACTCCATCTTTTTCCAACTTCCACCAACTTCCTTCTTCTTCCCAGGATGCCTCATAAGGAACACCCCTTCCTGGGTCTTGTTGTCTCGCCTAATTTTCTCATGGGAGCTTGAGTTGTTATCATGTTTTGTGGCAGAATTATTATGACTACCAGGAATGTAACTCTCTGGCTATTCTTAGCAACTAGATAACCAGAGAATGAAGCTTCTCTGAAACAGCATGTAAAATTTTCCTACCACAGACACAGACATTAAATCAAGATGGATGCTATTGGGACAATCTTAGGACTACATATCCCATTCTAATACACATAAAAACACAAATCATCACATGCCACCCCGGATAATCGTTAAAATTCAGAGCAGTTAATCTGATCTAATTTTAAGAAATCAAGCAAAAGTAACTAAAAAGTAATTCAAAGTAATTAACTGGTTATATCTAAAAATTCAACTACAAATTAACTATAACAATACTGAAACATAGCACACTGCTGAATACATTCTTTCAATGTTCAGGTTCATAAGAATCTTCACAGTACATTCTAGAAAGACCATCTGCCACAACATTCAATTTTCCAGGAATGTGTTGAACTTCAAAATCAAAATCTTGCAATGCTAGACTCCATCTCAACAATTTTTGGTTGTGAGATTTCATCTTCTGCAACCAAACTAACACTCTGTGATCTGTTTGGAGGGTAAACTTATGCCCCCATAGGTAACGTCTAAGTAAATTTAATGACCAAAATATTTAAAGTACCTCTTTCTCAGGTACTGCGTAACCTCTCTTTCCAAGAGTTTTCTAGAGAAGTATGAGATGGGATAAAGGTTCCCATCCTCTCCTTGCTGTAACAATATGGCACCAAGGCCCAATTCAAAGGCATCTGTCTGTAAAATAAACGGATTGTCAAAGTCAGGGGATTTCAGTATAGGTGCATCCATAATCTTAGCTTTTAAAGCATCAAAGGCACCTTAACACTCTGGTGTCCAATTTACCTTGACAGCCTGTCTCTTCTTAGTGAGCTCTGTCAGAGGTGAAGCCAAATGACTGAAATCAGGGATGAATTTTCTGTAGTAGCCGACTAGGCCCAAAAACGAACGTACCTGTTTCTTAGTTTTTGGAATAGGCCAATCATTAATAGATTGTACTTTGGCTTGCAGAGTCTGAATTTCTCCTTGCCCAATCAAATGACCTAAGTACATGACTTTTCCTTGCATCCATTGACATTTGCTGGCTTTGACTGTCAGTCCTGCTTGCTGAAGTCTGGACAAAACAGTTTCAATGTGAGACATGTGAGAATCAAAATCAGAACTGAAAATAGCAACATCATCAAGATAAGCACTTGCAAAAGATAAACCTTGTAAAAGTTTGTCTATCATCCTTTGAAATGAAGCACCAGCATTCTTCAAACCAAATGGCAACCGTCGGAAACGAAAAGTTCCCACGTGTGTGATGAAAGCGGTCTTATCTCGTGAATCTTCGGCCAAATCGAGCTGCCAATAAGCATTCTTTAGATCGAGAATGCTGATAAACTTAGCCTTTGAAAGATGTTCAATTAAATCATCCATTCTAGGTAATGGGTATGGATCTGGAACAGTAACACTGTTTAACTTTCTGTAGTCAACACAAAATCTTACTTCCTCGAGAATTTCACCCATAGCATTACATTTTGGCACCAGTACCACCGGAGAAGCCCAAGGGGAGAATGACGGTTCAATCACCCCCAAAGATAACATCTTTTGTATCTCTTGTTCAATCTGGATAGCATGATTACCAATTGCTCTATATGGGCTAGACCGTATGGGCTGGGCATTGTTCTCAGTAGTTATCACATGACTGATCAAATTGGTGTAACCTGGTTTATCCGAAAACACATCTTGGTATTGTTCTAAAATTTGAAACAACCTTTCTTTCTGATCAACGGTACCTGTTAAAACAAGATTATCAGACCATGTACCGGCATCTTGCAATTCAGACAACATCTCAACAGGTTCATTTGCAGCATGAAAATATTCAGCATGACATTGAAAAACTATTGCAGATCTATCTTTGTACAATTTCAAACTGTTGACATGGTAAAAAAACAGGTTTCTTATTAGAATTCAACATTTTGACAAGATAATTGACATTTCCCAATTTTTGAACAATTTCACCTGGACCTTCCCAGACCACTTCTAACTTAGAAGGTCTGAGTGGGTTCAGAACAAGTACCAAATCACCCACAGAAAATTCCCTGTGTCTGGATCTCTTGTCGTGAAAGAACTTCTGGCTTGCTTGAGCATCCAACAAATTGTCTCTGGCCAACTCCTGGACAGCCAAGAGTTTCTCTTGAAGTTTTCTGACAAAATCAGCAACTGGCACAGTACTACTTTTAACCACACCTTCCCAATCAGATTTCAGGAAGTCCAATGGTCCTTGTAGATTTCTTCCAAATACCACCTCACTTGGAGAAAAGCCACCTAACGAAGAATGAGCTGAGCTACGGAAAGCAAACAAAGCAAAAGGCAAAAGTTCATCCCAAATGTTTCCATATTCTTGGGTCAACGTTTTAATCATCCTAAGCAAAGTTTGCTGACCTCTTTCCACCATACCATGAGATTGAGGATGATGGGCCGTGCTAAAACTCAAGGTTATTCCACTTATCTCGCAGATCTTACGCATAAGTTCACTTGTAAAAGCTCCTGCTTGATCACAAATTATTTTGGATGGTACTCCAATACGTGAGCACAAGTAGCACAAGAAGATGATTCTAGCTATGGTGGTAGCTGTAAGATTGCTAATAGCATAGGCTTCAGTCCACCTACTGGCTGAAGAGATGAAAGAAATGATGTATTCTTAGATTTAGTAGGAACAAAAGTCCTAGCACATCCATTTGCAAACACTGGAACACTTGGTCAGGAATCTCCATAATCTGCATTTCGGCCTTCACCTTGTCAGTTTGATGGCCTGTGCGTTCGTAAGAGTCACAAGAACTGACATAGTCCTTTACAGTTTTTGAAATACCAGGCCAGTAAAAATATTGAGAAATCCTCTTTAGGGTTTTTTGTATTCCCTGGTGCCCACTACTCGGATGGTCATGAGCCATTTCTAGTATTCTCAGTCTATATTCAGTAGGCAAGACTAACTGTTGAACAGGTTGGGCATCCAAGTTGGATTTGGGGAAATATTCTCTGTACAAAAGTCCATTTTCTCCCCACAGGAAACTAACTTGCTGATGCACAGGACGTTCAGCATAGTTGTCTGCTTGTGACCTTAAAGAAGCTAGAGTGGGATCATTAAGTTGTTTCAGTCTAAAGTCAGCTGATCCCGTTGGGGTCACATCCTCCATTTTAGTCTCTGTAGTAGCTGCATTATCAGCTTCGGTCACAAGAGGCTGCTGTTGCATAAGGTCTCCATCTGAGCTATCCTCAGTGGATTCCTGCTCCAGTTCAGGATCATGCAACTCCCTACTTTGAGAACGAGTGACTACCTGCACTGAAGCTGCATTCTGACTTTGCATGTGATCCAAAAAAGCAAGATCATTTCCAAGCAGAAAATCAGGTTTTCCCTCATGAGTTAAAATATGCTTGGATCTGGACCAATTCTTGTAAGTTACTTTTACATATGCCAAAGGATCATACTTTTGCTCAGCCTCTTTAGACCCATAAGTTTTTACTGGACACCTTAGGTTGTTCAGGATCAAGGTTGGGTCTAGAAATTGTTTACTTATCGAAGAAATATCGGCTCCCGAATCGCAAAAAGCACTTAAAGCAACATCACCTCCTGGTGTGTGAAGAAAAACAACCTCAGAAAAAGTTCTGGTTGCCCAATCCCTTTGTGTAGTTGGCACTATGAAATCAGGGTCCATAATGGAAAATCTCTCTCCTGATTCTGACTCTTTCACAATTTCTGATGAAATTGTAGCAATTTGTAAGTCCAAAACTCTAGGCACATATTGGTTTACTGTTGCCTGCATTCCGCTGGCTTGTGAAGGGACTACAGTTAACTCCTTCCTGACTCTGTGTAGGCACAATGCTTGACTGGTTAGGCACAGAAACTGCATTGCTGGCAGCTGGCACTTGCTGAGTTCCCGCTGGCACAGAACTTACGTACGCCATCTTAGGAGTGCCGGGTTTGGATCTACGTGGGGTTGGGACAGGAGTTTTTCTAGCTGGCTCCTTAACTTGGCTAGCAGGCACATTTAACCTTAGCCAATCTTGTCGTAGATGAGAGCCACCGCATTCAAAACATTTAAGAGGCGTTTTAGTCTGGCTAGGACCTAGGCTCCTGCGTTGCTCAAATGAAGTTTGCCTGGGCTCTTGAGGAAAAGGCTTTCTAAAATCAGACTGGCTCTGTCTCTTAGGCACTACTGGTGCAGTCTTTGCCCTTAAAGCTGGTTCAGGCCTTCTAAAGGAGAGAATCTCATCAGTTTTTAAAGCAAGAGTTTGTAAGTCTTTGTATTCTCTCTCCAACAAAGTACTCCTTATTTCTGAAGGCACTAAATTAAGGTTCCATGTACAACACAGTTCTCAAATCCTCAAAGGTACTAACGCCCAACGAGCTCAACCACTGGTCACCTAGATGTTCTATCTTGTCAGCTAGCGCAGAATAACTCATTCGGCTGTTTTTTCAGTTTTCTAAGGTTCTGCCTCAGTATTTCCGAAGTAAAACCAAATTTTTTCTGTACCACGACTTTAAAAATATCCCATTCCGTTTCTTCATCAGTTTGGCTACAATGTTGGTAAGCTGCCCAGAGCACTGCGTACGCATTAATTTAACATACCAGGCCTCAGGTATCTTAAGACCTCTACATGTGTTCTCATAGTTAGATAAAAAAGATAAGATATCATCGCCATCATGGTGGTAAGGTAGATTGCTTCTATCAACACTGGCTATTGAGTTCTTAAACTTCTCTTTTTCCTTCAGCTCATAAACCAAATGCTCCACCTTCCACTCTCTGTACTCCTTCAATAAACGTTCAGAAATGTTTTGATTATGAATAGATTGAGTGTGACAAGCAACAAAGTCTGCAAACATCATTGTTAACTTATCCACTGGTGATAGACTCTTGTTAGGATCAGGCCCCTCAGCACCGTTTGCTGCTGCTGCTGCTGCTCCTGCTGTCTCATCAGGAATATCCCTGGCTGGCACTCCCTCCCGGACTGGAGTGCTAGCGCCCGCCATGTCCTCTGACTGATCCGTCTGCCTCAATTTAGACCAAGTTGGGTCTGGGTCAGATTCCAGTAGTTCCTGGATATCCTCTGCTGTGAGCTTGTATGTTACACCACCTGTTTGTAATCCACGAATTCCAACTGCCCTCTGAGTCACAAACTGTTTTCCAGGCAATTCCAAGAAATCCTGGTCCTCCATGCAGACTGTGTCTAACTCAGCAGTTAGAAAGAAAAAATCCTTTCTCTCCAAAAGCCTTTCAACTCTCCTGCTGCTGCAGCCGAAGCATTAGAGCAGGAGAAAAGCCATAAAAGCATAAATCCACTCTGACGAAAAACAGACCTACACTGGAGCTTACAGAAGTGTCCGCTGACTTGTATGAAAATGCATCTGAATTCTCAGAGCATAAACAAATACATACAGGATTGGTCCCTTAACAGACTTCGCCCTAGAGCTACGTCTTATCAATAAGACCCTTAGCTGAAAAGAAAAAAGCAATTTAGCTCTGATTTATAGCCCTTCAAAGTAAAACAGTATGGGAATTCCTCTGCCGGAGCTTCGAATTACCCAGCTGTGAAAGCACATGCATCGAGATGCACTGCTGCATTCCACAAGTAAACGAAATATATCACAGCCCGTGTTCTGTCCAACCGCTGCGACCATGTAAGCAATCCCCCATCTCCAAGGAGATTAAGGGGAAGCCGGAGAAGGAGAGATTTCAGAGTTTAGCCAGTCCTTATTAGCTAAGATGAGCCCAATTTCTCAGCCAGGCCCTGACTAACACTCCTTCCTCAAGTCCATCCCCTTGGTTAAGAAAAAGCAACAAACACAGACAGTCCATGAGTTTACACTCAGGCTAATCTGGGCTCTATATGGTAGCAAAATATTCGTGGCCAATTAGCTAGGCTAGTCTGTTCAAGAAACCAATGCATGCAATTCCAAATCATTACTGCTTTATTAAGAAACATGGTTCAGAAAAGAATTCAGATTATAGCAAAGCAATACAGTTAGAAACATTTCCATGTCAAGACAGATCACCTCCACCACTCCAGCTAGAAAAATAAAACAAACATTGCATTCTAAACTAGAATAGTGCATAAGCGTAGTCATTCTTACGTTCCTGTGATTCCATAGTCCATGATCCACCAGGACAGTTAGAGTTCATTTGTAATCCAAATGACCAAGTTGGTAAAAAGGCTTCATTCAAAAGTTATAATTCATTTTGGGAAAAAGCACATGTCTGTCCTTTCTCAGTCAAACTCCATCTTTTTCCAACTTCCACCAACTTCCTTCTTCTTCCCAGGATGCCTCATAAGGAACACCCCTTCCTGGGTCTTGTTGTCCCGCCTAACTTTCTCATGGGAGCTTGAGTTGTTATGTTTTGTGGCAGAATTATTATGACTACCAGGAATGTAACTCTGGCTATTCTTAGCAACTAGATAACCAGAAAACGAAGCTTCTCTGAAACAGCATGTAAAATTTTCCTACCACAGACACAGACATTAAATCAAGATGGATGCTATTGGGACAATCTTAGGACTACATATCCCATTCTAATACACATAAAAACACAAATCATCACAGGACGCTTCGGTAAAGATGGTAAACCCGCGCTGGATATCAGGAGCTCTCAGGACTGGGTTGATTATTAACGCCTCCTTCAGCTTCCCGAATGCCTCCTCGCAGTTGCTGGACCACTGGATACATTCAGCACTCTACTTGCGGGTTAAGTCAGTCAAAGGAGCTGCTATCTCGCTGAACCTAGGAATAAATCTATAATAGCCTACCAGCCCAAGAAATGATCTGACTTTCTTCTTGTTGGTGGGTCTAGGCCAGTTACTTATAGCTTCTACCTTAGCTTCCAGGGGTTTAATCCTACCTCCCCCTACTATATGAATTAAATACTTCAATTCAGGGCTACCCAGCTGCTTTCACTGTTAGCCCAGCTGCTGTTATTCTTTGCAGCACTGTCTCTAGGTGACACAGGCGATCTCTCCAGGTGTGGCTAAAAATACCTATGTCGTCTATATAAGCCACTGTGAAATTGCTAAGTCCCTGCTAATTTTGGTCCATAAGTCTCTGGAAAGTTGCCGGTGAGTTTCTTAGACCAAAACACAGAACTCGTATAGACCAAAAGGACTACAAAAAGCTGGTTTTTTTCCTGGTCTTTGGGGTCAATTCTCACTTGCCAGAATCCTTTCGTTAGGTCTAGGCAGGAAATATATTGACATCTCCCTATTGTCTCTATTAGGTTGTCTAATCTGGGCATAGGATACGCATCTGGCTTGGTGACATGATTCAGCTTAATATAATCTACACATAATCAAACACTGCCATCTGGTTTGTCGACCAAGACTATAGGAGCAGACCAAGGACTGGATGACGGAACAATGATGTTTTCTTTCAGCATATCATCTAGCTCCTTGCGCACCTTCTCAACATATGGCCCAGTGACCCTATATGGAGTAACTGATTGTGGGGGTGCAACTCCAGTATCAATCTTGTGCACCACTCCCTTGGCTAGCCCACGTTTGTTGGAGAAAACCTGTCGGTACTTTGTTATCAAGGTCCTCAATTCACCCTGTTGCTCATGGGAAAGTACAGGGCTGATTTTGACGTCTTCAGGATTATAGATTGTTTTCCCCCTTCCTTCCCAATAGGGTAAGTCACGTTTCTCATTATCAGCTTCTTTCATAGCAAACAACACTCTGCTCTCTTCCCTATAATATGGTTTTATCATATTAACATGAACCACCCTCCTGCCTGGTTCTCCCTCTTCCTTAATTACATAATTAAGGTCATTCATTTTGGCGATGATTCTAAATGGTCCTGCCCAATTTAATTGTAACTTATTCCCTTTGAGAGGTCTTAGCACAAGCACCTCATCTCCAGGATTAAAACTTCTTTCCCTGGCTTTCTTGTCATACCATACTTTTTGCTTACTTTTCTGCACCTGTAAATTTTCAGCAGCTATCTCTAGATTTCTTTTCAAAGTGTTCATCAGGTTGTCTAAATACAAAATTACGTTCTCAGGATCAGACTGTTATCTTCTCCCAACTTTGTCTAATTAAGTCAAGGGGTCCTCTCACCTTCCTCCCAAACAGCAATTCAAAAGGACTAAATCCTGTACTTGGGGTACAGACCTATATGCATATAACAAAAGTTGTATTCTCTGATCCCAACTGTAAGGATTCTCAGCAGAATAGGCCCTAATCATGCGCATAAGGGTCCCATTAAATCTCTCTGTGAGCCCATTAGTTTGCGGGTGATATGGGGAAGTATTTAAATGTTTGATCCCACATATTTGCCATAGTCTCTGCATGGGTTTTGAAGTAAAAATGTCCCTAAGTCAGTGACTATTTCTGACGCGAAGCCCATTCGACTCATATAACTCAGCAGTGCATCAGCCACAGTATGAGTCTCAATATTCCTCAGAGGAATGGCTTCTGGGTATCGTGTGGCATGGTCCACAATGGTTAAAATAAATCTGTTCCCCCTTTGGGTGACTCTAGGCAATGGTCCTATAATATCCACGCCAATACGTTGGAATGGGGTAGAAATCACTGGTAAAGGGCATAGCTTCGCTTTTGTTTTGTCATTACTAGGGCCCTGCCTTTGGCAAACATCACAACTCTGACAAAAAGTTTTAATCTGCCTTCCCATCTCAGGCCTGTAGAAATTCTGTGATATTCTTTGCTTGGTTTTATTAATGCCTAGATGAGCGAAAATATATCTGAGTGTCCCCTTTCTAATATTTGCTGGCGATATTTCATAGGCACCACTAACTGTTTTTGCAGATTGTCCCCCCCTTTCTTGGGGTCCCTTAGCAACTCTTGATACAATAAGTCCTGTTCAAGGTGGAACCTCTCAGGTCTTTCATGGGTTAATTTTGCTTCAGAAACGCTCTCAAAGCATTGTTTCAGTGTGGAATCTGATTTCTGTTCTTGACTGAACGTATTGTTTTGGGAAATATTAACTGGAAATATTTCAGCTGAGTTACTACTGTCAGGCATTCGCTTTCTCTGATTTTCACTCCCTTCCTCAGCTGTCTCAGTTTTATCTTGTTGAGAACGTGTCACAACTAAAACCCTCTTCACATGTTCAGAGAGGTCATTGCCAATTAAAACCGCTGCTGGAACCTGAGAAGAAATCCCAATTCTCCAAGGTCCTTCCCATCCCTGGTACCTAAGGTGTACCTCAGCCACAGGCAAAGTGACTGCTTTTTCACCAATTCCCTTTACAACCATGTTTTCCCCTTTTAAGATGTATTCCTGAGGTATTATATCAGGGTGACACAGAGTGACTTGTGAACATGAGTCCCTCAAAGCCATGTATTTGTTATCACAGATATAAATATGGTCCCCAGCTGTTTGAAATAACTCCTGGTTTGTCTTAATTAAAAAGCAATGTCTAATTTCTGCCAAAGGTAAATCAGGGCCAATATTATCAGCTTGTGTAGAGAGTTCAGCTGGTGTTGCCATAGCGACTGACTCCTCCCTTGGTGGATTGTTCTGCTCTTGTAGCACACAGTATACTGCCTTAGGCTTACCTAAATTTACTTTTTGCAGTACACATTCTTTATTTTTACCACATTGGGATGCAATATGGCCTTTTTCATTACACCTAAAACAAGTTCTAACATTCCATTGATCATTCCCAGCACCTTTACCTCCTTTTCCCTCCAGATTTTGTCCTCTGGCTTGGTTTTGGTCTGAGGAATTGCCCACAAAATGGCCCCCAACCTTCTGCTGGTTTTTAAATTGTCCTCTGGGGTACTTATTGGAGTCTTCCCACACTTTTCTCACAACCTTCCCCTCATAACCACTTGATTTTCTGATCTGGGAAATGAAATCCGCAATCTCCCCTGCCTCTCTCAAATTTCCCAGTTTCTTGTCCTTGACCAAAAATCTCAGTTCTCCAGGTAAGAGAGACTAGAACTGCTCCAATCCAAAAATATTTTTAAGGTCTTCTACTGTCTCAATATTTTCCCGTGCCAGCCACTTGTCTAGATATCTGGACAGGTTGGCCCCTAACTGAGAGTAAGACTCATCAGGTTTCTTGGTCAAAGACCTGAATTTCAGTCTCAATTGTTCAGAATTTATGCCATACCTGGCAAGCACTAACCTTTTGAACTCATTATAATCTTTAATTAATTCTATAGGCATCTCTGCATAGATTTCTGCCAGTCCACCACTAATTTGGGATCTCAATACTATCATTCTTTCAGAATCCCTCACAGAAAAATCTTCACAAGCTCTTTCAAACATCAATAAGAATGATTCTGGATCATCTTTTCTAAAAACAGGGAATTTCTTTAGATCTGCTTTTGACAACTGTCTTCCCTCAGAATCATCTCTGCTAGTGTTATTACTGTTATTGTTGGCCTGAACTTCCAGTTCTAATTTCCTAAGCTCAAAAGCCATTCTCTCTTTCTCTAATTGGGCCTCCATTTCTCTCTGCCTCAGTCTTTCCTCCATTTCTAAGGCCATTTGTCTTTCCTCAGCTTTGGCCTGCATCTTCATTTTTTTCTTTCTCCATTTGTAAGGCCAGTTTTTCTTTCTCTATTACTAAGGCCCTTTCCTCAGCTTTGGCCTTCATCTCCAGCTCAAATCTCCATTTTCTGAACTCTAATGGGTCTTCCCTTGAGGACTCTCCCTCCTGAGCTGAGGTAAATCATTCCTCAACATCCCCATTTTCACTGTCTGACCCAGCTGCCATTTCATAAGGCACCTGCTCAGCTTTCTTTCCCCTAGTCAAAGGCATTTTCCTTCCCTCAGGCTTCAGATCCAACTTACAAGCCTCAATTTAAAAGTACACTTTTTTCCTGTCAGTGCTAGTCTGTTATTGCTGCTTCACCAGCCCTGGTAAGCTAGCAACAGTGTCTAGGCCTCTGCCCCCAGCTAGGCCTCCCGCCACAGACAGAACTTCTCTCTCTGCGGTGACAGGCAGGTGAGGGCAGGGCTGTTCGCTACAGGTGATCTTTGGCCTCTATTACTTCTCTGAACCTGGACTGCATTTGTGCAGAACATGTCACCCTACGAGTTAGTACTTGCAAGCCTTCATGTGAAGGCTGATCAGTCATAGTTTGAGTTGTAAATAAAGGTTTAACCAGAAGCAGTAAGGGAAAATGGTCACTCTCTAAATAGGGTAACTCTTGAAAGCTGGTTATCAGCAGGATTAGAGAGGCACAAACTAATATATAGTCAACAGTACTGGATCCTTGGCTTGACATGTAGGTGAACTCTGCGGGATGATACTCCAGAAAAGTGCCATTCAGAAGGTACAAACCTAACTTGGAGGCTATCTTGGCCAAATACAGTCCTGCAAGGTTTGAATATGAATCTTTGAAAAGCCTAGGAGGGGAGAAATTATTGAAAATCATCCAGATCACTAAAAATTCCTTGTACTTTGATTCAAGATTAGTATCATCAGGGCTGAGGTGTGCATTAAAATCTTCTAAGAGTAGCACCTTTGCCTTAGGGTGATCTACCAATAGGTTTGCTATACATGTCGCTAAAGAGTGCCAGACTTCAGTTATTTGTAATTTTAAAGTGAGTGGGGGAATATATGCATTTATTAAAATTAGGCTATCTTCCCTACTTTTCAGGACTATTGCCATAGCCCTTGAATCCATGGGAGGTTTTTCCTGCCAATAGGAAGATTCGGGCCCTGAAACAGGGTAAGGGTTCAGTTTCCCAGCATTCCATTGAGTTCAGATTCTTGGCCCAAGACTTGGTCTGGAACAAGGTGGCTCTCATGGATCCATATATGGAGGGGCTGGCTGATGATATACTAGATGAGCTGCCATGTGTAGACCAACCCAATACACTGCAAGAACTAATCACGCTGTGCCTTCGCACTGCTGGATGCCTAGAGAGCCGATGCCT
This sequence comes from Pogona vitticeps, assembly GCF_051106095.1. Classification (NCBI taxonomy): domain Eukaryota; kingdom Metazoa; phylum Chordata; class Lepidosauria; order Squamata; family Agamidae; genus Pogona; species Pogona vitticeps. The sequence continues at coordinate 14,890,050 of NC_135791.1, read as the reverse complement.
AGTATGGGGTGGCTCTCGTTCCTCACAGCCACTCTTGGCGCCCGCTGGCACTGGAGGAGAGGATTTTGAGCCCATGCAGCTAGGGGCTGCTCGGCCACGCCTCACCCCTGAGGAAAAAACACGACACAGTTCACAGAATCTCTGCCTGTACTGTGGGGGAGCAGGACACTTTGCCTCTGGCTGCTTTGTCAAGCTACGCTCCCCTGGCTCTGTGCTAGCAAAAGATTTGCCCCATGTCTGAGTTGCGTTAAGCGTTGTTGCGATTAACTGGTTGATGGATAGGCAGTGTCAGGAAGGAGGTCTTAAACATGTAGAAAAATGATTGTGCATGCGAAATGTTGGTTCATGGCATGTTGAGGAATCCTTGCAGAACGTAAGAGAAAAAAGATTTGCCTTTTGAAAAGAGGAAGAGGGGGAGTGAATAGCCCAGCTTAGAAATCAGAATGATTACTTAGCTTAGATTTTAGTTGTTCTTACTTTATTTAGAAAGAGCAGCTTTATTTGACTATTGTAATGGGTGGATATATTATATGCTTATACAGTGGTGCCTCGCTTAACGAGCGCCTCGCTGAGCGATGAAATCGCTTAACGAGGTGCTCTGGGCCATCGCTGGAGCATTCGCTCAGCGATGGCCCCTATGGCGATTTTTCGCTTTGTGATATTCGCTAAGCGATTCGCTTAGCGAATATCGCATAACGAAGCGGGGGAGAACAGCTGATCGGCGGTTCCAAAATGGCCGCCGGTAGGTCTGCGCCGCATTTTCGCGCCCTGCCCTCGCTTACCGAAGGCGCGAAAATGGCGGCGCTATGGCAGAACCTCGCACAGCGGTGAGTTTTCAAGCCATAGGAACGCACTGAACGAAGTTCAATGCGTTTCTATGGCTTTTTTATTTCCGCACAGCGATGTTTCGCTATAGCGAAGGTTAATCCGGAACGGATTAACCTCGCTATGCGAGGCACCACTGTACTTTATTGCAACAACTGTATTCTAATGAAAACTACTTTATTTTCCTAATATAAACAAATATAATTCTTACAGAGGACTTGTCTCTTGAACAGCAGGACTTACACCTAAATCCAGTAGAGATTTGAGAAGGTCACTAAGTTGTTACTATGTTTGAGTGGTCCTACTTTACAAGGCTGTTGTGCTATCCAAGGAAGCACAAAGTCAATGCTTGGTTACTTGAAAAGTAAACAAAGGTTTTCTTTTAGGGCTGAATAGTCTGTGGGGCTTATGCTACACACTTCTGAGAACTAAAGGACATACTGCAGAGATATAGGTGGTACTTTTGCACCCACAGTGACTCCCAGTCTAAACATCATACTCTCTTTAGAGAGAGGTGATCGTTACAGAAATGCATTCCTGGTCACCAATGAAAATTGGACATGCAGGTTCAGGGACGAATTGAAGATCACACCTAAGCTGAACACCTGTATTTTCAGGGGAACTGTAACTGTTGAGTTTTTGTGAGTTTGCACACAGAAGAGTAAGAGTGAATTTAAAAACAACAATACAGAGATTATGAATAATACAGTGGTGCCCCGCATAGCAATGTTAATCCATTCTAGGATTAATGTCGCTATCCGGATTCGTCGCTATGCGTTCCTATTGGGGAAAAACTCACCGCGAGGACAGGGCGCGAAAATGCTGTGGGCGGCCATTTTCTGCACCCAGTGGCCATTTTGGAACCGCTGATCAGCTTTGCGAAAATGGGGCCTTTGGGAGGACCCAGAGGCCCCACCGGCATTTTAGCCCAGCTGGCCGGCAGGCGCTTCCAAAGGACCACGGGGGAGGGCTCCCCCGTGGTCCTTCCGAAGAACCCGCTGGCATTTTCGCCCAGCTGGCCGGCGGGCGCTTCTGAAGGGGCCTATGGGGAAAAATCGCAAAGCAATTTTTCCCCATAGGGAACATCACAATGCGATCGCTTTTGCGATCGCAAAATCCGCATCGCTATGCGGATTCGTCGTTAAGCGAGGCACCACTGTATTGTCCCTTGATATGTTTTTGTGTTTGCCAGCTGATAAAAGAATAATTCAGTCATAGTAAACTGTAAGAACATCTACATAAGAAATATGCTGAAAATTTTAAAAATATCATATTTGACTTGGTATATGCTTGACAGACTTCTTATAATATTCATACCAGTCATATCAGTTTCCTAACATTTTCCTTACTAACTGTTACAGACTAATAACAAACATACAAGCATACAGACTAATAACAAAACAGGCAATCTAGCAGGTGATAGTCTTAACAGAACAACTTATCAGAAGACCAACCTCATAATGACACTTTATATATATATTTGACAGTTAAAACTCTAACCATCTATTAGATGACACTAGACACAATCTTATTCTCTTATGCAAATAATACAGCTCTCAAACAGAGCTTGAACTCACCCAAAGGAGGCTGCAGCATGCCTCCAACTTTTTCACAGTTGCCAATGGGCTGTATTTCTGCAGAATCCACCAGACGCCAGAAGTCATTCTTATTGTCACTGCCATCTAGGCGTAATCTGAGACGGGCACCTGTCAGTCCAACGACAGTAGCAATACAGGTGGAAGTGGTGTTTCGAGGGTCCTGGGCTTCTAGTTTCATACTGATCTTGAATTCATTGGTCGGTGGGGTATATGACTAAGGAGAACAAGAATTTCAATAAGACTTACACTATTTTCCTTCCTTCTGAGATCCCCATTCTCAATTCCTGAATTATTCCTAGTACAGTTGTGCCTCGCTTAACGATTACCTCATTAAACAACGAATCCACTTGACAATTAGGTTTTTGCGATGGCTTTTGCGATCGCAAAACGATGTTCTAAAGGAAAACCCCGCTTTACAATGATCAGTTCCCTGCTTCGGGAATCGATTTCCCGCTTTACGACTATCAAAACAGCTTATCGTGGAGTTTCCAAAATGGCCACCTGCTGTGCAAAATGGCTCCATGCTGTTTTTAGGATGGATTTTTCGCTATACAGGGAGCAGAAAATGGCCGCCCTATGAAGGATCTTCACTGGACAAGCAGGTATTTTGCCCATTGGAACGCACTGAACAGTTTTCAATGCATTTCAATGGGCTTTTTTATTTCGCTTGACAACGATTTCGCTCTACAGCGATTTTGCTGGAACGGATTAATGTCGTCAAGTGAGGCACCACTGTACCTGAAATCGAAGGGTTATTAGAACTAGTTTCCTACTGCATAATGAGAAATAAAAAGGGGCAGGGAACAAGTGGAAAAAAGAAAAGAAAAAGAAATCAAGTCATGAACAGTTGATCACATTGCCCCAGTGCTGGCCAGCCTCCAGCTGGCCATTTGTTCTTCCCTGTCCCTCTTCTCTGCTTTTCAAATAAAATACAGCCAAATCATTTCTCAGAAACACAAACAGACATTAACCAGTCCTACTCTGCTATTGGTTCTACACTCTGTGCTACAGCAACATGCTGGTCTATAGCAACATGTTGATCAACACTTCTACGGTCACAGGAAACTGTCTTGTCCAGCCGTTATGGAGTAATTTTGATTGGGAGCAGCATTTAGGGTCTAAAGTAGTGGTTGTCAATGTTATTTATCTTACATCCCATAAACCACTTTCATCGTTCTCCCAACACAATGCAGACACAAACAATCCTACTGCTACTATGGATTTTGCAACTTCACATTTATTCTGTTATTATATTTACGGTTTACAGTAAGGTAACGGTAAAGGTTCCCCTTGACAATTTTTTGTCCAGTCGAGTTCGACTCTAGGGGTCGTGCTCATCCCCATTTCCAAGCCGTGGTCACGTGGCCAGTGTGACTTAGACACGGAATGCTGTTACCTTCCCACCGAAGTGGTCCCTACTGATCTACTTGCATTTGCATTCTTTCGAACCGCTAGGTTGGTAGGAGCTGGGACAAGCGACGGGAGCTCACTCCGTCGCATGGATTTGATCTTACGACTGCTGATCTTTTGACCCTGCAGCACAGGCTTCTGCTGTTTAGACCACAGCGCCACCACGTCCCCTATGGTTTACAGTAGGATGTAGTAATCAAAAATGCAGTAATTTTGGAAATAAACAGAATTTGCTGTGTTACTGATTAGAAACTGTAGTAATATTTTTGAGCATAAATTTCCCTCTGCAGTAATTATAAACACAAAAGGGCTCCACCAAGCCAACACTGCCTATGTTTACCACTAAGGTAGAGCTCTTCCAATTTCCTTTCCACTTTAATTTAACTGGAAATGCCAGAGATAGAATCTGGGGCTTTCCGCATGCAAACATCCACAAATTTTGGCCTGGAGTTTGGCACCACTCCTAGACCTCCCTTCTTACCATCTCAGTGTCCCTGTAATAGTAAACAGAATAGTGGGTATGATGCTCTCATATGTCAATATGTTCTATCAAGGCTTCAGCCCTTTTTGCAGTATTGTAACAGCATTGCTAATAATACTTCAGTACACCCCTCTCTTGAAGGAACCATGTTAAAATTCTAATCACCACTCACATTAAGAAACTAATCTCCTCCTCATGCCAAGGAATTAACCTACATTATGGCTAAAGTAAACATAAAATCCATGCCAGCATATATGGTTATCTAGATTTCTACATAGGTCACATTCAAAGATATCCAAAGGTCCTGTTATAAACCCTCCTGTGATCTAAGGTTAGGTTTTTTTCATCATTCTTAGACCTATTTTTTCATCATTCTGGACCTATTTTTTTGGCACTGTTCTATAATTTACAAGGAGGTCCCTGCATCAGTTGCTGTTGCCAGTAAGGAGAAGATACAAGAATCTATTTCAAATTCATTCAACTTCCAGTGAGTAACAGACCCCTTCATCTCAACTCTTCTACAACATGGAATGCCCCATTACCTGCTTGAAGCAATGGGGAGGAGCTGGGATGGAACACGTCTCTTTCAAGTATTTATCCCAGGCAAAGTGACCTACATGAAAAAGAGGGACAAAATTGACAGTGAGAACTTTAGAAAATGATGCATGTAACAGAATTTTAATGGTATACCTATAACTGTATTAGCTACATGTAGCAGGCCACTCTCAAGCCTCTACCCATCCAGGCCTATAAGAGTGCTCACTACTTCTCTATCAAAACTTGCTGCCACTAACCTATCCTTAAAATCAAAAGGACAAGTGTTTCTTTCAAAATGAAATAAAGTGTTTATTGATTCTCACAAAAATAAAAAGGGTGAATCACAGGTGTTAATTCAATTAGTCAATCACTGCTTCTCAGACACTAGCTCACACAGACTTTTCCCTCACTGACAGGCTCTTTCTCACTCTCTCTCTTAATCACTCTAAACTCTCATCTCTCAATCTCTGATCTCATCTCACACATCGCACACACCTTATATAACTCAGCTCCTCCCACTTCTGCACCACCCTCCGTCCTCTTATTGGCTGAGGTTCCCCTGTCCAGCTGTGATGGACAGGTGAGAGCAGAGCTGAACGCCACACATCTGGCCAGATTTCCTCCTGAATACTGAAAACCCTGCCACCAACACTGCACATGGAAGGAGGAAACTACCAGACGGCTTGGTAAAGCATCAACATGCAATGAAATACGTTGGTTAAGAGCACACATGATGGATTTCCACTCACACAATCTTCCTTACCACTGTAGCCCACAGAGCACTCCAAAATCTACTCTGGAGTGCTAGAAAATCCTACAGTGTATATTTTGAGAAGCCAGAAAGGGTTACAATGAAAGGTCTGCAGGAAAGACAATGATAAATCTTGACAACTCCACAAGCATCATGTTAGAATCACAAACATAGTTAGACAAAATCTAAATAAGTCTGAAGTCAAAAAATTTTATACTTTAAGCCTAAACTTCTTTGGCATTGCATCTGTGTTCTTTAATTCAGTGGAAAAATTACAGTGGAGAATGCACTTTCACACCATTTTCTGGACATCCATTTTAAGGCTTTCTTCATTTCTCATAGAGCTTATAATTGGCTCATTCAACAAAACTGATCATTGCTACTGTTTTAGTAGGACATATATATTTACTACAAGGAGCTGGGGAAGGGGGGCACAGTGTAAAATGGCTGCCATGCGTCATGTTATACTCTTCTTCCTTAATATCTAGCTCAGTTTAATGTCTGGGCATCATTATGCCATGCTAGCAGCAAATAAAAAATGAACCATAACTACATCAGTGTGAATGTACCAGCAGCTCACTGAATGAGGTGTCTATATTAAGTTATTTGAAGAGACCCTTGTCCAGCAGGCTGAGGCGAAGAGGCAGTCCCAAAAGCAGCAAAATCAGGGAGTTGGATAGGGGACAGACTGTATTTGTCTTCAGTGTGGAAGGGATTGTCACTCTCAAATTGGCCTTCCCAGCCACACTAGGTGCTGTTCCAAGTCCTCCATACAGAGCACGTTACCATAGTCTCTCGAGACTAAAGAATGCCTACAAATAAGTTCTGCAATTTTAAATATGCTTAATGGGCATTTGAATTCCACTAAAGTCATTTACATTTGGGAAAGCATGTTCAGAATTATTTGGGAGTCCTTAAAATTTAATGAAAAATAAAAGGTTCTAAATTCTGGCCAGTATCTTTTGTATTGAAATATTTTAGAGATCTCTGCTTTCAGATTATTGAGCAAGCACCAAGGACAGCTCCAGAGAAGACTCAGTAATAGTTGAGGCATTCCAAAGCTTTGGGCGTTCTATACATTTCTACGAGGTAATGCACAACTTGATAAATGAACACATTTAAGGTTGCAGAGTCAGGAACTCAAACCAACACACAGTATAAACCCATAATACCTTGTACCTTTAAGAATATCAAGCATGGGATACTACAATATAATTAGCACAAGTCTTCTATACAGTGGTGCCTCGCTTAACAGGCGCCGAAACCGCATACCGATGAACTTTTTGTGATCGCAAAAGCGATCACTTTGCGATGTTTCCTATGGGGTTTTTTTGCTTTGCGATGACCGGTTCACTGTTTCACTTACCGATCATCACAAAGTGATGATTTTTTAACAGCTGATTGGCGGTTCCAAAATGGCCACCAGGTAAACAAAATGGCCACCCACTGTGTTTTCACGCCGATTCCTCGCTTTAGAGGCAGCGAAAATGGCCGCTGTATGGAGGATCTTCGCTTAAAGGTTAGTTTCCAGTCCATAGGGGTTTCAATGCGTTTCTATGGGCTTTTTAATTTCGCATAGCGACGAAATCGCTTTGCAGCGATTTTTGCTGCATGGATTAACGTCGCTATGCGAGGCACCACTGTAATTTAGAAAATGTGTTTATATTCCTCAAGACAAATTAGCAGACATTTACTATGAATATAACACACAATAAAATAGAACTATCATTAAAACATAAGAGCGCAAACAAACAACTTAATTAGCAATCAGCCACAATGTTTTCAGTTAAAACAGAACGGCAAAAGGTGAAAATTGAAGTGAGGCTGTCTTTGAAGGCCTCTTCAAAGAGAAACATCTTCAGCAGTCTCTTAAAAATGAGGAAGGAGGTGACCAGGCACAGTAACTGCAAGCTGACTGCCCAAAATATTTTTAATGTCATCACCTTTTTCTATATGCCTGCTGTTAAGAGACTTTTTCGCCTTCCTACCCAAATATGATTCATTTGATTGTGTCAGCAAAACGTTCGTTAATATGAAGCTTCAACACAGAATCTCTTGAAGACATCCAAAATTGAAGCACTGGCATCTGCTCAATCTGATCCTCACTAGATGCTCTAGCCTTCCTAGTATTATGATCACATGCAGTTGTCAGGGTGCTGGACTGAGATACTGATCACTCCCTGTGTGTGTGTTGTGTGTTTAGTCGTTTAGTCGTGTCCGACTCTTCGTGACCCCATGGACCAGAGCACGCCAGGCCCTCCTGTCTTCTACTGCCTCCCGGAGTTGTGTCAGGTTCATGTTGGTTGCTTCGCAGACACTGTCCAGCCATCTCATCCTCGGTCGTCCCCTTCTCCTCTTGCCATCACACCTTCCTAACATCAAGGTTTTTTCCAAGGACTCTTTTCTTCTCATGAGATGGCCAAAGTACTGGAGCCTCAGCTTCAGGATCTGTCCTTCCAGTGAGCACTCAGGGTTGATTTCCTTTAGAATTGATAGGTTTGTTCTCTTTGCAGTCCAGGGGATTCTCAAGAGCCTCCTCCAGCACCACAATTCAAAGGCATCAATTCTTCGGCGGTCTGCTTTCTTTATGGTCCAGCTCTCACTTCCATACATCACGACAGGAAAAACCATAGCTTTGACTATTCGGACTTTTGTTGGCAAGGTGATGTCTCTGCTTTTCAAGATGCTGTCAAGATTTGTCATCGCTTTCCTCCCAAGAAGAAGGCGTCTTTTAATTTCAGGGCTGCTGTCTCCATCTGCAGTGATCATGGAGCCCAGGAAGATAAAATTTGACACTGCCTCCATATCTTCCCCTTCTATTTCCCAGGAGGTGATGGGACCAGTGGCCATGATCTTAGTTTTTTTGATGTTGAGTTTCAGACCATTTTTTGCACTCTCCTCTTTCACCCTCATTACGAGGTTATTTAATTCCTCCTCACTTTCTGCCATCAGAGTGGTATCATCTGCATATCGGAGGTTGTTGATATTTCTTCGGGCAATCTTAATTCCGGCTTGGGTTTCTTCCAGTCCAGCCTTCCGCATGATGTATTCTGCATATAAGTTAAATAAGCTGGGGGACAATATACAGCCTTGCCGTACTCCTTTCCCAATTTTGAACCACTCAGTTGTTCCATGACCAGTTCTAACTGTTGCTTCCTGTCCCACATATAGGTTTCTCAGGAGACAGATAAAGTGGTCAGGCACTCCCATTTCTTTAAGAACTTGCCATAGTTTGTTGTGGTCCACACAGTCAAAGGCTTTTGCATAGTCAATGAAGCAGAAGTAGATATTTTTCTGGAACTCTCTGGCTTTCTCCATAATCCAGCGCAAGTTAGCAGTTTGGTCTCTAGTTCCTCTGCCCCTTCGGAATCCAGCTTGTACTTCTGGGAGTTCTCGGTCCACATACTGCTGAAGCCTACCTTGCAGGATTTTGAGCATAACCTTGCTAGCGTGCGAAATGAGTGCAATTGTTCGGTAGTTGGAGCATTCTTTGGCACTGCCTTTCTTTGGGATTGGGATGTAGACTGATCTTTTCCAATCCTCTGGCCACTGTTGGGTTTTCCAAACTTGCTGGCATATTGAATGTAGCACCTTAACAGCATCATCTTTCAAGATTTTAAATAGTTCAACTGGGATGCCATCACCTCCACTGGCCTTGTTGTTAGCCAGGCTTTCTAAGGCCCACTTGACTTCACTCTCCAGGATGTCTGGCTCAAGGTCAGCAACTACATTGTCTGGGTTGTCCGGGATATCCAAATCTTTCTGATATAATTCCTCTGTGTATTCTTGCCACCTCTTCTTGACGTCTTCTGCTTCTGTTAGGTCCCTCCCATTTTTGTCTTTTATCATGTTCATCTTTGCGCAAAATGTTCCTCTAATATCTCCAATTTTCCTGAACAGCTCTCTGGTCTTTCCTTTTCTGTTATCTTCCTCTATTTCTTTGCATTGTTCATTTAAGAAGGCCCTCTTGTCTCTCCTTGCTATTCTTTGGAAGTCTGCATTCAATTTTCTGTAACTTTCCCTATCTCCCTTGCATTTTGCTTCCCTTCTCCTCTCTGCTATTTGTAAGGCCTCGTTGGACAGCCACTTTGCTTTCTTGCATTTCCTTTTCTTTGGGATGGTTTTCGTTGCTGCCTCCTGGACAATGTTACGAGCCTCTGTCCAAAGTTCTTCAGGCACTCTGTCCACCAAATCTAGTTCCTTAAATCTGTTCTTTACTTCCACTGTGTATTCATAAGGGATTTGGTTTAGATTATACCTGAGTGGCCCAGTGGTTTTTCCTACTCTCTTCAGTCTAAGCTTGAATTTTGCTAAGAGAAGCTGATGATCAGAACCGCAGTCAGCTCCAGGTCTTGTTTTTGCTGACTGTATAGAGCTTCTCCATCTTTGGCTGCAGAGAATATAATCAATCTGATTTCGATATTGCCCATCTGGTGATTTCCATGTATAGAGTCGCCTCTTGTGTTGTTGGAAAAGAGTGTTTGTGATGACCAGCTTATTCTCTTGACAAAACTCTATTAGCCTTTGTCCTGCTTCGTTCTGAACTCCAAGGCCAAACTTCCCTGTTGTTCCTTTTATCTCTTGGCTCCCTACTTTAGCATTCCAGTCCCCTACAATGAGAAGAACATCTTTCTTTGGTGTCAGTTCTAGAAGGTGTTGTAAATCTTCATAGAATTGTTCAATTTCAGTTTCCTCAGCAATGCTGGTTGGTGCATAAACTTGGATTATTGTGATGTTGAATGGTCTGCCTTGGATTCGTATTGACATCATTCTATCATTTTTGAGATTGTATCCCATTACAGCTTTTCCCACTCTTTTGTTGACTATGAGGGCTACTCCATTCCTTCTACGGGATTCTTGCCCACAGTAGTAGATATGATAATCATCTGAGCTGAATTCGCCCATTCCTGTCCATTTTAGTTCACTGATGCCCAGGATGTCGATGTTTATTCTTGCCATCTCCTGTTTGACCACCTCCAGCTTCCCAACGTTCATAGATCTTACATTCCAGGTTCCTATGCAGTATTTTTCTTTACAGCATTGGACTTTCCTTTCACTTCCAGGCACGTCCACAGCTGAGCGTCCTTTCGGCTTTGGCCCAACCACTTCATTAGCTCTGGAGCTACTTGTACTTGTCCTCCACTCTTCCTCAGTAGCATGTTGGACGCCTTCCGACCTGAGGGGCCCATCTTCCAGCGTCATATCTTTTAGCCTTTTGTTTCTGATCATGGGGTGTTCTTGGCAAAGATACCGGAGTGGCTTGCCATTTCCTACTCCAGGTGGATTGCGTTTAGTCGGAACTCTCCACTATGTCCTGTCCGTCTTGGGTGTCCCTGCACGGCATAGCCCATAGCTTCTCTGAGTTACTCAAGCCCCTTCGCCACGACAAGGCAGCAATCCATGAAGGGGGATCACTCCCTAGCGTGAAGCAAATAAAACTGTGAATAAAGAGACTGTATCACACAAAAAAGGAAGGAAGATCACGTACTGACATCAGCAAGACTCGCAATCAGAGAAAAGTTGAAGAATTTGCCCAAGCGCTTGAGGAAACTCTTCCAGGCCCGGCTGATGCAAATGTACCTGAACGATGAGAACATTTCAAGAATGCTGTTTATAACACCACCTTATCCACATTTGGCAAGAAGACCAAACAGATGGCAGACTGGTTTGAAGTCCATTTGGAGGAGTTGATGCCAGCCACTGAGGAAAAGAGATCTCTAGTAGTTAAATGAAAAAGGGCTGATAGCTGATTTTACCAGAGTCATGTATAGATTGTATTCAGGTGTGGATCAAGGTTTCAGACTAAATGCTGTACAGCTGTAGTAGATGATAAAACCTTATGTAACTGAAGATGATGTAATGTATTCTTTGATTGGTCCCACAACTGTACATAAGTCATGTGAAAATGGGACATTGTATATGCTGCAAGTCAGATCACTTTTTCCTATGTTGTGTGTTGTATCATGTCATGTTACCACATGAATGTCTATTCTCTATGTATATATGTAAATAGACTAAGTTAATTTTTACTCTCTCAGTATCATAGTGCCATAGTATCTCTGCTAACCATTATCTCCTCACTCTGCTAATGTTATGAGAATACACGTTTATGACGATCGCCCCACATCACTCCTGTCCATTTTATAGGAAGGAAAATTATGTTTTGTATACCATCAAAGAAACGCCTAATGAAAAATCTGAATTACAGTATTGAGAAGGAGTGAACTCCAGTACAACCCGGAGAAAGTCAAAAGTAGCCTTACTCTATCACCAGAGCAACAAGAAAAAGCAAGAGCCTTGCTGCTAAAATACAAGCGTCTTTTCTAATAAGCCTAGTGTAACCAAGGGTGTAGTGCATAAAATAGATACCTGGGGAGAGCACAAAATCCACCTTGAAACAGTGCTACAGAGACTACATGAGGCTGGTTTAACAGTTAAAGCAACTAAATGCCAACTGGAGAGCTCAGAATTAAAATATTTAGACCATGTAGTAGGTGGAGGCATCAAACCCCTTGAATCCAAAATAGAGGCTATTAACAATTGGCCCAAGCCAACATCAAAAAAAAGAGAGAGAGAGCTTTTCTAGGGTTAGCCGGCTACCACCCCTGTCTAATCTAATCCACAAAAGACAAGCTGAGAAAATCCACTGCGAGGAAGCCTTTAACAAATTGAAGACAGTGCTGACAGTCCTGAGAGCCCCAAACTTCCAACACAAGTTTACAATCTTCATGGATGCGTCCAACATCAGGCTGGGAGCCGTGCTGAGCCAAGCTGACGATGACGGAAACCATCATCCTGTGACCTACCTCAGGAAGAAACTGCAGGCGGGTGAGAGGCATTTATCTACGACTGAGCAGGTGTGCCTAGCCATAGTCTGGGCATTGCAAAAACTGATACCATATATCTGGGGAAGACATTTTGTACTATGCACTGACCATTCCCCACTTTTGTGGCTAAGGATTATTCGGGCTAATAACAACAAACTGTTGAAGTGGGCCCTACTCTTTCAGGACTTTGATTTTGAAAACCGCAATGTGAAAGGAACCCAGAACATAGTGGCTGATGCGTTTTCTTGAAGACCAAAGGAATAACGGATGGATGGAAAAGAAAAGGTGTAACGTTGTAATGTTGTAAGAAATGTTCTGTTTGGATACTAGTTTTGAGAAGTGATTAAACTACAATGTCTTGATGGGGGAAAATGGTAAGTAATGGTTTAAATGTAAAAGTAATGTGAGTAGTATTAAGACAATTAATGCAAATGGTTATAATTGTATTGATTGGTTTAAATGTTTAAAATGATAAGTTTGATCTGTTAAACATAGTGAGAGAAAATCTAAAATAAGTTCTGCAGAAGCATTGTATAAGGTAAATATATTATGTTAAAGAGTAACGTATGGTACATGATTTAATAGTTAACATGTTATTGTAATGATAGTTTGGAGGAACTGTTCCCTGCAAATTTCATTGTTCATAAGGTTAAATTATAAGGTTTCCCCCATGAACCAAACTTTTCTTAGGGGGGAGGTATGTGACGATCGCCTCACGTCACTCCTATCACTCACACCCATGATCTCATTTGCATGAGCCTATGAGAGGAGTGGAGGGGTGGAGTCAGCAGATATAAGAAGGTGTGGCAGGGAGAAATAGAATAGGCAGAAAGCAGCAGAGAGAGATGCATAGTCAGGGAGATAGCAAGAAAAAATAATAATAGAGATAAACTGTTCAAGATAAATAGATAGAGAAGGTGGTGAAGGTGGCAACATACATGATATATGATATTTGAATGATTTGATTGTATGCAATGAATAAAGAATATCTGTGATTTAAATTAAATTTAATACCTTTCAATTAATCAGTTCTGTTGGCTGCAACCTGACAAGTGTCTGACTAAAGTTTGTTATGTATTGTGGATGAAGGAAATCCACTGGTGGCAGTGAGAAAAAGGGGAACGTCCCAATTTTTATCTGCTGGTGGGAAGACATGGTGTGAGCCCTTTGTTTGGGAAAACAAGCAGGGGTTAAGTGGTAAACGTCACAACATTATAATCAAAAATCTCAACAGACTATTTGTATTGGTCTATGTATGTTTCATGTTACATTTGACTTGGACATAGACTTGGGGTATGTTATATGTGGACCCCATTTGAATGATACAGATCTATCTACAAAATTATACATTAAACTAAAAAAATGATAGGCATCTCCGTTATCTTTAAATAACAGTAGCTATTTAGAAATTAAGCTGCTGGGAGTAGCCAGAGCTGCTTGAGCTGGAGACAGCATAGAAGGAAAGGGCTCCAAAGCCTAACAAAGAAACAAAGAGATCTCATTAGGGATTTGTAAAGGCCAAGAACATGGCAGTTATTACAGCCCAGAAAACAGGTGCTGGACTCAACAATGCTTCCAGTAGTAAATGCAATCAGCCTAGTAAACGCCAAAGAACAATAGTTGACTACTGCATGCCTCTAACTTCCACTTGTCCTCAGAACTATTCCAACTCTCACAGCCAGACACCCCCAAGGGAATTTGCTTCAAGTATTCCATCTACCTGGGCCATCAAGATTTGAATACGAATGCCAGTAACTTTCAATGTGATGATGTGGTCAATGACATTTTCTCTGGTTACTTGATTGGCAATTGGTCAGTGGACCCAGATATCCAAGACAGAATCCCAATGTCAACAAGGGGCTCGCCTGACAATAATTTCAATCCACCAAGTAGTGATCTAAGAGGCGTATCTATGGGAGTACCTACAGACAAATCTTTTTTATATAAACATTTTATTAGTTTTTCAATCTATCTACATTAGTTTGTGCTTGTCAAACATTGTGTTACATATTTTGCTTACAATGATTTGTTTTTTGCATCTCAGTGTCTTCCCAGTTATCCCCCAAATTCCAAACATCTTTCAAACATTCAAACCATTCATATACATATTTTGTTATATAATATGGCTATTATCATAACACTGCTTTCATAATATACAATATTCTCAAGTTTTCTAATAGCATTCTTATTAAAGGTAGTTCCAGATCCATACTCCAGCTTTATATCTAGTTTAGTTTACCTAAAGCGAATTACATCTTTATCCTGATTAGGGCTCCCTTATTTAAATTTAATTCTACTTTTTAATATAAAGAATACAGTATACCCTTTTACAATTCTCGATGTTAAATATATACATGTTTTCCAACATTAAGGGGCCCCTTCTCATTTTTCCCTTTTTCATCTTTCTAAGAAATTCCCTCTCTCATTTCCCTATTTTCACTCTGTGTTTTTGTGTCTCTAAGCATTATGCCATCTTTCATGCCCTCTGAAACTATTTTGTGCATCTGGTTTATGTCCACTAGCTCTTTAAGCACTTGGTCTATCTTTGATGGATTTTCCAGGCTTTTTTTGGTTAATTTTACAATGTTTGTCCCCTCGTCTTCCCTTAGTACTCTCCTCTAGTCCAAAATTGAGGTTTCTTTTAGGTTGGTTTCCTCCAGCTCCTCTTTTGATTGGCATACATCATCTGGCACATTTCCTTCTTCGTTGTTCCCAATTGCTTGTTGACTATAATTTTCCCGATGTTGATTGGATAATTTTGCCTCTTGGTAGCGGGATCTCACTATTTCTAGTATTGTTTGAAGAGTAGATTTTGTTTCCTCCCAAAATTGTCCTTGTGCCATTCTGTTCCAGATGCCCACAAGCTTAAGCCAAAGTTCAAGGCCCCCAAGTCTCACAGTCCAGTTCGATGTAGAATGCAATGGTTGTATCCGCGGTCTGATGGCCTAATTTCCACGGGTTTATGCCAGCTTGTCAGTTTGGCTAAATAGGCCTGGACCAAAATTCAGAAGCACCAAGTCTTACAGTTCAATTCTGTGTTTGTAGCCATGTCCTGGTAGCCTAATGCCCACATGTCTGCATCGGCAAAAACTGAGATTCCAAGTCTCTGGAGATAGTTCCAAAAGGTTCACTTTGGGCCAAGGTACCGTTTAAAGAAAAATCCACTTTAGAGTTAATTTTATCCAGCCAGGCATTAAAAAAATCAAAGAGAAATGAACAGGAATGTTCAAGGTCAGTGTTTCTAGGCGTTATGCCAAAAGAGTTCAGGTAGACAAAACATGAGTCAAAACTTGTCTAGTAATAACCTATGAGAAAATTCCCAAATTACAATGTTCTTAAAGTATTTTTAAATGCATTTGAATGAGTACAGTAGTTAATTCCAATTAATCTTCATAATATTTTTTCATATCAACTATCCTCTCTCCAGATTATCTGCCACTAATAATTCATGAGAGTGATAGAAGGTTCTTTTTCCTATATATAGGAATTGTATTGTCCAGGGGTAATCACAAGCAATTAGTTATCTCACCCAGAGTAACGTTGATGTTGTATCGCTTGATTGTTGTTCTCATTAATCGGCTGCCGACGACTTGCAAGCAAAGGTTTGCTTGTTTCTGCCCGTTGGCTGATTAGGGAGTTTCCTGGATAGAACGGAGGTGACCGCCGTCTCCCCCGTGATCAACAGGCTTCCCCCCCAGTTCACCACCTCTCCGGGGTGGTTCCGACACCATATGGTGTCCCAAGCAGGTCAGAATTTCAGCCCAGGGGACAGAGCTCTGTCCTCCTGCTGCTGTCTCGTCGCGGTGTCAAGCCGGAAGTCCCTACAGACAAATCTTATGGGTCCAATAATGAATTATGCCACTACTCCTCCCAGTAGTCCTGGCTTCCCTGCCAGTAATTCAGACCCTTATTAGCAGACAAGCAGGAGAAGGAGAGGGGGCAGAATCTGACTGTGATGCATCATCAGCCTTGCAGTATCTCGGGCCTCTTGAGTTTTAAAGAGAAGGCTGGAAAGTTTTCAGAGAATCCCCAGAAGGTAATCCAATACTGTACTGCCCTCTTCCAGACCCACTGCCCTACGTGATTGGATGTGAAGGCCCTACTGCCCATTCTCCTTAACGAAGTGGAATTTCAGATGGTTGTTCAACAGGCTACTAAGTAAGCACAGGAAGCAGGTACCAACAGCTGCTGAAACGTTCCTTTGGGACAAAAATCCCCTTTGGAATGCTAACCATCCTGACCAGTTGCAGAAACTTGCTGCAGGCTATGCAGACCACAGTTGTAGTGACTCCTAATTGGTCAAAGGTTGATGATATCTGGCAGGGAGATAAGAAATCGCCCTCCAAGTTCTTACAAATACTTAGAGCAGATATTGTGGGACTGATGGGGCTCACTTCCAACTTCCCTCCGCCTTGTCCCATCCAGTGGCGGAGGCAGAAGGAGATGGAGGCAAAGGAGCATTCATACACACGGGTGCCTCTTGCTGCTGCCTCCCCCGCCCACCCAATCACCTCCTCCAGTGGGACTGACGGGGCTCAGCAGGAGGCAGAGGCAAATGAGCACTCTCGTGTACTCAGGCAACTCTTCCTGCTGCTGCCGAATCACCTCTTCCAGCGATCATCTCCTTAGGACAAGGCAGCGACATGAGCTAGAGGCAGCAGCAGCAGGAGACGGAGGTGAAGGAGCAGTTGCCCATTAACTGCTCCTCCACCTCCATCAAGGGTCAAAATTAGGGGGTCATTTTATACATTGGGTCATATATACGGAAAAATATGGTATCTGTGGGGAATCTTTCATGAGCATGTATGACTCTGGAAAGAATGGGGACTTCTGAATGCAAAGGGTTTTCCAATAAAGCATGGACTGGTCATTGCACAACTCTTAGATACTGTACATCTTCCAAGAGAACTTTCATTGCTTCACTGCTGGAGACATCATGATAGTAAAGAACTGATTGCTGAAGACAACCACATGGCTGACCTCACTGTCAAGGTGGCCGCATGGACACTCCAGCCTTGCAGAGTAAACCAAATGACTCTTGGTCTTGAAATTCCCTCGGGTTCAGAGTACAGTTCGGAAGCAGCAGCAGACACCCAGGATCACGCTTTTCAGACTGGTCCTGATGGGTGGTATCAACATCCAACAGATGGCACTACATACGTCCTATTGAAGCTTGTACAACCCCATGTCTTCATCTTCAGTCCCACCTAGCAGAAGAGTCCTTGATATACCTCTGGAAACAGTATTTCGCTACTCTGGCTCCTGTCAGATCTGTGGCAGCACAAATTGCTCATTCCCACATTACCTGTTAGTGCAGCAATGGACATCAACTCCCAGAGATCCAAAAACACATCACTAACCCTTCTTTGTTTCTTGGCCAGTACTGGCATGTTGACTTTTCTGAGTTACCCTAACACTCAGGCTGCTGTTATTTACTTGTTTTTGTCAGTAAATTCTCAGGATGGGCCGAGGCTTTCTCAGCCAGGACTTCTAAAGCCAGAGAGGTGACTAAAGCCCTCCTTCAAGACATGGGACCTGGGTGGGGTCTACCACTAGGACTTGTCAGTGACCGGTGTTACATACAGCACTGATGTTACCTGTCTGTCATGGGTTGGAGGGAAAGTTCCATCCTATGGGGAGTGGAAGGCGGGACATCAGGAGGAGGGGCTGTACTGTATATATATGTGGAGCTTGTGTGGAGAAGTTAGGAGAAGCTGGGAAGGAGAAGCTGGGAAGAAGAAGCTGGAGTGGGAGTCTGTGTGTCAGACAGGGTACTACTGTGTGTCAGTCAGTACCTACCTGATAGGTTCAGGTGTCTTTATGGGTAGCCAGAACTGATAGGTTCAGGGTCTGGGTTTTATTTAAAAGTGTTCTGTGTGAACCAAACTGGTGTATGTATGATTGAGACTAAGCCACGTTACTGTATCTTATTCACTTGATCATTTTATTTTCCCTGTGTGTTATTTAAATAAACCTTATTCCTTTGTTTGTTAAAAATCCATTCCTGGTCTGTGTGACTCCTTACAGGGAATGGTTGGTGGCAGCTTAGTGAAACTGTGGCATATCCCAGTAGGTCTGGGGTTGTCACATTGATTGGTGGCCAGCGTGTGGGATACGACTGGTCCAGTTGTCCAGTGGTCCAGCAAAGCCTTGGCAAGTGTGCCCAGAGCAAGGGGGGTCTAGTCAGGGACAATCTGAGAGCGCGTAGGTAATCTTCTAGGCTTACCTCACGGGGAGGTAGGCTAGTGGAAGAACGGGTAACCTCAGATTGGGGACTAGATTAGGGAGCTCTGAGGCAACCTGTTTTGGCGGGAAAAAGCTGAGGCAAAGCTGAGTGAAGTAGCAGTGATCTAGCCTGTCTGCTGAGAGGCCTAGCAGAAGGGGGTTGGACTCTGGCTGGCAACAGTTGCAAGTTAGTGCTGAAGGAACAGCAGCAATCTATAGAAGGCTGGTTCTGAGGCAAAAGAGAAAAAAAAAGTGGTCGCTTTATTTTGAGGCTTGACTTTTGAAAGCAGCCTGTTCTGGGGGGGGATTATGCCCTTGACTCGAAGCCAAATGGCGGAAATGGATGAAGTGAAAGACCCACAGGTGGACCAAGGTTCTGAGGATGAATTTGGCTCAGTGCAGGATGAGAGCACGGGAGAACAGAACCCAGAACTCAGAAAAATGCTCCTAGCCCAACAGCATGAACTGAGGGTGAGGGAAATGGAGCAAAGGGAAAGGGAGAAACAAAGACAATTTGAAATGGAATTGGAGAGAGAGAAAATGGCGTTTGAGTTAAGAAAATTGGAACTGATGAACCAGAATAATAATAACAATAGGGATTCTGAGGTGGGCCAATTGTCTAAAACTGACCTGAAGAAATTCCCTCTGTACCACAAGGGAGATTGCCCTGAGGTGTTCTTTTCCCTCGTGGAAAGAGCGTTTGTGGACTTCTCAGTGAGGGAAACTGAGAAGATGACCATTATGCGATCTTTAATCAGTGGCAGCCTGGCAGAAGTCTATGCAGAGATGCCAGAGGAACTGCTAAAAGACTTCGCTGAGTTTAAAAAACTGGTGTTTGCCAGACATGGGATAAATGCAGAACAGCTGAGGCAAAGATTCAGGTCACTCACAAAGAAACCAGAGCAGACTTTTACCCAAGTGGGGGCCCAACTGGTGAGGCTGCTAGAGAAATGGCTATCTCAGGAGGGGACAGAGACCTTCCAGCAGCTCAAAGACCTGATAGCGCTGGAACAGTTTTATTCAGTCCTGCATGGGGAACTGAAGTTCCAGGTGAGGGAAAGGAAACCGAAATCTGTGGCAGAAGCGGCGGAGATCGCAGATTTTATTTCCCAAATAAGAAAGCCCTTAGGTGAGGGGAAATCGATAGGTAAACCTAAAGAAACCTACAGCAAGTACTCTCAGGGACCAGGGAAAAACCAGCAAGGGGGAGGGGCCCATGTTGAAGGGAAGCCCTCAGACATGAAACCACAAAGACCTCAGATTTTGGAGGGAAAACCAAAACCAGATGAGAAAGACTCCAAGTACAGCAGAAAATGTTATTTCTGTCAAGGAAAGGGCCATCTAATCTCAGAGTGTGAGAAATTAAAGCAGCTAAAAGGAAATGTGCCTCATGATTTGAGTGGAACCAAGCCAAAAGCTGTGTTCTGTGTCCAGAAAGAGCAAAGCTCCTTGCCATTGAGGGAGCCTGTTGCCATGGCTACTCAATCTGGAACAGATACTTCTGCTGATCAAGCTGAGGAAAATGGTCCTCTTGTGGAGGTCAAGCGCTGCTTACTAGTGAGAACAGATTCACAGTTGTTTGAAACCGCAGGGGTGGACGTAGGAATACTTGACCATCAGTATAGGGGGCTAAGGGATACTTGTTCCCAGGTGACCCTGTGCCATCCAGATATTATTCCTAGGGAGTATATAATCCCGAATGAGAGCCTAAAGGTGGCAGGGATTGAGGGGCAGGTGATCTCACTGCCAGTAGCGGAGGTACCTGTGAACTTTCAAGGCTGGAGGGGAGTTTGGCGGCTAGCGATTTCATCGGCTCTGCCAGCAGCCGTGCTCGTGGGAAATGACCTGGCTGAACATGTGAAACGGGTGCTAGTGATTACACGCTCACAAGCTACCACGGGGACAGTTCAGGGGGGTACTGATTGTTACATACAGCACTGATGTTACCTGTCTGTCATGGGTTTGGAGGGAAAGTTCCATCCTATGGGGAGTGGAAGGCGGGACATCAGGAGGAGGGGCTGTACTGTATAAATATGTGATGCGTGTGTGGAGAAGCTAAGCAGACGAAGCAGCAGCTGGGAAGAAGGAGTTGGTGTGGGAGTCTGTGTGTCAGACAGGGTACTACTGTGTGTCAGAGTACCAACCTGATAGGTTCAGGTGTCTGTTGGTTAGCCAGAACTGATAGGTTCAGGGTCTGTGCTTTAAGTTAAGGTTCTGGGTGAACCAAACTGTATGCTTGTATGAGTGAGAATAAGCCACGTTACTTTATCCTATTCACCTGATTGTTTTATTTACCCTGTGTGTATTTAAAATAAACCTTATTCTTTTTATTGTTTAAAAATCCATCCCTGGTCTGTGTGACTTCTTAAAGGGAATGGTTGGTGGCAGCTTAGTGTAACTGTGTGGCAGATCCCAGTAGGTCTGGGTTTGTCACATTGATTGGTGTCCAGCGGTGGGATACGACTGGTCCAGTTGGCCAGTGGTCCAGCAAAGCCTTGGCAAGTGTGCCCAGAGCAAGGGGGGTCTAGTCAGGGACAGTCTGAGGCGCGTAGGTAATCTTCTAGGTGTACCTCACGGGGAGGTGCGCTAGTAGAAGAACGTGCCAACTGGGGAGACTTAGATTAAGGTGCTCTGAGGCAGCCTAGTTTTGGCGGGAAAAAGCTGAGGCAAAACTGCATAGTAACAGTGAGCTAGCTTGCCAGCTGAGAGGCCCAGCAGAGGGGGGTAAGCTCTGACTCGATACTGTTGCAAGTAGTGCTGAAGAACAGCAGCAATCTCTAGGGAAAGCTGGTTCTGAGGCAAGAAGGAAAAAAGTGGTCGTTTTATTCTGAGGCTTGACTTTTAAAGCAGCCTGTTCTGAGGGGGGATTATGCCCTTGACTCGAAGCCAGATGGCCGAAATGAGTGAAGTGAAAGACCCCCAGATTGACCAAGGTTCTGAGGATGAATTTGGCTCAGTGCAGGGTGACAGCACAGGAGAGCAGAACCCAGAACTTAGAAAATTGATCCTAGCCCAACAGAATGAACTGAGGGTGAGGGAAATGGAAATCAGAAGAAAAGAAAGAGCTGAAATCAGTCAGGCAGAGGCAGATGCCAAGACAAGGGGAATGGACATGAGGATCAAACAGATGGAACTGAAACTCCAAATTAGAATGGTACAATTAGAATTGAAGTTCCTAAATAAGTTTATTAACAATTTATCAGTGGAAGAAATGTCAAAGAAAGAAAAGTATGAGGCTCAGGCCAGACAAAGTGAGCAAGATCTTGAAAAATATAATCAGCAAAAAGACATTAAATTAAAAGAAATCAGAGATAAGACGGAAGAAAAAGTAAAAGAGATAAAAGCTAGGGCTGAGGAAGAAATTTTACAGATCAGGGCTGAGTTTGAGGCCAAGCAAAAGGAGCTGGATTTGAGAAAAAAAGGGAAAAGCCAGCAAGGGGGAGGGGCCCATGGTGAAGGGAAGCCCTCAGACATGAAACTAAGACCTCAGATTTTGGAGGGAAAACCAAAACAAGATGAGAGAGAATCAAAATACACCAGAAAATGTTATTTCTGTCAGGGAAAGGGTCATCTAATTTCAGAGTGTCAGAAATTAAAGCAGCTAAAAGGAATGGTGCCTCAGGATTCTAGTGGGACCAAGCCAAAAGCTGTGTTCTGTGTCCAGAAAGAGCAAGGCTCAGTGTCATTGAGGGAGCCTGTTGCTATGGCTACTCAGTCTGGAACAGCTACCTCTGCTGATCAGGCTGAGGAAAATGGTCCTTTTATGGAGGTAAAGCGCTGCTTGCTGATAAAAACAGATTCTCAGTTGTTTCAGACAGCCGGGGTGGATGTAGGAATACTTGACCGTCAGTATAGGGGGCTGCGGGACACTTGTTCCCAGGTAACCCTGTGCCATCCAGATATCATCCCTAGGGAGTTTATAATCCCAAATGAGAGCATAAAGGTGGCAGGGATTGAGGGGCAGGTAATCTCTCTACCAGTAGCTGAGGTACCTGTCAACTTTCAAGGCTGGAGGGGCGTTTGGCGGCTAGCGATTTCATCTACTCTGCCAGCAGCCGTGCTCGTGGGAAATGACCTGGCTGAACATGTGAAACGGGTGCTAGTGATTACACGCTCACAAGCCACCACGGGGACAGTTCAGGGGGGTAATGATGAGCCAGAGACGGAAGCAGAGGGGAGTTCAGAAGCTGTGGTGGAAACCTTAACCACAGACAGCAGATTTGGACAGGAGCAAAAGGCAGACGCCACTCTCCAAAAGTGTTTTGAACAGGTGACTGACGCCCAGCTAACACCTGAAACCCCAGTGAGATTTCTGGAGAAAAAGGGGATTTTATATAGAGAAACCCTGAGGAATATCTCAAAAGGGGGAGATGGGATCAGAAGTCAGCTGGTGGTACCTGAAAAGTATCGCCCCATGATCTTACAAAGGGGGCACTCTGACATGTTTGCTGCGCACTTAGGAGTGAACAAAACACAGCAGAGAATCACACAGAATTTCTACTGGCCTGACATAGGGAAGCAGATCAGGGAGTTCTGTAAACAATGTGATGTGTGTCAAAGGCAGGGGAATAACCGCGACAGGACCAAAGCAAAGTTGTGCCCTTTGCCTGTGATTGACACTCCGTTCAAATGCATAGGGGTGGATATTGTGGGACCTTTGCCCAAGGCCACAAAGAGGGGGAACAGGTTCATTCTAACCATTGTGGACCATGCCACAAGGTATCCTGAAGCCATACCCTTGACTAACATTGAAACTAACACAGTGGCCGATGCTTTGGTGGGGTACATGTCCAGGATGGGATTTGCCTCAGAGATAATCACAGATTTGGGCGCATCGTTCACATCAAAGCTCATGAAACGCTTATGGCAAATCTGTGGAATTAAGCACAAGGAAACCACTGCCTATCATCCGGAAAGTAATGGGTTAACTGAGAAGTTCAATGGGACTCTAATGCGCATGATTAGGGCTTACTTGGCAGAGAATCCAAACAATTGGGACCAGAAGCTGCAATCCCTTTTGTTTGCTTATCGATCAGTGCCACAAGCCAGTACCGGGTTCAGTCCATTTGAACTTTTATTTGGAAGAAGGGTGAAAGGGCCCCTTGATTTGATCAAACAAAATTGGGAGCAGATCACCCAGGATGATCCACAAGACGTTGTGACTTACATAGACACCTTGATGAATGACCTAAAGAGAAATCTAGAGCTGGCAGCAGAAAACCTGCAAGCTCAGAAGGTCAGACAGAAAACATGGTATGACCACAAAGCTAGAGAGAGGCACTTTGACCCAGGGGAGGAAGTGCTTTGGCTTAGGCCCGGCAGAGAGAATAAACTGCAGCTCAAATGGGCAGGACCATATAGGGTCATTTCCAAGATGTCAGACCTGAACTACCTAATAGAGCAGGAGGAGAACCAAGCAAGGAGGGTGGTTCATGTGAATGCCCTAAAACCCTACTACAGAGGGGAACAGAGGGTTTTATTCGCGATAAAAGCAGCTGAGAGTGAGGAAGCTGAATTACCCTTCTGGGAGGGTAGAGGGGAAGTAAAATACAACCCAGAGGAGGTAAAGATCAGTCCTGCACTCACCCAAGACCAGCAGCAAGAACTAAAAATGCTGCTTAGTAAATATCAACAGGTGTTTTCCAACAAGCCGGGGATAGTGAAGGGAGTGATGCATCGGATCCACACAGGGGATGCACCCCCGCAGGCAGTATCCCCATACCGAGTAACGGGACCCTATAGGGACAAGGTGCGGAAGGAGCTGGACGAGATGCTGAGGGAGAACATAATCGTCCCCTCTTCTAGTCCTTGGTCCTCTCCGATAGTCCTTGTGGACAAGCCTGATGGGAGCATTAGGTTTTGTGTCGATTACAGGAAATTAAACCGTGTAACCACTCCTGATGCCTACCCAATGCCCAGGCTAGACAACCTGATTGAAACCATAGGGGGTTGTCGGTTCATCTCATCATTGGACCTGGTAAAGGGATATTGGCAATTAAGAATTGATCCCAGGGATCAAGAAAAGACTGCCTTTTGCAGCCCTTTTGGTCTCTATGAGTTTCGAGTCCTGAGCTTTGGTCTCAGAAATGCACCAGCCACATTCCAAAGGCTGATGGACCAGACCTTGGCAGGGCTCAGTGACTTTACAGTGGCCTACATTGACGACATAGGGATCTTCAGTAATACTTGGGAAGATCACCTGATACACCTGGAGTTAGTGCTGCAGAGGTTAAGTGCAGCAGGGCTAACAGTAAAGGCCAGCAAGTGTCAGCTGGGTAGCCCAGAAATAAAATACTTGGGTCACATGGTAGGGGGAGGAGTGATAAAACCCCTGGAGGCCAAAATAGAAGCTGTTCGTGATTGGCCTAGACCCAACACCAAGAAAAAAGTCAAATCATTTCTTGGGTTGGTGGGCTACTACAGAAAGTTCATCCCGAAGTTTAGCGAGATTGCGGCTCCGCTGACCGATCTGACGAGGAAGACGGCTGATGACCGCATCCCGTGGACCAGCGACTGTGAGGCGGCGTTCCAGAGGTTGAAGGAGGCGTTAATCAACTATCCAGTCCTGCGTGCTCCAGACTTCGACCGGGAGTTCATCATCTACACCGATGCGTCTAACAGCGGGGTAGGAGCAGTTCTGTGCCAGGAGGATGAGAATGGTGACCAACATCCAGTGTCCTACCTGAGTAGGAAACTTCAAAAAGGTGAGAGACATTTGGCAACCGTGGAGAAGGAGTGTTTGGCCATAGTCTACGCGATCCAGAAGGCCAAGCCTTACATCTGGGGAAGACATTTTGTTCTGTGCACTGACCATTCACCACTGCAATGGTTAAAGACAATGAAAACCCACAATAGCAAACTTATGAGGTGGGCTTTAAACCTACAGGACTATGACTTTGAAGTGAAGGTGGTCAGAGGGTCAGTGAACTGTGTTGCTGACGCCTTATCAAGAAGACCTGAAGAATGAAGACGGCGAAAGAACATGGACTATGTGTATATAATGCTGATAAAAAGTAAAGTGTACCTGGTTTTGAATTTGGTTTGTATGAATAAAGGTAAATTGATGTAATGTATATGGTAAATGTTTAAATGCATAATTGCTTTGGTTAACTTAGAGTGTAAGGATAAGTAAGTATTATATGGTATGTATAACTGTTGTTGTGTGTTTTATCAAGGTTGTTTTTTGGTGAAAAGCACCTTAGCTTTCCCCCTACAAAACAACTTATAAAGAGGGGAGGTGTTACATACAGCACTGATGTTACCTGTCTGTCATGGGTTTGGAGGGAAAGTTCCATCCTATGGGGAGTGGAAGGCGGGACATCAGGAGGAGGGGCTGTACTGTATAAATATGTGATGCGTGTGTGGAGAAGCTAAGCAGACGAAGCAGCAGCTGGGAAGAAGGAGTTGGTGTGGGAGTCTGTGTGTCAGACAGGGTACTACTGTGTGTCAGAGTACCAACCTGATAGGTTCAGGTGTCTGTTGGTTAGCCAGAACTGATAGGTTCAGGGTCTGTGCTTTAAGTTAAGGTTCTGGGTGAACCAAACTGTATGCTTGTATGAGTGAGAATAAGCCACGTTACTTTATCCTATTCACCTGATTGTTTTATTTACCCTGTGTGTATTTAAAATAAACCTTATTCTTTTTATTGTTTAAAAATCCATCCCTGGTCTGTGTGACTTCTTAAAGGGAATGGTTGGTGGCAGCTTAGTGTAACTGTGTGGCAGATCCCAGTAGGTCTGGGTTTGTCACACTGATGAGCCAGAGACGGAAGCAGAGGGGAGTTCCGAAGCTGTGGTGGAAACCTTAACCACAGACAGCCGATTTGGCCAAGAGCAAAAGGCAGACGCCACTCTCCAAAAGTGTTTTGAACAGGTGACAGACGCCCAGCTAACACCTGAAACCCCAGTGAGATTTCGTGAGGAAAAGGGAATTTTATATAGAGAGACCCTGAGGAATATCTCAAAAGGGGGAGATGGGATCAGAAGTCAGCTAGTGGTACCTGAAAAGTATCGCCCCATGATCTTACAAAGGGGGCACTCTGACATGTTTGCTGCGCACTTAGGGGTGAACAAAACACAGCAGAGAATCACACAGAATTTTTACTGGCCTGAAATAGGGAAGCAGATCAAGGAGTTCTGTAAACAATGTGATGTGTGTCAGAGGCAGGGGAATAACCGTGACAGGACCAAAGCAAAGTTGTGCCCTTTGCCTGTGATTGACACTCCGTTCAAATGCATAGGGGTGGATATTGTGGGACCTTTGCCCAAGGCCACAAAGAGGGGGAACAGGTTCATTCTCACCATTGTGAACCATGCCACGAGGTACCCTGAAGCCATTCCCTTGACTAACATTGAAACTAACACAGTGGCAGATGCCTTGGTGGGGTATATGTCCAGGATGGGATTTGCATCAGAAATAATCACAGATTTGGGCACATCGTTTACATCGAAGCTCATGAAACGGTTATGGCAAATCTGTGGAATTAAGCACAAGGAAACCACTGCCTATCACCCTGAAAGTAATGGGTTAACGGAGAAGCTCAATGGGACTCTGATGCGCATGATTAGGGCTTACTTGGCAGAGAATCCAAACAATTGGGACCAGAAGCTGCAATCCCTTTTGTTTGCTTATCGATCAGTGCCACAAGCCAGTACCGGGTTCAGTCCGTTTGAACTGTTGTTTGGGAGAAGGGTGAAAGGGCCACTTGATTTGATCAAACAAAATTGGGAGCAGGTCACCCAGGATGACCCACAAGATGTTGTGACATATATAGACTCCTTAAGGAATGACCTAAAGAGAAACCTAGAGCTAGCAGCAGAAAACCTGCAAGCTCAGAAGGTCAGACAGAAAACCTGGTATGACCACAAAGCCAGGGAGAGGCACTTTAACCCAGGGGAGGAAGTGCTTTGGCTTAGGCCCTGCAGAGAGAACAAACTGCAGCTCAAATGGGCAGGACCATATAGGGTCATTTCCAAGATGTCAGATCTGAACTACCTTATAGAGCAGGAGGAACACCAAGCAAGGAGGGTGGTACATGTGAATGCCCTAAAACCCTACTACAGAGGGGAACAGAGGGTTTTATTTGCAATAAAAGCAGCTGAGAGTGAGGAAGCTGAATTACCCTTCTGGGAGGGTAGAGGGGAAGTAAAATACAACCCAGATGAGGTAAAGATCAGTCCTGCACTCACCCAAGACCAGCAGCAAGAACTAAAAATGCTGCTCATCAAATATCAAAAGGTGTTTTCCAATAAGCCGGGGATAGTGAAGGGAGTGATGCATCGGATCCACACAGGGGATGCACCCCCGCAAGCAGTATCCCCATACCGAGTGACAGGACCCTATAGGGACAAGGTGCGGAAGGAGCTGGACGAGATGCTTAGGGATAACATAATCGTCCCCTCTTCTAGTCCTTGGTCCTCTCCGATAGTCCTAGTGGACAAGCCTGATGGGAGCATTAGGTTTTGTGTAGATTACAGGAAATTAAACCGCGTAACCACTCCTGATGCCTACCCAATGCCCAAGCTAGACAACCTGATTGAAACCATAGGGGGTTGTCGGTTCATTTCATCATTGGACCTGGTAAAGGGATATTGGCAATTAAGGATTGATACCAGGGATCAAGAAAAGACCACATTTTGCAGCCCTTTTGGTCTCTATGAGTTTAGAGTCCTGAGTTTTGGTCTCAGAAATGCACCAGCCACATTCCAAAGGCTGATGGACCAGACCTTAGCAGGGCTCAGTGACTTTACTGTGGCCTACATTGACGATATAGGGATCTTCAGCAATACCTGGGAAGATCACCTGAAACACCTGGAGTTAGTGCTGCAGAGGTTAAGTGCAGCAGGGCTAACAGTAAAGGCCAGCAAGTGTCAGCTGGGTAGCCCAGAAATAAAATACTTGGGTCACATAGTAGGGGGAGGAGTGATAAAACCCCTAGAGGCCAAGATAGAAGCAGTTCGTGATTGGCCCCGGCCCAACACCAAGAAAAAAGTCAAATCATTTCTTGGGTTGGTGGGCTACTACAGAAAGTTCATCCCGAGGTTTAGCGAGATAGCGACTCCGCTGACCGATCTGATGCGGAAGAAGACTGATGACCGCATCCCGTGGACCAGCGACTGTGAGGAGGCGTTCCAGAGGTTGAAGGAGGCCCTCATCAATTATCCAGTGCTGTGTGCTCCAGACTTCGACCGGGAGTTCATCATCTACACCGATGCGTCTAACAGTGGGGTAGGAGCAGTTCTTTGCCAGGAGGATGAAAATGGTGACCAGCATCCAGTGTCCTACCTGAGTAGGAAACTCCAGAAAGGTGAGAGACATTTGGCAACCGTGGAAAAGGAGTGCCTGGCCATAGTCTACGCGATCCAGAAGGCCAAACCTTACATCTGGGGAAGACATTTTATTCTGTGCACTGACCATTCACCACTGCAATGATTAAAGACAATGAAAACCCACAATAGTAAACTTATGAGGTGGGCTTTAAACCTGCAAGACTATGACTTTGAAGTGAAGGTGGTCAGAGGGTCAGTGAACTGTGTTGCTGACGCCTTGTCAAGAAGACCCGAAGAATGAAGACGGTGAAGAAACATGGACTATGTATATATTTTGGTGACCAAAGGTTAAATGTACTTGTTTATTAAACATGCTTGGTTTGTATGAATAAAGGTAACTTGATGTATTGTAAATGGTAAATGTTTAAATGCCTAATTGATATGTTTATCCTAGAGTAAGTATGGTATTGTATGTTATTGTATAAATGTTTTTGTATGTTTTGGATCCAGGTTGTTTTTTGGAGAAAAGCACTTTAGCTTTCCCCCTACAAAACAACTTATAAAGAGGGGAGGTGTTACATACAGCACTGATGTTACCTGTCTGTCATGGGTTGGAGGGAAAGTTCCATCCTATGGGGAGTGGAAGGCGGGACATCAGGAGGAGGGGCTGTACTGTATATATATGTGGAGCTTGTGTGGAGAAGTTAGGAGAAGCTGGGAAGGAGAAGCTGGGAAGAAGAAGCTGGAGTGGGAGTCTGTGTGTCAGACAGGGTACTACTGTGTGTCAGTCAGTACCTACCTGATAGGTTCAGGTGTCTTTATGGGTAGCCAGAACTGATAGGTTCAGGGTCTGGGCTTTATTTAAAAGTGTTCTGTGTGAACCAAACTGGTGTATGTATGATTGAGACTAAGCCACGTTACTGTATCTTTATTCACTTGATCATTTTATTTTCCCTGTGTGTTATTTAAATAAACCTTATTCCTTTGTTTGTTAAAAATCCATTCCTGGTCTGTGTGACTCCTTACAGGGAATGGTTGGTGGCAGCTTAGTGAAACTGTGGCATATCCCAGTAGGTCTGGGGTTGTCACAACCGGGTCCCCATTTTTTGTCCAAAGTGTTGCAGCACCTAGTATCAACTCTGAACATCTCATGGCAGTTCCATACCACAGATCATCCCCAGCCAGTGGCATAGTTGAGAGAATGAATGGGTGCCTTAAGTTTCTTCTTGCAAAAATCTACCAAGAGACTAGCCTTAAGTAGCCACAGGCTCTTCCCTTGGCCCTCAATGTACTACGCACAACTCCCTCAGGGAAACTGAAAATATCACCCCTTGAGCGTATATTTCATCACCCCTGGCCCTTGGTTTCTGATCCAGGTGCCCAGAGGGGAGGATGTTTCGAGAGGCAGCTTTTTCAATATGTACAGTCTGTCTCGTTTCTTGTTTTCTTGTTCTGCAGCCCTCCAGAGCAAAGAAAGGAGTGGACAGTGAACCCTGATCATGTTCTGGATCTTAGACTTTTGTTCAAAAGACAGACGCCTGTGGACCCATGAGTTATTTGTATTGTTCTCCTTATTGCAATTGCTCTCTCAATTTGTTTCTTCTGTTTTCTCCGCCAGTTTCCCTGGATGGCCTCCCCTATTTATGACATGTTGTCAGTACATTCCAATTGGGAACATAACTTGTTTAATCAATTAGTGAATTATATACAGTCGTGTCCCGCTTTGACGATTACCCTGTTTAACAATGAATCCGCTTCACGATGTTTTTGCGATCACAAAAGTGATTGCAAAACGTTCGAATAGGGTTTTTTCGCTTAGCAATGATCAGTTTCCTGCTTCGGGAACCAATTCTTCGCTAAACAATGTTTTTTCAACAGCTGATCGGCGGTTTTCAAAATGGCCACCGGCTCTCAAAATGGTCCCCCACTTTTTTTAGGAGCCATTTTTCGTAAGATAGGCACCGGAAAATGGCCGCCCTGTGGAGGGTCTTCACTTTACGATGAGGTATTTCGCCCATTAGAACGCATTAGCTGGTTTCTAATGCATTCTAATGGGCTTTTTAATTTCACTTGATGAGGATTTCGCTTAACAGTGATTTCAACGGCACGGATTATCCTTGTCAAGCGAGGCACCACTGTATCTCACGTTGTTAATGTCAATAACTGTTGGGTGTGCAGCCATGAAGTATCTAGTGGCATGCAGGGCTTGTCCATCATACCCATGGGGCCCCTAACACTGAGAGGCTGGGATTACAATGGGCAGGAGGCAGATATATAATCTGTCTCTTTAATACCTCCCAGTATGCTCTGACCAAGTCTAGAGTGACCATTTGCTGCCCTTTGTGTGCAGTAGTATCCAGATGTCACCAGAGACCTTACTTTGTGGGGATGGCTGACTGATTGGCTCCCTGGATAGGGATGGTCATTATTTGCTGGGTTGGTCATTTACCTGGCCCTGTGTGTTCTGATCTCTTGCTGTATTCAGGTCACCCTTGCATTATGCAATGCATTTGCTCTCATCAAACGTGCTCTTCTTTTTATGAAATGAAACACCTTTGTGGACCTTGATGCTACATGCCTATCACAGCTTCTAAAGTGTAAGGAGGGAGCAAATGCCAAAAAAGTGCTTTGTAAGGAAGAATCAACATGCCTTAGAGATAAGCTGCTCTGCACATGGGTAACTGCTTTCCTGAGATGAAAGAAATTGTAACCAATGCGTATAATCCTTAAGGACCAATCAACTGCTGCATACTTTTTTTTTAGAATTGCATGAAACTTGAACCCTGTTGACCTCAGGGCCCCTACCCTGCTCGGCACCCAAGTGTGAAATCGTTTTACCTGAATTAACCTGTTGCACTTCCCTCCAAGAAACTGTCCACTTATTATTATTGCTTGAGACTTGGCTTAACAGAATTAGCTAAGACACCGAGCCCCAGGAGTAACAGTAGTTCTACAATATTTAAAGAGCAGTGTTTTATCTCTACCCATCAACTGTTGGTAAGTCATGTTAGGAGCTATTAATTTTTAGATGAATAATTATTTGTTAGGGTAGATACAAAAATGATGAACAGCTGCGAAAGCTCAGGAATGGCTGTGAGAATTTTGAGAGCCTCCTCTCATTTCCAACTGTGAGGGTTCGAATGTGACCTCGCCAGGTTTCAACATAGATGCTGGAGGCTCTTGTTTTGCAAAATCAAAACTAGGCTTTATTGGAACATGAAACATTAAATCACGGGTCTCTAACTCAACTTCAACTTTGTTTCTCGTGACCAATGGGTCCCATGAGGGCATCCAAACATCTTTGGTAAACGGGTTGTAACTTAAGTCATTCCAGGGTCCTTTGTAAAGGGATTGCTGCCATCCAGATCAAAGGTTTCCGTCCCTGGCTCAAAAGGACTGAACCCAGTACTTTCTTGGGGCACAGACCTATAAGCATATAACAGAAGTTGCAGTTTCTGATCCCAATTGTAGGGATTCTCTACCGAGTATGCCCTAATCATACGCATGACGGTTCCATTGAATTTCTCCACCAAGCCGTTAGTTTGCGGATGATAGGGGGTGGAAGTGACATGTTTGATCCCACAAAGTTTCCACAACCTTTGCATGATCTTAGAGGTAAACGATGATCCTAAGTCAGTAACTATTTCATACATGAACCCCATACGGCTCATATAGCTAAGCAAGGCATCCGCCACAGTATGAGTTTCAATATTCCTCAAAGGAATAGCCTCAGGGTACCGTGCGGCGTAATCAATGATGGTTAAAATAAATCTGTTCCCCCTTTGGGTGACTTTGGGCAATGGTCCTATAATGTCAAGACCAATGCATTGAAATGGGATAGAAATAATTGATAGAGGGCATAGCTTTGCTTTAGTCTTATCATTGCTATTCCCCTGCCTTTGACATACATCACACCTTTGACAGAAATCTTTTATCTGCTTCCCCCTCTCAGGCCAGTAAAAATTCTGTGCTATTCTTTGTTTCGTTTTGGTAATGCCTAAATGGGCTGAAAATACATGTGAGCATCCCCTTTCTATTATTTTCTGACGATATTTTAAAGGAACCACCAACTGCTTCTGAAGACTTTCCCCTCCCTTCCTGGGATTCACTAAGAACTCCCTATATAATCGGTCCTTCTCTATAAGAAACCTTACAGGTCTTTCAGGGGTTAATGGTTCTTCATTAAGGTTTTCAAAGCAGTGTCTCAGCGTGGAGTCTGCCTTTTGTTCCTGAGTAAATGTATTGTTTTGGGGATTACTAAGCTGTATTAACTCAGCCTGGTCACTATTGTCTGTCATTATCTCCCCAGGTATTTCATTTTCCTCAGCTGTCCCTTCACCTTTTGGGAACGGGTTAGTACTAAAACTCTCTTCACATGCTCAGAGAGGTCAGTCCCAATCAAAACCACTGCTGGCACTTGCACAGTTACACCAGTCCTCCATTTTCCTGCCCACCCTTGATATCTGATGGGTATTTCAGAGACTGGCAGAATAACAGCTGCTTCCCCAATCCCTTTAACAGTCATGCTTTCCCCTTTCAAAATGTATTCCTGAGGGACAATATCAAGATGACATAAGGTTACTTGAGAACACGAGTCCTTCAGAGCCAGATATTTATTGTTATTAACATAAATACTGTCCCCAGAAGTTTTAAATAGCCCCTGGTTCGTTTTAATGAGGTAACAATGCCGAATCTCTGCCACAGGAAGATCTTGCTCTCTGTTCTCAGCTTGTGTAGGGAGCTCAGCCAGGGTTGCCATGGCGTCTAACTCCTCCCTCTGAGGGTTAACTTGGTTTTGCTGTAAATAGTACACAGCTTTCGGCCTAGTCAAATTTCCCTTTTGTGACACCATTTCTTTGTTTTTAACACACTGGGTTGAAATGTGGCCCTTTTCCCCACAACGAAAACAAGTTGTATAGTTCATTTGATCAATACCAGAGCTCTTAATTCCTTTTCCCTCCAAATTCTGGTTTCTGATCTGGTTAGACTCTGAGGGCTTCCCTCCAAAATGGCCCCCAACCTTTTGTTGGTTCCTAAACAGCCCTCTGGGATTCTTATTTGTGTCTTCCCACACTTTCCACACACCTTTTCCCTCAGAAAAGCTTGGTTTTCTAATCTGGGAAATAAAATAAGCGGACTCCCCCGCCTCCTGCAAGTTTCGGGGCTTCTTGTCTCGGAGTAGATACCTCAGTTCTCCAGGAAGGAGTGAATAAAACTGCTCAAGACCAATAATGTTTTTAAGATCTTGTACTGTCTCAACTCCCTCCTGTAAAAGCCATTTATCCAGATATCTGGTCAAGTTTGCCCCTAACTGAGAGTATGACTCTTCAGATTTCTTGGTCAGAGCCCTGAACTTCTCTCTCAAATGCTCAGCATTGATGCCATATCAAGCAAAAACTAACTTTTTATACTCATCATAATCTTTTATTAATTCCACAGGCATCTCTGCGTAAATGTCCGCGAGGCCTCCACTAATTTGAGACCTCATCACAATCATACATTCAGATCCCCTCACTTCGAAATCCTCACACGCTCTCTCAAACATAATCATGAAGGATTCAGGGTCATCCCCCTTTCTAAATACTGGGAATCTTTTAAGGTCTGCTTTGGACAGATGACTCTCCTCAGAATTAGATCTGCCATCATTGTTATTGCTATTATTGGCTTGAGCCACCAGCTCTAGCCTTCTAATCTCAAATGCCATTCTCTCTTTCTCTATTTCTAAATTCTTATCCATTTCTCTCTGCCTCATCTCTAGTTGTCTTTCCTCAGATCTGGCCTTCATCTCCATTTCTAAAGCCATTTTTTCTTTCTCTATCTCCATTTCTCTCAACCTGAGTTGGTGTGCTTGAGCTTGCTCCAATTTCCACTTTATGAATTCAATCGAGTCCTCCCCCCTGGAGGTCTCCCTCTCTTGATCTGAGGAAATTTCTTCCCCAGATTCTACATTCTCTTGATCTGAACCAACTGCCATCTCCATAGGCACTTCTTTCCACGCGTGGAAGGCATGTCTCTTTACTCAGGCTTCTTCAGTTTTCAAGCCTCAATTTAAAAGTATACTTTTTTCCTGTCAGTGAGAGTGTCTGTGTTATAAAGTAGCTTCCCCAGCACTCATCCACTGGTAAGCTACTGTGTTGTTAGGCGTCTGTCCTCCAGCTAGGCCTTTTTTCTCTCCCTGCCTTAGGCACCAAATAACTCTAAATAACAGCTTCAACCTTTCCCAGTTTCAGGTGACTTGAGCCCCCTCAGCTTATTTGCCCTTGGCCTACACTTTGTCCCCTCAGAGCTTTATCCCTTGAGCTCAGGACAGGCTAGCCACTCGGTCACAGATCCTGCTTATTTATTTTTTTTTATTTATTTATTTATTGGACTTATATACCGCCCCATAGCGCTACAAGCACTCTCCGGGCGGTTTACAATTTTAATTATAAAGGCTACACATTGCCCCCCCAGCAAGCTGGGTACTCATTTTACCGACCTCGGAAGGGTAACTGCTTGGGGTAACTCTTTCCAGAAATGGTTTCCACAGAGCCAGTCCCTATCTTTGCCACTCCAATCTGAGTTTCAGAGCCTTCCCACTAGACTTTCTCCCCTTGAGAGAAGTCCTAGGAAGTTACCCACTCGTCCACTCAGATTCCCTGACTAAAGATCTTCTCTGCTCTGGGCACCTTTCCAGTCCAAGGCTTTACTGGACCAAGCACGTATCCCACACACTGGACACCAGTTTATGTAGCGGGCACACTGAAGCCTCTAACAACTCAGGCCTCCAGTATGTGCTCACTCCTCTTCTCAAGTAGCTGCCACCAATAGTATCAAATATTTAAGAAGACAAGTGTTGTTTTAAAACCAAAACGTGTTTATTTGAATAACAAAATAAAATGGGTAAATCACAAGTGGTTAATCAAGGTCTCTCACTCACTGACACACACAGACTCTTCTCTCACTTTTAGGCTCACAGGCCCACAGACACACTAATCTCTAACTCTCTCAAATTCTTTCCCAATCTCCCCTCACAAACACCATACACACTTATTTATATCCCAGCACTTCCCCCTTTAGCACCACCTTCCGTCCCCTCATTAGCTGCTCTTTCACTGCTCAGCTGTGACAGACAGGTGAGGGCAGGGCTGAACGCTACGACAACACTCCGGCGAGAGCTTCTACCCTCTCGCCTCACATCTCACACACACCCAGTTCCTTCATTCAAATCACCAGTCATAGCTTCAACTTTAAATTCAACAGGTACAGTGGTGCCTCGCTTGACGAGGATAATCCGTTCCAGCAAAATCACTGTAGAACGAAATCCTCGCCAAGCGAAATGAAAAAGCTCATTGAAATGCACCGAAAACTGGTTCAATGCGTTCCAGTGGGTGAAATACGTCAGCATCCAGCAAAGATCCTCCATAGGGCGGCCATTTTCCGGTGCCTGTCTTGCGAAAAAGCCTTCCTAAACACAGTGGGGAGCCATTTTAAACAGCGGGTGGCCATTACGAAACCCGACGATCAGCTGTTTTCTGATTGTCATAAAGCAAAACATCGGTTCCCGAAGCAGGGAACCGATCATCGTAAAGAGAATTTTCCCTATCTAAACATCGTTTTGCGATCACAAAAGTGATCGCAAAAAAATACATCGTTAAGCGATTTCCTTGTCTAATGAGGTAATCGTCAAGCGGGGCACCACTGTATATTAAAACCTGGTAGAAATATTTGTCATCTCAGTTTTATCTAAATTAGCAATTAAAATATTGTCTATAGGTGTCAAATGTCCATTCTTTAAAACCTCATGTCCCATTCTTGGGTCATAATTGAACTTGAAACCATTTTTAAAATTTGAACTTGAAACAGGTAATAACGAATTGGGTTAATTGATAGCTACAGCTAACTACATGCATGGATCTAGTGGTGAATTACCCAACTTATATTCGGTTTCCAAACCTTCTTGCCCAGAAGACAGCAGATCTGTGAAGATAACAGCCTCCTCCCAAGACTGATCCCAAGGGAAGTTAGGCATGCCCGGTTTTCTCTATTCTTCCTCCTCTTCCTTTGCCCAGCACTCAGCAACTGTCCTGCCTCCACCACTCTCTTTCTATTCCCCTTGTCACCTGCTGAAACAGTCTCTTCCAATGGTTTTATTCTTCCTTGAACATTCCTGAGTTCCTATATTCGAATCAGTCAAACCTGCCCTGAAGTCTGTTAACACAGGATTTTCTTCAGCTAATCCTTCAGGTTTTGGGGTTAGAGAGGAGGGCACACTAATTGTTTCCCTCTCATTCTCACAGTGGCCCATAATAGCTAAATAGATAAACAAAATCTCAAATAATTTTCGTCTACACTCACAGGAAACTTCTGGCTAAAAGCATATTGTATGTTGTTTGTAAACAGAAGTCACAATGGCAGCACTGACTGGAAGACTTGGACTCCATGAAGAAAATAATAAGCTGAACACAAGGCTTGAGTCAAAACTGAAACCGCTATTCTGCTGACTAATCAAGTAGCACCTTTATTATCAGGCTCTCCAGCTGCCTCTCACCATATTCACATGGCTTTCTGTTTTCCTCCACTTACTTTCACTTTATTAAAGGACAAGTGGTACTAGAGAGTGGCTAACACTCTTGTAGGATGAGCAATTGGAGATGCAAATGCAATTTAATAGGGAAGCAGATGAAATGAGCTACTAGATAAATCAGACAGGAACATATTTTTCAATAAATAGCCTTTGTGCTCGGTATGGCAGAAAATAAACTGTGGTAACAGATCCCATCTTTTTTAAAGGAACTTCATTCTCTACTCTGTGTTGAAAACTACCAGTTAAATGTTAAGAATTGAGAGGGAGAAGGGAGAGCGAATAAAAAAAACTGCAGCTAAAGAAAAACTGCCTCAAATGCATACACCATTGATACAATCACAATCTACTTTGCAATGAGATAAGTGTTCATAGCCACTAGAGTGCCATGAGGTGGGCTGGTTGTTGGTTTCACACCTCATTAAAAAGGAAAGATGCATCAGCCAATATAGCACTGACTTGCACCAAGCTGGGAGCATAAGCACATGGTGCCAGAACTCAAGAGCTCCTTTCAGCTCATCTCTTAATAGCACACACACATGCACATGCAGAAACCTTTATTGGCATTACAGGGTACAGGGAGTACACAAGATAGTTACATTCCAATACCGGGTGGGGGGAAGGGTGAGGTTGGGATTATAGTAAGCTAGGTTCAGAGAGATTTACAGAGGGTTTAGGGTAGGGGGAGGGGGGGAGGGGAGGTCTTCATAACAGTAAGAAGAAAGTCAGCAACTTGGCTAGTGATAAAAGGCGAGAAATCACTCAGGAGTATGGGGGTAAGGTCGGGGAAAAAAGGGGAGAGGGAAGAGAGGAGTGGGCCTAGTAGCCGCTTACGGAGGATGTTGTGGGATGGGCACCGGAGTAAGATGTGGTCCAAGGAGTCGGGTTCGGATGCACAAGAGTGACACAATCTGTTGGGGCGGGGGATTCGAGTGAATCTCCCAAGATGGGCTGCAGATGGGAAGATATTCAGCCTAGCGAGCATAAAAGCTCGTCTTTTTTGAGGGTTGGACAATTGGTTAAAATAATTGGAGGGGCGGCCAAGGGAGGGGGATAGGCCAAAAGCAAGAGGAGAGCAGGTGGGGTTCAATTGGGAGAATAGGGTTGCATGTTCAAGGTCATAAAGGTTGGATCTAATGATTTGATATGCTGAGTTGAGGTTCATGTCGGCGAGAGTTTCGACAGAGAGAGATAATGACAATAGTTTGGCTTCTATGAAGTGAAACCACGTAGAAGTGTAGGGGTCCTTTAATAAATCTTGTAGGATCGAGTCAGAGGGGGTTAGGAGGTGAGTTCTGAGCC
Organism: Pogona vitticeps; assembly: GCF_051106095.1. Classification (NCBI taxonomy): domain Eukaryota; kingdom Metazoa; phylum Chordata; class Lepidosauria; order Squamata; family Agamidae; genus Pogona; species Pogona vitticeps. The sequence goes on along the minus strand of NC_135791.1, from coordinate 14,851,263 downwards.
AGAACTTGAAGGTGGTGGTCCAGGCTAGGGTAGAGGGTAAGTGAATACCCAGTTCTAGAGTAATGGTGGAAAGTCTGATGAGATTAGGGATCCCGAGGATTTTCCTAAGAAAGGAGGCAGCCACCTTATCGATTTCAGAGTTTGCTGCCTCGATCCAAATTGGGACTCCATAAAGTAGCTGGGAAATTGTCTTGGAGTATAAAATTTTGGTGGCAGCAGGTACATACTGATTACCAGAATGAAAGTGAAAACGGGAAATTGCACTGAGGGAGAGAGAGGAAGAAGCGATTGCGGAGGTGCGGTGTGGGCTCCATGAGTGCCGAAAGTGGAAAAGAATCCCCAAGTATCTGAAGGTCTGGACCTGTTGGTATGTGGAGTTACCAATTCTCCAGGGAGACGGGGCCCAGGATTTGCCAAAAACCAGTATTTTGGTTTTCTCTGAATTTATGGTTAGGTCGTTGCTGGAACAGTATTGTTGAAAGGAAAGGAGGAGCTTGCGGAGGCCCAATTTAGTGATAGAGAGGAGAAGGGCATCATCCGCATACATAAGAAGAGGGGTAGACGAGTTGTTTAGAGCAGGGGGGGAAAAGTCAGTGCCAGTTAGGGAGGAAGGGAGGTCAGCGAGGAAGAGGTTGAATAGGAGGGGGGCTAGGATACATCCCTGGCGTACGCCCTTGGTGACAGGGATATTATCTGTCAGGGTGCCAGCACGGTCGATCCTGATTCGGCATGTATTGGAGGAATGTAACCGCTGTATTAGAAACAGGAGGCGTTGATCAATCCCCCAGTTGGAAAGTTTCCTCCAAAGTAAGTCTCTATTGACCGAATCAAATGCGCCTTTGAGATCGATAAAGGCTGAGTACATTTTGGCACCATAGTGTTTAGTGTATTTGTTAATCAGGAAGGAGAGTGTGAGAGTATGATCCAGGGTGGAGGCGCCTGGGCGGAAGCCAATCTGTTCTTTACCGGGGAGTCCAATAGCAGAGGACCAAGAGGTGAGTTTCGAAAGGAGATATTTGGAGTATAGTTTTCCTATAAAGGATAGGAGACTGATGGGTCTGTAATTGTTTGGGAGGGAGGGGTCACCTTTTTTGAAAATTGGAACGATAGTTGAGGAAAGCCAGGGAGAGGGGATAAGGCCGGAATTATTGATAAGAGTAAAGAGGTTAGAAAGGAAGGGGGACCACCATGAGGGGTTGTTGAGTAGAAATTCGGGGAGGATACCATCTGGGCCAGGGGCTTTCCGGGGTTTCAGGGAGGAAATCAGCTCAGTGATTTCTTCTGGGGTAACCGGGGGCCAGGGTGGGAGGTTGGGAGGAGGGGCAGAATTGGTTAGAGTAGAGCGAGAGGAAGTAAAGGTTGTAGAGAAATGCTCCATCCAAGCAGAAGCTGGTATGAGAGTCGACGGGCAGGGGGCAACAAAAGGAGATGAGCGGGAGACCAGGGCCCAGAATTGTTTATGGTTATTGGTTTGGATTGCGTGGTATAGTAGGTTCCAGCTTTGTTGAGCCGCAGAGTGTTTCTTGGATTCTAGGAAGGAGGTGCAGGCTTTCCTGAGCGAGAAATAGAGGTTCAGCCTGTCGGGGGACGGGTTGGGTTGAAGTGAGCGGAAGAATTGTCTGATGAATTTTTTTGCAGCCCAGCAGTCTGCATCAAACCAAGAAGAGGTTGGGAGTTGGGAGTGGGGTGTAGGGGAGGGACGCAGAGTGGGGGAAGCTCTCAAGTTTTCAGTTAGTGAATGCATGAGAAGTTCGTAAGAAGCAATAGCGGAGGAGGGTGAGTGAGTGGATGCAAGGTCCTGAGATAAAATTGATATCTCAGGGCTTGAAGTCCATTGGGAAAAGATGGCAGCAAGTTTAGGGGTCCATTTGCGGATATGCATAGGGGACGGGGAGGAGGGTACAGGACGCTGGGGACAGGAAGGGAGGAGGAGTTTCAAAGAGATTGGAGAGTGGTCACTGTCAGCACGGGATTGGACAGCGAAATCAGAAATAAGAGGAAGAATATCCGGGGTAACGAGGGCATAGTCGATGACACTGGCCCCTCTGTAAGAGAAGTGGGTTAGTTTGCCCGGGAAATCACTGGGCTGAGATCCATTAAGGATGTGAAGATTGAATTCTAAGCATAAACTGATCAGCAGAGGGGTGTGTTGGTTAAATGAAGGGTCGAGTGAGAGTCTGGGGCCTAGGAGGGAGGGGGGGATAGAGTCGTCCCAGATCCAGTTCAGGTGGGAGACGAGGGATGGGTTGTCTGGGCCTAATCTGGAGTTGAAGTCCCCTAACAGAGCTAGGCTGGCAGAGGGGTTGGTCCGGAGGTAGTCTAACAGGAAGGTTTTGATGTCTTCCCACAATGGGAGGGAAACGGGGGAAGGGGGGGGAATGTAGATATTAAGGATGAGTAACTTATGGTTAGGGGTGAGTAACTGAATGGGTTGAAAAAACGAAGACTGAGTGGGGAGGCAAGTAACAAGTTGTGAGAGGGGGGGACTGAATAGGCAGCAGAGGCCCACACAGGGGCGTCCTTTCTGTTGGTACTTGAATGCTGGGGTGAAGAAGGAGGAGAAGCCCGGGAGCTGAGGAGGGGTTAGTGACCAGGTTTCTTGGAGGAAAATTAAATCGAAGGAGGAGAGGTAAGCAATAAGATCGGAGTGACCGCTTTTCCCACGCCATCCACAGATGTTCCAGCTTAAGAGATTAAGGCAGTACGGGGATGGCGGGGGGGGAAGAATGGGGAGGGTTGAGTATTCAGAGGTTACGATCAGGGTTAGTCAAAGGGGCAGAGGGGGAGGAGCCCGAGCCGAGCACACGCCGGAGTCGGAGCTCTGCCGAACTTGTCAGCTCATACTCCTTCGTCAAACCATATCAACAAAACTTGAAGAAATTCCTGCTCTCCAAACTGCTGGGATGTTTGTCCTCTAAGCTGCTGGGATGTTTGCCAAACTGCTGGGATGCCTGCCAGACTCAAGGACTCTCACCACAGCTGATTACAACTCACCACAGGACTAGCCGAGAGGCCCAGGAGCCGTTCGAGCACGACACCTATAACGCCGAGCAGTGAGTTTGACCTCCCCTCCTCCCCTTTCACAGGAAAAGTACACCTCTCCTTACCCTCCCGGCTAACAAACCTGCCAAGTCTCTTTTTCTCCCCTTTGCAAGGGCTGACCTTGGCCAGCTGGAACTAAAAGTGAACAGCCTAGCTGACAAACTACTCCCTGCCGTCACTGTCTGTGTATCTTATCTACAAGCGAACCCCACCCTGACTGTTGTTTTACGATCCGACGCTATGGGGAAGAAGCGCCCTCTCTCCCCTTCCAGTTCTCAGCCGGAGCTCCCCCAGTCCTCTTCGAAACAACTAAAGTTGGACACCTTCTTCTCTCCAAAACCAAACTCCAACCTTGAAGCGGATCCCCCCCAGGCCTCCCCTCCCCGTCTGGGCGGACCTCTGGATTCCCCGCAACCCTCCCATCGAGACGGCGGAGATACACCACCCAGTAGCCCGAGGTGCAATCCCGCTAAACTACTAGAGAAACACTGCTTTCTCATAGCTGACACGGTGTCCAAAATCTTCATCCGTATATCTAGAGTTCTGGATCTCCTGGAAAAACTCCATTCAACACTACTACAAACCCCACTTTTCTGCTCTGCACCTGCACCCGGCTCAAAGACCACCACCCAGCCGTCCTTTTTCTTTCAAGCAACACAGACCATAGCTCCACCCCCTAAGACTGATCTCCCCCTAGCATCCAAGCCATTTCAACTAGTTTACCAGGCCTGCGCGGTCGTCATCTCCCTCCACCAAACAGGCCGATATCGTCAACATCCGAAATGGTCCAATACTCAACAAGCCAAGAACCACCTGGCTATACTTCTCCGGATCCCAAGGACGTCCATCGACCTAGTATCCTCCACCCAACTATCTTCACCAAAACGGTTGCCCAGAATCCTCCTCGAATTTCACTCGAACTCCATCCCCGGACGCCTATTCGCCGCTTCCAGTATTCTACACGGAAAAGGGATACGTCCCCACCGCCTCTTCCGGAACTCTACCGTCTCTGAACTCTTGCCGAACCTTCCCCACCCAGTGAGGCCAACACCGAAAACTACTTCCCCCCAGAATACCTACTCAGTTCAGACTGACCCCCCCACCCCCCCTCCCACCGAGCCTGAATTTTCCCCCCTGCCCCCTCCCCTCACTCCCACAGCAGGAACCCACACAGTACTGGACAACGTGCCTCTTATTAATCCTGAATGCTCTGCAAACCTTTCACCAGCTCGACCCCTAATCCCCTCCCCTGCCACCCTTCTGATCCCTAACCCCAATCCTTCCCTAGCTGCCCATGATTCCCCTCCCCCTTCCCCTCTCCTCCCCACGCATATCCCCATCCCCCTTTCCCCTATCTGCATTGTGAAGAGAGGTGCCTCGGTTGACTCCCCTTTCCCTACTGACGCTCCATCCCAATCCTTCCCCTCCCCATGCTCTGATCCCATAACCCCAACCACATCTCTTAATAGCATGGAAAACTAGTCCTCCCACTTGAAAAATAATTATTGGCAGAAAGTTCATTTGTATATACAGAAGTGGAGAGTCTCTAGTGATAGAAGGCAAAATGCTGCCTACCACAAAACAGCATCAAAGTAAATGTGCATCAGGTAAAATCCAAAGAAACAAAATGAAACAAAACAAAAAGCAAAAAAGGCAAAAACATTTCATTCCATTTCTATATGTCTGACGAAGAGGATGTGTCCACAAAAGCTTACATTAACATATAATAATAAGTCTTTAAGGTGCCACAGGTTTCTGTCTTGCTTTTGTTTTGTTTGTTTGTTTGGATTTTGCCTGATATGCTTGAATAGACTAACATGGCTACCTCTTCTAAAACTAAATGTAGTATCTGCACCAAGAATGCAGCAGCATCAAAGGACAAGACAGTGTTCGGAAAGCAGAAGCTTGCCTAAGAAACATAAGCTTCATTGAAATCACACATACACACACTCCTTTTCATTTTAACAACAAATTGGGAGGAAACGTTGCCTGATAGGTTGTGCTAACATTTGAAGCTCATAATGCCTATGGGAATTAAACTTTCAGCAATGGGTTCTGCATAGAACAAGCAACAGACTTTGTTTAGTTCAATGGATGTGGTGATTAAAGGATCTTTTACTATAAGGATGCAATCCTATCAAAATTTACAACAATTCTTGGATAAAATATGTATCTGCAAGAGCTTCTTCCACTGGATTGTCTCCCACTTATACCCACTATGATGTGACTGCCATTGCTATAATAAACACTTCAGGATATCTCATTTGAAGAATGTTTTGCTTCCACCAGTGTGACCTGTTCTCCTTCTTTCACAGAACCTCCCTGTTACATACAGCACTGATGTTACCTGTCTGTCATGGGTTTGGAGGGAAAGTTCCATCCTATGGGAAGTGGAAGGCGGGACATCAGGAGGAGGGGCTGTACTGTATATATATGTGGAGTTTGTGTGGAGAGCTGAGGAGAAGCTGGAGAAGAGCTGAGAGAAGAAGCTTGAGTGGGAGTCTGTGTGTCAGACAGGGTACTACTGTGTGTCAGTCAGTACCAACCTGATAGGTTCAGGTGTTTGTATGGTTAGCCAGAACTGATAGGTTCAGGGTCTGTGCTTCAAGTTAAGTGTTCTGTGTGAACCAAACTGTGTGTATGTATGATTGAGACTAAGCCACGTTACTGTATCTTATTCACTTGATCCTTTTATTTTTCCCTGTGTGTTGTTTAAATAAACCTTATTCCTTTATTTGTTAAAAATCCATCCCTGGTCTGTGTGACTTCTTATAGGGAATGGTTGGTGGCAGTTTAGTGAAACTGTGGCATATCCCAGTAGGTCTGGGTTTGTCACATTGATTGGTGTCCAGCGTGTGGGATACGACTGGTCCAGTTGTCCAGCGGTCCAGCAAAGCCTTGGCAAGTGTGCCCAGAGCAAGGGGGGTCTAGTCAGGGACAATCTGAGGGCGCGTAGGTAATCTTCTAGGCTTACCTCACGGGGGGGTGCACTAGTAGAAGAACGTGTAACCTCAGATTGGGGGCTAGATTAGGGAGCTCTGAGGCAACCTGTTTTTGGCGGGAAAAAAGCTGAGGCAAAACTGTAAAGTAACAGTGATTTAGCCTGCCTGCTGCGAGGCCTAGCAGAGGGGGGTAGACTCTAGCTCGCAACTGTTGCAAGTTAGTGCTGAAGGACAGCAGCAATCTATAGAGAAAGCTGGTTCTGAGGCAAAAGAAAAAAAAAGTGGTCGCTTTATTTTGAGGCTTGACTTTTGAAAGCAGCCTGTTCTGGGGGGGGGATTATGCCCTTGACTCGAAGCCAAATGGCAGAAATGGGTGAAGTGAAAGACCCCCAGGTAGACCAAGGTTCTGAGGATGAAGTTGGCTCAGTGCAAGGTGACAGCACGGGAGAACAGAACCCAGAACTCAGAAAATTGCTCATAGCCCAACAGCATGAACTGAGGATGAGGCAATTTGAAATGGAGGAAAGATTAGAGAGAGAAAAAATAGAGGAAAGGGAAAGAGAGAAACAAAGGCAATTTGAAATAGAGAAAATGGAAAGAGCAGAAAGATTGGAGAGAGAGAAAATGGCGTTTGAATTAAGAAAATTGGAAATGATGAACCAGAACAATAATAACAATAGGGATTCTGAGGGAGGCCAATTGTCTAAAGCTGACCTGAAGAAATTCCCTGTGTACCACAAGGGAGATTGTCCTGAGGTGTTCTTTTCCCTAGTGGAAAGAGCGTTTGTGGACTTCTCAGTAAGGGAAACTGAGAAGATGACCATCATGCGATCTTTAATCAGTGGTAGCCTTGCTGAAGTTTATTCAGAGATGCCACAGGAACTGATGAAAGATTTTGCAGAGTTTAAAAAACTGGTGTTTGCAAGACATGGGATAAATGCGGAACAGCTGAGGCAAAGATTCAGGTCAATCACCAAGAAACCAGAGCAGACTTTTACCCAAGTGGGGGCCCAATTGGTGAGGCTGCTAGAGAAATGGCTATCTCAGGAGGGGACAGAGACCTTTCAGCAGCTCAAAGACTTGATAGCGCTGGAACAGTTCTATTCAGTCCTGCATGGGGAACTGAAATTCCAGGTGAGGGAAAGGAAACCGAAATCTGTGGCAGAGGCAGCCGAGATCGCAGATTTTATTTCCCAAATAAGAAAGCCCTTGGGTGAGGGGAAAGCGATGGGGAAACCTAAAGAAACCTACAGCAAGTACTCTCAGGGACCAGGGAAAAGCCAGCAAGGGGGAGGGGCCCATGGTGAAGGGAAGCCCTCAGACATGAAACCAAGACCTCAGATTTTGGAGGGAAAACCAAAACAAGATGAGAAAGACTCAAAATATAGCAGAAAATGTTATTTCTGTCAGGGAAAGGGCCATCAAATCTCAGAGTGTGAGAAATTAAAGCAGCTAAAAGGAATTGTACCTCAGGATTCGAGTGGAACCAAGCCAAAAGCTGTGTTCTGTGTCCAGAGAGAGCAAGGCTCATTGTCACTGAGGGAGCCTGTTGCCATGGCTACTCAATCTGGAACAGCGACATCTGCTGATCAGGCTGAGGAAAATGGTCCTCTTGTGGAGGTCAAGCGATGCTTGCTCGTGAGAACAGATTCTCAGTTGTTTGAAACAGCAGGGGTGGACGTAGGAATACTTGACCATCAGTATCGGGGGCTGCGGGACACTTGTTCCCAGGTGACCCTGTGCCATCCAGATATTATTCCTAGGGAGTATATAATCCCAAATGAGAGCATGAAGGTGGCAGGGATTGAGGGGCAGGTGATCTCACTGCCAGTAGCGGAGGTACCTGTGAACTTTCAAGGCTGGAGGGGAGTTTGGCGGCTAGCGATTTCATCGACTCTGCCAGCAGCCGTGCTCGTGGGAAATGACCTGGCTGAACATGTGAAACGGGTGCTAGTGATTACACGTTCACAAGCCACCACGGGGACAGTTCAGGGGGGTAATGATGAGCCAGAGACGGAAGCAGAGGGGAGTTCAGAAGCTGTGGGGGAAACCTTAACCACAGACAGCCGATTTGGCCAGGAGCAAAAGGCAGACGCCACTCTCCAAAAGTGTTTTGAACAGGTGACTGACGCCCAGCTAACACCTGAAACCCCAGTGAGATTTCTAGAGAAAAAGGGGATTTTGTATAGAGAGACCCTGAGGAATACCTCAAAAGGGGGAGTTGGGATCCGAAGTCAGCTAGTGGTACCTGAAAAGTATCGCCCCATGATCTTACAAAGGGGGCACTCTGACATGTTTGCTGCGCACTTAGGGGTGAACAAAACACAGCAGAGAATCACACAGAATTTTTACTGGCCTGACATAGGGAGGCAGATCAGGGAGTTCTGTAAACAATGTGATGTGTGTCAAAGGCAGGGGAATAGCCGCGACAGGACCAAAGCAAAGTTGTGCCCTTTGCCTGTGATTGACACTCCGTTCAAATGCATAGGGGTGGATATTGTGGGACCTTTGCCCAAGGCCACAAAGAGGGGGAACAGGTTCATTCTCACCATTGTGAACCATGCCACGAGGTACCCTGAAGCCATACCCTTGCCTAACATTGAAACTAACACAGTGGCAGATGCCTTGGTGGGGTATATGTCCAGGATGGGATTTGCCTCAGAAATAATCACAGATTTGGGCGCATCGTTCACATCGAAGCTCATGAAACGCTTATGGCAAATCTGTGGAATTAAGCACAAGGAAACCACTGCCTATCACCCTGAAAGTAATGGGTTAACTGAGAAGTTCAATGGGACTCTAATGCGCATGATTAGGGCTTACTTGGCAGAGAATCCAAACAATTGGGACCAGAAGCTGCAATCCCTTTTGTTTGCTTATCGATCAGTGCCACAAGCCAGCACCGGGTTCAGTCCATTTGAACTTTTATTTGGGAGAAGGGTGAAAGGGCCCCTTGATTTGATCAAACAAAATTGGGAGCAGATCACCCAGGATGACCCACAAGACGTTGTGACATACATAGACACCTTGATGAATGACCTACAGAGAAACCTAGAACTGGCAGCAGAAAACCTGCAAGCTCAGAAGGTCAGACAGAAAACATGGTATGACCACAAAGCTAGAGAGAGGCACTTTGACCCAGGGGAGGAAGTGCTTTGGCTTAGGCCCTGCAGAGAGAACAAACTGCAGCTCAAATGGGCAGGACCATATAGGGTCATTTCCAAGATGTCAGACCTGAACTACCTTATAGAGCAGGAGGAGAACCAAGCAAGGAGGGTGGTTCATGTGAATGCCCTAAAACCCTACTACAGAGGGGAACAGAGGGTTTTATTTGCGATAAAAGCAGCTGAGAGTGAGGAAGCTGAATTACCCTTCTGGGAGGGTAGAGGGGAAGTAAAATACAACCCAGAGGAGGTAAAGATCAGTCCTGCACTCACCCAAGACCAGCAGCAAGAACTAAAAATGCTGCTCATTAAATATCAACAGGTGTTTTCCAACAAGCCGGGGATAGTGAAGGGAGTAATGCATCGGATCCACACAGGGGATGCACCCCCGCAGGCAGTATCCCCATACCGAGTAACGGGACCCTATAGGGACAAGGTGCGGAAGGAGCTGGACGAGATGCTTAGGGAGAACATAATCGTCCCTCTTCTAGTCCTTGGTCCTCTCCGATAGTCCTTGTGGACAAGCCTGATGGGAGCATTAGGTTTTGTGTTGATTACAGGAAATTAAACCGCGTAACCACTCCTGATGCCTACCCAATGCCCAGGCTAGACAACCTGATTGAAACCATAGGGGGTTGTCGGTTCATTTCATCATTGGACCTGGTAAAGGGATATTGGCAATTAAGAATTGATCCCAGGGATCAAGAAAAGACCGCCTTTTGCAGCCCTTTTGGTCTCTATGAGTTTCGAGTCCTGAGCTTTGGTCTCAGAAATGCACCAGCCACATTCCAAAGGCTGATGGACCAGACCTTGGCAGGGCTCAGTGACTTTACTGTGGCCTACATTGACGACATAGGGATCTTCAGTAATACCTGGGAAGATCACCTGAAACACCTGGAGTTAGTGCTGCAGAGGTTAAGTGCAGCAGGGCTAACAGTAAAGGCCAGCAAGTGTCAGCTGGGTAGCCCAGAAATAAAATACTTGGGTCACATGGTAGGGGGAGGAGTGATAAAACCCCTAGAGGCCAAAATAGAAGCAGTTCGTGATTGGCCTAGACCCAACACCAAGAAAAAAGTCAAATCATTTCTTGGGTTGGTGGGCTACTACAGAAAGTTCATCCCGAGGTTTAGCGAGATTGCGGCTCCGCTGACCGATCTGACGAGGAAGAAGGCTGATGACCGCATCCCGTGGACCGGCGACTGTGAGGAGGCGTTCCAGAGGTTGAAGCAGGCGCTAATCAACTATCCAGTGCTGCGTGCTCCAGACTTCGACCGGGAGTTCATCATCTACACCGATGCGTCTAACAGCGGGGTAGGAGCAGTTCTTTGCCAGGAGGATGAGAATGGTGACCAGCATCCAGTGTCCTACCTGAGTAGGAAACTCCAGAAAGGTGAGAGACATTTGGCAACCGTGGAGAAGGAGTGCCTGGCAATAGTCTACGCGATCCAGAAGGCCAAGCCTTACATCTGGGGAAGACATTTTATTCTGTGCACTGACCATTCACCACTGCAATGGTTAAAGACAATGAAAACCCACCATAGTAAACTTATGAGGTGGGCTTTAAATCTGCAAGACTATGACTTTGAAGTGAAGGTGGTCAGAGGGTCAGTGAACTGTATTGCTGACGCCTTGTCAAGAAGACCTGAAGAATGAAGACGGCGAAAGAAACATGGACTATGTATATATATTGATGACAAAAAGTTAAATGTACCTGTTTTTGAACTTGGTTTGTATGAATAAAGGTAACTTGATGTAATGTATATGGTAAATGTTTAAATGCCTAATTGATATGGTTAACTTAGAATGTAAGTATAAGTAAGTATGATATTGTATGTATAACTGTTGTTGTGTGTTTTATCCAGGTTGTTTTTTGGGAAAAAGCACCTTAGCTTTCCCCCTACAAAACAACTTATAAAGAGGGGAGGTGTTACATACAGCACTGATGTTACCTGTCTGTCATGGGTTTGGAGGGAAAGTTCCATCCTATGGGAAGTGGAAGGCGGGACATCAGGAGGAGGGGCTGTACTGTATATATATGTGGAGCGTGTGTGGAGAGCTGAGGAGAAGCTGGAGAAGAGCTGAGAGAAGAAGCTTGAGTGGGAGTCTGTGTGTCAGACAGGGTACTACTGTGTGTCAGTCAGTACCAACCTGATAGGTTCAGGTGTTTGTATGGTTAGCCAGAACTGATAGGTTCAGGGTCTGTGCTTCAAGTTAAGTGTTCTGTGTGAACCAAACTGTGTGTATGTATGATTGAGACTAAGCCACGTTACTGTATCTTATTCACTTGATCCTTTTATTTTTCCCTGTGTGTTGTTTAAATAAACCTTATTCCTTTATTTGTTAAAAATCCATCCCTGGTCTGTGTGACTTCTTATAGGGAATGGTTGGTGGCAGCTTAGTGAAACTGTGGCATATCCCAGTAGGTCTGGGTTTGTCACACTCCCCTCCATCTAACCTACTTTTTGGACAATATGTAGATAATTAATTAATTAATGAATAACTCATCATCATCATGTACCATCAAGTCAAATCTGATTTATACCAACCCCTTTTCAGGGTTTTCAAGGTAAAGAATACTCAGAAGTGGTTTACCATTCTCTTCTTGTGACTCTGCATCCTGCCTGAGGCCACACAATGAAGCCAGTGGGAAATCAAACTCCCAACTTCTGGTTCTACAGTCTAAACCACTAAACCTAAACCACTGAGCTATCCAGCCAGCTCTAAATAATAATCTCAGAACTGAAAAGGATTATCCAGTACAGTCCCTCCTATCAAGGAGGCACAGTAGCAATCAAACTTCCAACCTCTGGGTTCACAGCCAGATACCTTAGATCAGGGGTCTCAAACATGCGGCCCGGGGGCCATTTGCAGCCTGCCGGATGATAGTTTGTAGCCCCCGCCTTGCCTGCCCCCCCAAAGCGCCCACGCGTCCTCTGCTGTTAAGATTCAAAAAAAGCCTTGCCTTGCTCGGTGGCTCTCTCTCAGGACAGTGCCTCTTGCACTCTCCATCAGGAACTGTAGTTAGCCTGCCTGTCTGCCGGCAGGCAGGCTGCAGTTCCAGATGGAGGGTGCAAGAGGCGCTGTCTTGAGAGAGAGCCGCTGAAAGAGATGTGTCATGGTTTAGGTTATTGGGGCTAAGACAGCCCTTCGTCCTGACTGGTTTACGTCACAGGAGAGTGAAGAAGGGTGGTCCCAGCATGGAAGAAAAATGGAGAATGGTGGCAGAGAGAAGACTGGATTTTTAACTGGATTTTTGATTTGGATTTTTGGACTGATTTTGAGGATGGACTTTTGAGTTCCAATTGCTATTTTTAAGTATTATGCTAGGATGTAGTTCAGGGTAAGGATTGAGTAAGGGGGGGCTATCTCTTGCCTGCCTTTCAAGCTATTTTTAGGGTTTTTAATTTTATTTTTATAGCTGGAATTTGCTAACTGCTTTGACTTATGGAAATGTACTTGAATGCTATGCTTTGCAACAAACTGAATACAGTGGCACCTCGCTTAACGATGTTAATTGGTTCAAAAAAACATCGCTATGGGAAAACATCGCTAAGCGAAACACCATTTCCCATAGGAATGCATTGAAAACCGGTTAATCCGCTCCAATGGGAATGGATTACCGTCCTTAAGTGAAAATCGCCATAGGAAACATCGCTAAGCGAAACAATGTTTCCCCCATTGGAATGCATTGAAGCCTATTCAGTGCATTCCAATGGTTTTGCGATGTCTGTTTTAGCTATTTTTAAAGTGTCTTAAAATGTTCAAAAACTGTTTTAAATGCTTGGGATCGTTAGTGCACCTTGTAAAACCTTTGCAAACTTAATTTGGCTTTGTCCTGACTCTTCGTTAATTTTTGGTGAATTTTTTCTCCCCCATTGGAATTGAACTGTAGGTTTGACAGCTGTCAAGAAGAGTCAGAACGAAGAGTCAGAACAAAGCCAAATTAAGTTTGCAAAGGTTTTACAAGGTGCACTAACGATCCCAAGCATTTAAAACAGTTTTTGAACATTTTAAGACACTTTTAAATTAGCAAAAATGGACATTGTTAAGCGAAACAGGGGGACCTAAACTGTCATCGTTAAGCGAAGCAAGGTCCCGAAATCGCTAAGCGAAAATCGCCCATAGAGAACATCGTTAAATGATGTGGAAAATTCCTCAAAAAACCCCATCGCTAAGCGAATACATCGTTAAACGAGGCAATCGCTAAGTGAGGCACCACTGTATCTCTAAATACTTTATTTTTCTAATAAAACAATACAGTGGTGCCTCGTATAACGAGTGCCCCGTTTAACGACAAATCCGCATACCGATGCGGATTTTGCAATCGGAAAAGCCATCGCATACCGATGTTGCCTATGGGGAAAAATCGCTTTGCAATGTTTTCCCCATAGGCACCATTTTCCCCCAGCTGAGCGGCGGGAGCCTCCCAAGGAGCGCTCCCGCAGCTCAGCTGGGGGAAAATGCCTGCGGTGGCCTCAGAAGGACCCTTCTGAAGGGTCCTTCAGAGGCCACCGCCAGGATTCCCCTTCCCCGCGGTCGGCTTCCCCGGCCATGGTCGGACTGTCAGGAGTCCGACCATGCCTGGGGTAGTCGGCCGCAGGTGGGATCCAAGCCGTGGGGGTGGTGGTGGTGGAAGCATGGCCGGGCTCTTCGGCAACTGCCGGGGCTCGGATCCAAGCCTCAGCAGCTGCCGAAGAGCCCATCCATGCCTCCGATCCTCTCCTCACGACTTGGATCCCAGCCGTAGGGGAAGGGTGGAAGGCATGACCGGGCTCTTCGGCAACTGCCGAGGCTCAGATCCAAGCCTCGGCGGCTGCCGAAGAACCCATCCATGCCTCCGATCCTCTCCCCACGGCTTGGATCCCAGCCGTGGGGGAAGGGTGGAAGGCATGGCCGGGCTCTTCAGCAACTGCCGAGGCTCGGATCCAAGCCTCGGCGGCTGCCGAAGACCCCATCCATGCCTCCGATCCTCTCCCCACGGCTTGGATCCCAGCCGTGGGGGGAGGGTCGGAAGCATAGCCGGACTTCAGCCGGCTAAGAGGCCAGCGATCGGGCAGGAGAAGGTGGGAAGTTTCCCCCAACCCCTCCCGAGCGAACGCCGGGTTTTCAGCCGGCTAAGAGGCCGGCGATCGGGCAGGAGGTGGTGGGGGAATCTTCCCACCTCCTCCTGCCCGATCGCCGGCCTCTTAGCCAGCTGAAGTCCAGCTATGCCTCCGATCCTCTCCCCACGGCTTGGATCCAAGCCGGCGGGGGGGTGGAAGGCATGGCCGGGCTCTTCGGCAACTGCCGAGGCTCGGATCCAAGCCTCGGCAGTTGCCCATGGCAGGGCTAGCCCCCGCGGGTCCGATCCAAGCCGCGGGGGGAAGGTGGGGAGATCGGATGCCTGTCAGGCATCCTGGGTTCGGATCCCACCCACCGCCGGTTACTCAGCCTTGGGTAACTGGCGGCGGGTGGGATCCGAGCCCGGGATGCCTGAAAGGCATCCGGATCCCCCCACTCTCCCACCCTCCCCCCGCGGCTTGGATCGGACCCGCGGGGGCTAGCCCTGCCATGGCTGGACTCCCAAGAGTCCTGGGCTCGGCAGCGCAGGGCGGCGGGGACAGGGTGGAGGGGTCTTCCCACCCACCCTGTCCTCTTCGCTTGCAGCCACCCCCGCCACTTTCTCCAGCCTGGATCGGGCTCCTGGGAGTCCGATCTCAGCTAGGGAAGGCAGTGCGGGGCGGCGGGGACAGGGTGGAGGGGTCTCCCCACCCACCCTGTCCCCTTCGCTGGCAGCCACCCCCGCCGCTTTCTCCAGCCTGGATCGGGCTCCTGGGAGTCCGATCTCAGCTAGGGAAGGCAGCGCGGGGCGGCGGGGACAGGGTGGAGGGGTCTCCCCACCCACCCTGTCCCCTTCGCTGGCAGCCACCCCCGCCGCTTTCCCCAGCCTGGATCGGGCTCCTGGGAGTCCGATCTCGGCTAGGGAAGGCAGCGCGGGGTGGCGGGGACAGGGTGGAGGGGTCCCGAAGGCTTCCAGGCTTTTGCCTGGAAGCCTTCGGGATCCCCCACCCACCCTGTCCCTGCCAGTTTTTAGTCCATTGGAACGCATTAACCGGGTTTTAATGCGTTTCAATGGGCTTTTTTATTTCGCTTTACGATGTTTCCGTATAGCGACGTTAATCCTGGAACGGATTAACGTCGCTATACGGGGCACCACTGTAATTCTAAAATCTTATGTTTGGTCTCTTGAGCAGCAAACCTGCATAATTATTTTTAGGCTACAAATATGCTACAGAGTCCGTTAATTGCCTGAGTTTTGCTCGTCTTGGCAGACTCCTCATGATTTTCATCTTTGTTTTTCTCTCAGTTAATTGCTAAATTGAACAGACTTGGGAAAAGGAGCAAGCTCAGCTGATTTAGGACTACGCTTGCCCCTGGAACCTCTCTGTTCAAGCCACAGGAATCTCTTAGGAGAGCTGTGTGCTGACAAGGTGCGCTGCCGGCCCTTTTCCACAAGCGCCCCAGCCGCCGGCGAGTGATGCCTGAGAGTGGAGCTTGCCCCCAGCCCAACCTTGAAGAGCGCCTCCAGCCCACCAACAGCAGCTGCCGCCGCCACAGCCTCTCCCAGGAAAGCGGCTCTCTGGCTCTCTTTCTCTCTTGGCACCCCCAGCACCAGCCCAGCCAGTGGCCGCCTCAGCGCCCGGCGGTGCTTCCTCCTCCTCCTCCTCCTCTTCATCCTGCTTCAGCTGCCTCGGCTCTGGAAGCTGCCTGGGCTCGCCTCGCAAAGTTTGCTCCTCTGTCGTGGTGGGGGTAGCTGCTGCTGAGTGCGCTTTTTTTGATGGGGCCCTCAGAGGAAGGTTGCCAGAGCTCCGTGTGTGTTTGTGTGTGTGTGTGTGTGCGCGCGCGCGCACGCGCACGCGCACCAGTGGGGGCATGCCCTGTTCTGTTTAATTTCACGGGTAGCAGTGGGGGCTTTTCTCCTTTGGCAAGGTGAATTCTGTGAGAGGTTTTTTAATTTTATGTTGTGTCCTCCTCCCCGCTAGGCGGTCGCCAGCGCTCCCTCCTCCGCTTCTTTGTCTTGCTGGTGGTGTTGATAGTGAAGACGTAGCCGGAGGGGGTCGTGGCTGGAGACCAGGGCTCACACGCCCCTCTTCCTCGGAGCCCCAGCCGGGCTAAGGAAACTCCTGGGTTGCTTCTTCGGGCTCTTGCTCTGCTTGGCAGAAAATCTGATGCGGCCCAGCCTCACCCAGACTCTGCCTCCAGCGGACCCCAGGTAAACTGAGTTTGAGACCCCTGCCTTAGACCATTAAAAATCAAACAATCAATGAACTTTTGTGGATCAAAGTATATTTCCTTAGGTGATACACCAATGTCTTGTAGATACTACAGAAAAATGATATGAGTCCCAAAAAATCATGGAAAATGATTGTGCCAGGCTTGTTCCTTAGAGATGAGTTAGAAAAATACAGGGTGCAATGGAAGTGTGGTTTTCATACTACTTGATTATAGTCAGGTGTGGGTATCAAGGTCTGAAAGGGGACATGGTGGTGCTGCGGGTTAAACCGCAGAAGCCTCTGTACTGCAAGGTCAGAAGACCAGCAGTCGTAAGATCGAATCTACACGATGGAGGGAGCTCCCGTCGCTTGTCCCAGCTCCTGGCAACCTAGCAGTTCAAAAGCATGTAAAAATGTGAGTAGATAAATAGATACCACCTCGGTGGGAAGGTAACAGCATTCCATGTCTTAGTCATGCTGGCCATGTGACCACAGAAACTGTCCTCAGACAAATGCTGGCTCAATGGCTTGGATGAGCACCACGCCCTAGAGTCGGACACAACTGGACTAAATGTCAAGGAGAACCTTAACCTTTACCTATCAAGGTTTGAGACTTAATGTTGTACAGCTGTTGTACATGATGTAACCTTGTGTAAGCAGAAAATGAAGTAATGTATTTTCTGATTGGTCCCAGAACTGTTTATCAGTCATGTGTACAGAGATCATTTCATCTGCTATAAGTCACCTCACTTATTTCTATGCTACGTGTTGTATCAAGTCATGTTATGCTGCCATATGAATGTCTATTCTCTCTGTATATATGTTAATAGACTACGTTGATATTTTACTCTCAGTCTTTGCAAACTGATATCTCCTAACTCTCCTTATGGTCTGAGAATACACGTTCAACCAAAATTCTCGACAGGGTTATGGGCCCAGAAAAAATTGGGTTTTTTTTTTGTCTGAGAGGAGAAAGCACTGGCTGTATTATTACCTACTGGCTGTGTTTCCTTCAGTTTGCAGGCTGATGTTAAAGAGTCCATCCATCTTGATGGTGTAGGGTTGCAGCTTTTTTTGGTATCTTCATAAATTCATTTGTTTTGTGTAAGGACCACATAGTTCTCTTTATCTTTTTCAGAACTATGGAGATACCAGAAAAATCTCTCTATTATTGTCAGATATAACTTCAGCTGTGCCTTTAGTTGTGGCTAAATTTATCATTTGGTGTCAGATTTTAATATTATGCTCAACAGATAAAACAACCGAGCAAACATACTGTATTAGAAAACCATAGAATTTAATCTATCTACTTGAGAATAGCCTCTGTGACAACGACACACACATCACTTCATCACAAATTATCAATTTTATGTATAAATTATGTCTTGTATGAAAATACACTGAAAATCCACAAACAGAGAAAAAGAATAAGCTTATACAGTATATGGTCCCACTGGTATGGGACCATATACTGTAAACAATAAAATATTCTAAGTTTCTCTTCTACACACCCAAAAACAAAATATAAGCTGCAATACTACTTGTCCATGTTCTTTGTAAAAACACCTTCATCTTTGGCTCAAGTAAGGCTATTTGATATACAGTACTATTTAATAAACAGAGATGTTTCCCAAGGTCTTTTCTTGGGCTGATAATGTGTGCTTACCTTTCTGAGGGCTTGGCTTCCGCATTATACTGCCTGTTGCAGTTGCTCAGTCTGGAACTGGTTCAGGTTTACTAAACTGAAGTTATCTAGGTTAAAAAAAAGGTGTTCCAGTGATGGTGTCAAAAATTTCAAGCACAGTAAGTTACTTTCATTACAAGACTTCAATAAACTAGGCATTAATATCAACTAATACTTAAGTTTTTAAAAGGTGCCAAAACATCATCAAGATTCTTGCATTTCATATTGCTAGAGAGGGGGTGGAATTCCAAAGATAATGTATAGTAACAGAAAAGGACCACCTCCTGGTTGCTTTGAAACATATATATGCAGATGCTGAAATCTTGTTCTGCAGCTCTTTGACACGGGAAATATAGACCCAAGGTGATGGTGATATTAAGAAAATATCATGTTGAACTTGGTCTAACAAGACAGTGAAATCCCATGCAGTTATTTTAACAAGCTTGTAACAGGCTGTCCCATTCATTGCCTCCTTGACAGGGGCTGTTCTTGATTATTCATAGGGTCCCTTCCAGATCTGCAGTTCCAAGATGATGATGATGATTAGGGTCCAGACTATCCCTATCTGGAAATGGCCACAGCTGACATAATCAAGTAAAGCAAAAGAATACTGCATACTGAGACAGCAGCAGTTGCTATCCATTTCTCTTGATATGCCAGCTGCAACCTTGTTTGTAGAAAGCCAAGCTGCCTTCTGTTATCCATGCTTCCAGCTTGTTTAACATATTCCATTTGGAAATCTGTTTCTGGAATAAAGCCAGCTGTCAAAATCAGGTTCAATGCATTTCAATGGGGGGGGGGAATTCACCAAAAATTAACGAAGAGTCAGAACAAAGCCAAATTAAGTTTGCACAAGTTTTACAAGGTGCTCTAACGAATCCAAGCATTTAAAACAGTTTCTGACTCTTCGTTAATTTTTGGTGAATTCCCCCCCCCCATTGGAAAGCATTGAACTGCAGGTTTGACAGCTGTCAAACTTAGGTTCAATGCATTTCAATGGGGGAAAAATTCAACAAAAAATAATGAAGAGTCAGAACAAAGCCAAATTAAGTTTGCACACGTTTTAGAAGGTGCACTAACAATCCCAAACATTTTAAACCATTTTTGAACCTTTTAAGACATCGCTAAGCGAAACAGGGGACCTAAAATTGTCATTGCTAAGCGAGGCAAGGTCCCGAACATCGCTATGCGAATTTTCCCCATAGGAAACATTGTTAAACGGAGTGCAAAATCGCTCCAAAAACCTCATCGCTAAGCGAATGCATCGTTAAACGAGGCAATCGCTAAGAGAGGCACCACTTTAAGCCATTTGAAGCTGGAAGGGAGACAATCTAGTGATGAAATATTATCTGTTTGCTTTAAAATGCTACTTTTTAATGACTAATATAAAACTTGCACTCTAATACGGTACCCCAGCAACTTTCAATGTAAAGCTTAAGGCTGGTAAGAAATGGATGACTCCAATGTTAAGTTCAAGCAAACAAATGAATTGGTCCCACTAATTTCAGTGGTTCTCCTATAGACAAGAAGAACATATTGTATACCTGCTTTAAAATACTGTATAGGTCCCAAGTGAGTTCTTATTTTTGGTCAGAAATATTTATTTATCATCTACTACCTCATATATTTACTCAAAATAAAATTTTGCTCTCAAACATGTGTGCACAGAATCACAGCCTCAGATTTGTTATACTGCAAAGGCCATAGCGTAAAGCAAGATTTGAAATACCAACCATAAAAACAAGCACAATAGTCACATTAATTACCTTATATTAAATTTCATTAATAAAATTTAATTATCACTTTATTAAATTACAATTTTATTAAATTAGAATTCTATTGAATATTGAGTTATTGTTAGCTGTGTCCTGAAAGACAGAGAGAATTAAATATGACTTCAGAGATTTGTTGCATATGTGTATACTTGTCCAACTGTAAAAGAAGTTTGTATTGTTCCAAAAACATGTTTGTCAAATGTAAATCATCAGCAAACTAAAAACTGTATGTCTGTGTAATCAGAATTGTGCACATCAAAAGCATTTTTGTTATTTCTCTGAATTATTCCTGACGAATCTTTGGCTACTAACCAACAAAAAAAAAAAAAGAATATAATTCAGAGATGGCCACAAGCTTGAAAGATGGCAGGGTTTCTAAGAATTTATTTTAGTGCTCATATCTAAAAGACTGAAAAGGAACTTAAGAATAAAGACCAGGCAGCTCAGTAATGTTCATCTTAAGTGTATACCAACCAGCTAAGTGGCTTTCATCAGCATCTCAAACAGCTTATCTGGAATCTGGAGAAAGGAAGCAACATCCACTTCCTAGAATACAAAGGGAGGGGGGAATAATTATCAGAAAAGACATCCTACAGTCTTCATGTCAGCAATTATTTCAACTTTTCTTCCTGGATAGAAATGGGCGTATGTAGCACACATGGGGTATATATGTGCCCTGAGACTTAAAGGGAAGCACATTCAATCTTCGCCACCATCCAGGAGCCCATGACCTGCTTCTATAGTGCATGTGCTGTTAAGACAACAACAACAAAGACTAGCCTACCAAGCATCCAACATACCCACACATTAGAAACTATAGTCTGTTCCAACTGTCAGTATCTTGAGACTGGACAACAAAACAGATGCACACTGGTCCATTATATTAACCAAAGGACAAAGTATACTTGTTTGTTTGTTTGTATGTATGCATATGTGGGTATATACAGAAAGTGAGTTTTGCTTTGTTGTGTTATTAACTGTCACATGAAAGCTATCTTAAGAATCAATTGATTAAAAGGCAAGTCATACATTTTCAAAATAAATAAATACAGGTGCTATTACCACTTATCCAAGTTATACAATTCACTGATCTCTTGCAGAATCCACTGGGAATTCACAGGAATAATTGGGACTTCTGAATCTAGTGCATATGCAAATACACCACAATATGAATCTGCAATGTTTTGCTTTCAAAGGAATATGCATTCTACACAAACCACATTACTACAGGTTTACACCTGCTTCCCTCAATTCATATCCATATACAGTACAGTGGTGCCTTGCTTAACGAGCGCCCCATTTAACAACGAATCTGCATAGCGATGTGGATTTTGCGATCGCAAAAGCGATCACATTGCGATGTTTTAAATGGCAAAGCATCGCATTACGATGATCGGTAAGCGTTTCACTTACCGATTTTCGCACTGCGATGTTTAGAAAACAGCTAATCTGCGGTTCCAAAATGGCCACCGGGTAAACAAAATGGCCGCCCGCAGAGTTTTTGCACGGTTTCCTCGCATACCGGGTGGCGAAAATAGCGGCCGTATGGAGGATTTCCACATAGCGGTAAGTTGTTCCCGCATAGGAACGCATTAATCATGTTTTAATGCGTTCCTATGGGGTTTTTTGCCCTGCATAGCGATGAATCCGGATAGCGACGATTTTTTGGGAACGGATTATCATCGCTATGTGGGGCACCACTGTAGTTTCTTACTGACTCACCCTACAATTTTTGTTAGAATCATTATATTTATAGAGCAATGTAGGTGAATGACTTTCTTCATCCTAGTAAGTTTAAATATTTGGCTATTGGAAAAAACAGTTTTTTTCTTTTTATCTCATCATAAAATCTGAAACAGCAACTTTCTCACTGAAACTTGACTGGCCAAGAAAACAGAGACCCCCCACTACAGTATTCTGTGGGCTCATCTTTAACAGTAAAAAAGAACCAGAACTGAGCATGGGTTTAGGCTATCACTTCAACTTAATACAATCTAATACTGTACTAGTGCCAAAGACAACTCACAAAAGCTTCATTTCCTTCAGGATTTGATATTGCTTTTCAATACCAAGTTTCAATCCTAACACATAAGAAACATTTTAAAATAAATGTTTTTCTTGGATCCGCAGTAAGGTGTTATCTTTCTAGAATAGTAGACTATAAACATTTTCTTCTTTAAAAATTAAATACAGCTGAAAACTGAAGTTTTTGCCTGAAGTCTACAAAGAAGGCAACTGCACAATATTTCTAAGCAGACTGTTCTATTCTTAGATAACCCTTAAGTTAGGAAGATTTCTCTAATATTTTGTTTCAATAAGTTTTCTTAAAGCAATTTCTTCTTCGCTATATTTAGTTGGCTGAAAGAATGATTGTCCCTTTTCTTTTTCCATAGAGCATAGTTTCACATATTTGTTTATTTATTTATTACCTTTCTTTGCTGTTGAGAAGTCAGCATACACAAGCCAGCAGTATCTCAACGAAGGACTGAGCAGACCAATACCTATTTGGTTTCATGAAGCTAGGTCCATAATGTAGGTTCAAGACATGGATATTTATTTCCATTTTTAAAAATTCTAAAACTTTTTGAGGGTGAGAGAAGGAAACGTTGGGTGAGGATCTTGAGAGGTGCTAAAGAATCAGTAGGGAAAGGAATATTCTTTTTCAATACAGATTTTTTTCCCATGCAACATAAGTTTTGTTTGTTTTAAAGGTTCCAATTTTGATATGCACACATGTGTAACATGTAGTCTGCCCCTAAATTTCTCAAGATAGAAAATATTTCTGTTCCATATTTTGGGAAACATTTTGGCAAACAGCTATTTTTGCTAATTGGCTACTGTACATCTGTAATCAGCAGACATCTTGGTAACAGCATTCATAAAGCCTACCCGTTCAGTTGTAATATAATAATCTGCAGAATACATCTATCAGCTAATATGGTATTCATTTTAATTTCTAGTCTGTCATGTCAGCTTAACACAATTTAATACTTTACTAAGATCCAAAGAAAAATCACTAGAACTTAATTTTATTGTATTTCATTTCTAGCCATCCAATACACACATTTAGCCAATATCTTAATCTTCTAGTCAAAAGATAATATGCCTCTTTTCCTGGCAGAGGTCACAAGATTCTAGAGTGTATTACTGAATGAATAGGCATAGAACACTAAATCCCAAACAACAACAAATTAATAGCTAAGGCAAGCCTATTAACTGACTATAAACTAGTACATTTCACAATTGTAATATCTGATACAATACATGCCACTGATTAAGTAATATGTGGAAGGAAAATACTGTTTACTTTAGTTGTATTTAGAAACTATCCGTTTCCCAAAATTCTGCCATACACTGACATGTTGTAATTCATGAGGAATTAGTAACACAAAGCCACACTAAAATTAAACACTAGAGATGGGGGTATTTGTATAAAAATACCCACGCACAGGTGGACATAACAAGGTTCCAGCCCCCTGGGGCCAGACGGTCCATTCACCATTCCACTGCTGCTGTGACCTCTGGGGAACCTTCCAATGGCAATCGGCTTGCCACTCCTGGCAGGAGGAGAGAAGACAAGCCTCCCTACTAAATCAAAGAGTGGCTCACCTGTGCAGGGGTGTTCATATTCGCATATAAATATGAATACCCTCATCTCTATTAAACACCAAACATAAAAATCAAACTCCTCAGGTTTAAAAACTGACATTTAAAAAATAAGAGATGCTCACTTGCTGATGAAATTTTCTACGTTGTAAGAGTGATACGCTTACACAAGCATCCTGAAATAAAATATCCATATGCTATGGAGCAGAAAATATATAGATTTATATTCTGCCTTTCAAACACAAAATATTGGCTGAAATCCAGAAGTTACAATCAGAGTAGGCCCATT